>NW_028230444.1:15642767-16011844 GCF_043228905.1 Azolla caroliniana
AGGGCATAATTAGAAAAAAAGCAACACGTTCGCGTTCACAAGTGGAAGGATTGCGCATTCCACTTGTAGAATCTTCTTAAAACGAAGCAAATACACCCTCTCTACAAAAATTGGATGCACTAGTATCACATGTTCCTCAACTTGATTAGAATTTGCAAATATAAAAATACATGATAGATCTACGAGTGGAGATCATTAGAAATCATGCAAGTTTAGACATGTTGATAAGTTAAAGTAGGCATAATAAAGTTCAACTATGGCTCAATATGTCACTACTGTGCGACAAGGGAAACAGTAACTTAAAGACTTATATTAATTAGGTAAGTTTTACAAAAATATGAGGTGCACTTGTATCCATACTAATAAAATGAGATATAATTTATACTTTGACCCATACGTGCATGTATGTAATTGTGGAAAATGTAGGATAGTGCACATTAGGATAAGTGATTGGAATAACTAACTTATTAAAGTATTCAATACTTGTATTTAAAGTTGATCTAATCTATTCCTCAGTTTGTTCATGTGGGATCAAACCATATGTGTATATAATTGTGCACAATGTAAGGCAGTGAACTTTAGGATAATGTCGTGGAAATAACAAACCTATTAGGCTTTCATACCTGTATTTAAAATTGATCTACTCTATTGCTTAGGTGATTCACACAAGATCAAACTCCGAACGATAACGCAACTGGAACCATTATCAACACACTACACAATCTAAGCAGCAATGGAATAGAAACATAATAGTTTTAACAATAGAAGACAAAGATCCATAATAACAACATGGACAGTCATGGCAACAATTATAGGGCCATGTTCTGTTAAGGTTAGCTTGGACCAAAATCAGCCTCCATTTAAACTAGTTCATGTTTCTCCATAAGTTTGGTAGTCAGCTATGCACGCGGTGAAACCAATATCAAGTATATAAAAATAAAATTGAAACATATGGAAGATTATAAAGAATAGAATCCACTAGGTAAAACCCAAAATTTGTATTAATAATGTGAAATCTTAACAAATCATCAGTGTCATATTCTTCATAGAGTCTATTACATAGCAATCAATTCATCAACGTCATTTTCTTCATCATCTTGTGTAGAACTGTCTTCGGCTATACGTGCATTGGTTTCCCCTGTTAGCCGAGCCAACGAAATATCTTCTATAAGCTCATCATCAAGCTCTATTAGCTCCCCCGGTTCGCCGGCTAACAGAGGAATAGGCTCTCGTGAAGCAGGTTGAAACCTTTCTGTATTGGCGAGGTTCTTTGCACCGACCTCCTCATCCTGGTCTGGGCACTCCAACAAAGCCTTAATCTGCATATTAATAAATATAACTTGGTCCTCGTCCTTCTCCAATGCAACTGTATTTCTAAACAGCTTCAATGCACATGCTGACGTAGTTCCTGTGATGTAAGTAACAAGAAGATTTAGTTGTCAAACGAAAAAAAAGTGATTGGTTATCTCAAGATCGTTACCCTAGTTCGAGGAATACCTGTGCCAGAAAAGAGATCTAATATCCAATCTCCTTTGACAGAAAACATCTCGATCAAGCGCATCATAAGTCGTTGAGGTTTTTGGTATGGGTTGACAAGTCCCCGTTCTGTCGTGGTGACATGTCGCAATTTCCGAGTCACTGCTGGATATACCAACAGATTTGAACCTCCCACTTCATTAGAATGCTCTTTGATTCTCAGTTTCTTAATTTCATCGAAGTAGCCAACCATTATGTATTCAATGGCATTAACGAACCGAAAAGTTGGCCCTCTATTTACATTGGTCTTGATCCTATAAAAAATAATTCATCGAGTTAAGAATAGATTCAACAACCTTAAGAAATGCAATATAGTGAAAGACACATATAAATAATCCTTACCATGCAAGGTTCTCGATGCCATGGCAACGAGATCTCAAAGCTTGAGCTACCGAGTACCCTTGGTCCATACTATGAAAGACAACTATTCGCCACAAGGATGCGGTCGTTAGCTCAGCAAAATCCTTGACCATCTTCTCCAATTGTTTAAACCTAAACGGTTCATCGTCGTATGATGACCCAGCCATTCGAAATCCGTAAGGAATATCCGCAATCATTAGTGTATATTCCTTCTTTGGCACCTTCTGGATCAAGTCGATGACATCACCGCAAACCACATTGTAGTAAAGATCTCTCGTAATATCTTTTTTGTGGCTAAAATTTTTAAACGAGCCATCTTCCTCCATTTCGTACGCCTTGACTAAGCGACGATCCTTTTCTTTTCTGGCTCGCTCGAGATGTGCAAGGAAGGATGTAGGGAAATCGTGTATATCCTTAACTTCTCCTTGTTTCTTGCCTCGACACGGTTTCTAATAGAAGCAATAGGACATCAGGTATTATTATACAAGCTCTACATATGATGAAAGGGTAATGAAAAAACATGAATACTAACCCAATCCTTGAATGCAATAAAATACTCTGATAACGCCTTATACGAAGACGTTAGAGGATAATCCTCAGTCACTTGTTCCCAAGTTATACATCCAAGTTGTTTCATCATAACTTCTTGGATCCTCATGTACACCTTATGACTGTAAAATTAGAAATCAAGATTAGAACTTTGAATTACACCAGATAGACTACAATTTCAGTATTTGAAAGACTTACTTATTGAACTCAGTGACCATTTCTTCAAGGCTTAAATCTTTCGCCACAACCCTTGACAAAACCGACACAAGAAGCTGCTCGTCCTTAATACCTTGCATCGCTCTCCATAGAGACAGCTTCATGTCATCTGCCGCTTCTTCAATTGTCAAGTCAATTTTCTTGGCGGCTTGTGACTTTAACTCTAGTTGAGGGTCAACCCTACATTTCTTTTGTTGTTGACCCTTTACCTCCTTATTCTCCCACATTGAGAAGATTTGATCTTGTAGGTCCCATACTTCTCCATCTCTAAACGCCAATTGAAACCAAGACTCATACTTTCGAAGACCATCAGACCTAACATTATCATCTACCACAATGCCGACTTCATGCAGACATTGACGTCGAAGGCCTAGATGTAACTTCACACCAAACTTTTGTTTCACATCTAAATACTCGTGGTGGAAGAACCGTATACGCTCAATGGACGACATTTTCTGCCTATAGTCATTATCATTATTATGGTCCCATGCCAACAGCTTAGCCTCTTCGGTTGTGAGCCCAACATAAATTTTGCACTCGGCATACTTGAAGAAGAAAGTGGTTGGATGTTCTCTCACAAGTTGCCGACGTGCCTCTGCTGAATGCGATCCACCAATGACAAAATAATTATATTGATAATGCTTTCTAATATCAAAATCTTCAATGGTTTCACATTCTTCAGGATCTATCATAACAATAAAAGGCACCACAGTGGCATGAGGATTAATTTTCATTTTTTTCTTGAGATTTTGAACATGCATGCGGTGAGGCTCTCTAATCTCAAGTGGTCTTCGACCTGTTTTTTCATCAATAGGGGGCCGATGGATGTGTGTTATAGGCAAATTAAACACTTGCCCTTTCCTGACCAGCTTCCGTTGCATTAACTCTCTCCTTATTTTATTCTGATCGGATGACAAAACACCTGAGGCCAGCTCAACTCCTGGCGTCCCCTTATTATCCTCCTCTTCGTTTTCACTTGTTGAATCCGTATCCGACATTTTGGTTGTCTTCTTCTTTGCTGGTCTTGACTGGACTTTGGATACCTTTTTTGTGGCCTTCAATGGGGAGGGCACTTCATCTCTTAGAGTTACATGGCCTTGTATATAAGGCCTCAAGGTAACAATAAGGTTTTGTGAGCTATCAAGTGCTTTTTTGAACACTTCTGGCCCACAAGATTCCTTTACTAAAAGGTCTTCTGAAAGGAACACTTTACGTACCCCCTTGGAGCACTCTATCATTACTAGTATGTTTGCCGAATCTGCATCTTCGTAGTCAAATCGTAGAATACGGCCATACATAAATGGGGTTTCCTTTCCAAGCTGCCCCTCACCCTTCTTCTTTGCTGTATACAATACGACTTTTTTCTTTGAGTCGACATATTGCATACACCATTCCTTGTCTGTTAGATCTCGGTCAGGAAGGTCTTCACCTCCAGTAGCGGCGATAAGTTTCTTTTGGCTAACATCACTATGTGGCTGAGATTTTGTCTCTTCGTTAAATAGAAGCTTTTTTCCTCTCTTTATGGTCTTAGGAGCTACCTTGGTCTGGGCTTCGATTGGAGAACCTTGTATGCGAAGCTTTATTTTCTTCACGGGTCGGTCCGACAGGTTCTCAAACGACCTATTTAAGAAAGTATATGCAAAAACATAAGTTAGGTAGTCACGTAGATTAAGGTTGTATATTATAATGAAGAACAGTTCCTAGGAGCAGTCCTATATTCAAAAATCTATTATAGGCAGGGCTATTCAACCTAGAAAATATATATCGTAATAAGTAAACAGGGTTATATATTCTTTTAAATAGTAGGTATGACTTATATAGATTCTAAACCTATATTGAAGAGAATTTGCTATCGTAAAGGCAATTTGTGGATCATTTTCTACTATTTTAAGCTAAAGTAGGTCATAAAACACCTATAATTAGAGCATGTTTTGTTTTAAAAGTAAGGAATGTCAACATAAAAAAGACTGATTTTGCCAGACAATTTGATATCTTTTCCACCCCATAATTATTTGTTACCCCAAAAACACAAATTTTCTCTCTCAAAGCCTTCTTATATACAGGAACTCGATACGCCGTATCGAGTTCGTGTTTAAAACCTACACTTTAAACAAGAACTCGATACGTCGTATCGAGTTCCTGTTTAAAGTTGGAATTTTAAACAGGAACTCGATACGCCGTATCGAGTTCGTGTTTAAAGTGTAGGTTTCAAACAGGAACTCGATACGCCGTATCGAGTTCCTGTTTAATGTGTGGGTATTAAACAGGAACTCGATACGGCGTATTGAGTTCCTGTATAAAAAGCAAAAACAAATTATGAACTCGATACGCCGTATCGAGTTCATGTATAAAGTTTGTATTGTATACATGAACTCGATACGACGTATCGAGTTCTTGAGAAACGAAACATATTTACAAAAATGTCCACAGTGTCAAAGGCCTACCTGGAGTCCTCGCGCACGATTCTCTTTGAAGACATCGTTGATCGTGTGGAAGTGGAGGCGGAGATCGCGCTTTCGTGCTTTGTGCTTTGTGTGCTTTGTGTGCTTTGTGTGCTCTCTACGTTCTGTGTGCTCTGTACGCTCTGTACGCTCTGGTGAGTGAAATATGACGAGGTCTTCCTATTTATAGGGATTGAACACATTGGTTAAAGTAACCATAGTCACCTTAACCAAGGTTGGTAACTTTGAGGATAGTTAGTTGGTAACCATAGTCACATTAACTAGAGTAACTTATGATTGTATTAATGATTACAAAGTCAAACTAACATATTGATCAATCTTTTATAGTCATAACAACCTACAATGACTTCAAAGGTTATGAAGGAGACAATGATAGAGGTTCATGAATGTACCAATGATTGATTACTAAAAGCAACAAATTTTATGACTCTCAAATGCTATGTATTAAAGATGTTGGCATGAATTAACCAATGATTGATAAGTCTAATATTTAAAATGGTGAGCATTAAAGAACCAATGATTGAGACGTTCTATATCAAAATGGGTGCCATTAATTAGCCAATGATTTTAACATTAATCCAACATATTCATGGCTTGTTAATGATTAGTTTTATATTTTACTTGATTTAACTTCATATAGATCTAGTTTATATAATAATTGATATTTTAAGTACAATTACTTTATTAAAAATAATTTTTTGATGTATTGTATTAATAGAATATTACATAATATAGACATTCTATTGATTTGGCTTTTGTTTAGAGAGAAGTTTATGTTTAGAGAGGAGTATATGTTTAGAGAGGAGCTTATTAGTTTTTTTCCTTACCCTAAGCACATAACTTAGAGAGCCCTATCTAGACCTTAAGCCATGAGTGAAGATTCACCGTTCTCGATTGAAGAATATTGTTTGTCATCAGACCCATCGTTTTCTACTGAAGAGTATTGTTTGTCAACAGAGTCACCATATTCGATTGAAGAATATTGTCTGTCGACCGACTCACCATATTCTATCGAAGAATATTGTCTGAGCTCATCTACAGGGAATGTAAATAATGACACATGTGAAGAGTTCTCTATTGAAGAATACGATATTAATAAAGATACCGAGAATGAAGGAAGTGCCCAGGAAACATTGAATAACATTGGCGATGGTCACAACAGAGAATTAGACTGTAACAAGGTTACACCAACCTCTATGCAGGAAGAGAAATCTGGGAGCCCTATGCATATTAGAAGAATCCCACGAAGAATTCGTCTGGCTAGATTTAGCTTGGTGACATCAGATAAACAGATTGGATTTGATGTCAACAAAATATGTTGTGCCCGTGGTTGTATGCCTATGATTGGAAAATCAAAGTTGCGAGAATTAAGGCGATACTATTTTTCGATGACCAGTGATGAGCAAGACACTTACCTCGGGTCACATATGCAACTAGTATCTGACAAATGTACGGGGATCAAAGTATCATTCGAGTATTATATCTTCCATGCGCAACAGATATGTAGAGTTGCATTCAAAATTGTGTTATGTGTTAGTAACATGCGGCTACATAGAGTACAACAACGTCTACTTAGCGGGGATCAGATGCTCAATTGTAAAGAGGTTCCAAGTATGAAAGGTGCAATTGGAAGACTAGCTATTGGCTGGATGAAAACTTACTTTCAGTTAAATTGTGAAGTAATGCCCACTACAGGTAGGATGCATCTTTTTGATAATTATACACGTCGGGAAGTTTATGATGTCTATCGATCTGATATGCTGGGCTCACGTAATAAGTCTATCACCTATAGCCAATTCACAAGATTATGGAGAGCTCGGTTTTCAAATGTTATTATTCCTCGTAAAGTACGTATGGGGTATTGCTCCATTTGTGCAAATCTTAAAAGTTTGGCTAAAGGTGCAAAGACATCAATGGAAAAGGATACGAGTAAGAAGTTACTACAAGAGCATCGTGAGGCACAATCCTTAGAACGAAGGAAGGCGATGCATCTTAGAGAGAAGTGTTTGAAGAGGCCTGTCAGGAACTCTATTAAGGCAGAGAAGGAATTAGTACTATGAGAGGTGTCGAACTTTGAGAGAAGGAATGAGTGAGTGAGAGAGAGAGAGAGAGAGAGAGAGAGAGAGAGAGAGAGAGAGAGAGAGAGAGAGAGAGAATGATGATGCGAAAGATATATGTATTATATGACGGAAGATATACAACAGTAGTTAGAAGGCTTAAGACTGGCGTTGAACCGATTTGGTTCGAACTAATGCCTTGCGCCTCCTTTTATAGTGTCTTCAGGAATACTCCTGAAGTTTCTAGAATGTTCCAGAGAAATCTGGAATATACATCAATTTCCTAATAAAACCTAAATGAAAATAATATCCTTCAAATTACAACTCATAACCTAATGGTAAAGTCTCGACCCGTGTAACAAAAGGTTATGGGTTCGAGTCTAGTTATGACACTATCCCCCCTTCAAAACGACGAGTTTCACGAGTCGTTTTGGATTGAGGACCCGGTTTCTCGGGATATCGTCGATGGAAGTCTTCTAGAAGAGCACGAGCATTGGTCACATTCTCGATCGGTTCCCAAGTACGCTCGCTGGGACTATATCCTAGCCAATCGACTAGATAGTAGAGCTTGTTGCGAACAATCTTGGAATCGAGGATGGCAGCGACCTCATACTCAGGTCCATCTTCGAGCTCGATAGGAGGTGGAGGTTGTATAGTACGTCCTGGGATAGTGCTCTCGTGATAGGGTTCGAGGAGAGAACTATGAAACACCGGGTGTATCCGAAGTTGCGGAGGTAGCTCGAGACGAAAAGCGACATCATTAATCTTCCCGATAATACGGAAAGGACCTAATCGTCGATAATCCAACTTCTCACATGGGCGAGTAGTCTTGATGTGTCGTCGTAGCAGCCACACCCGATCTCCAATGTTAAAACTGGATGGAAGTCGATGACGATCTGCGTAGTCCTTGTGTGATTGTTGAGCTTGCTGGAGTTGAGTAGATAAATCCGCTTGTATCTTGTGTAACCGCTCCAAACGATCCTCCGCGTAAGGATTTGTGGACACTTCTGGGGTTTCAAGGACACACCACCGGGGATGATATCCCGTATAAGCGTAGAATGGCGTGACTTTAGTCGATGCGTGGATAGCGTTATTATAGGCAAATTCGGCGAACGGAAGAATATCTGCCCAGTCATTCTGATGATAGTTGAGAAAGCACCGCAGATACTGCTCCAGTGTTTGATTTGTTCGTTCGGCTTGACCGTCGGTTTGTGGGTGGTAGCCGGAGGAGAGGTTACAAGTGACCTTCAGCATTTTAAAAAGGTGCTTCCAGAATTTTGACACAAACTGGGGTCCACGATCGCTGATGATATTATCAGGGAGTCCATGATGCCGACATACTTCCCGCATGACAATTTCGGCGGTGTCTTCACTAGATATTTCTTTAGTACATGGTAAGAAATGAGCCATCTTCGTATATCGATCCACCACTGTGAGAATCGCACTGAATCCCTTAGAGACTGGAAGATCTGTAATGAAGTCAAGAGCAATGGATTGCCATGGCTTGCTTGGAATTGGTAATGGTTCTAATAAACCATATGGATGATGTCTTGGCATTTTCGCTCTGCAGCATGTATCGCAAGTCCGAACAAAATCTTCGACAAATTGTCGCATACGGGGCCACCAGAATGATCGTTGTACTAAATCTAATGTTTTAGTACTACCAAAATGTCCTGCTGTATATGTGTCATGGCAGTTTTGTACTACTCGAAGGCGGCAAGAACCATTAGGAACATACAAAAGTTCTTTAAAGAAGAGTAATCCATCACAGTATTTGAATTGCCGATAATCCGTACCTGGTGATTGTGATTGTGAACATGACGCTCGAGAGGGGTCAATTTGTGCTAGTATAGCTTGGGCGAAAGCGTCAGTCTTCAAGTCCTCACGTATAGTATTGGTAATGTCGGAATCCACGGGCATGTCAAAGATCTGTGCTGCTTGCAGTCGTGCTGGACCCAAGATTACTTGCTTCTGGTTATCGAAAGCTGGCTCACCGGGACGTGGTGTTAGATACGAACGCCGTGATAATGCATCTGCCTTCCCTTGGTGCTTCCCCGGACGATATGTAATTTTGAAGTCGAAGCGTGTGAGGAAATGGGCCCACCGAGCTTGACGTCGATTCAGTACACGAGCATCTTGAAAGTAGGCAAGGTTCTTGTGGTCACTGAATACAGTGACCTGATGAGGAGATCCCTCCAGGAAATGCCTCCATTGCATAAAAGAATCAACTATTGCTAATAGCTCTTTATCATGAATTTCGTAGTTGATTTCGGCGGCGTCAAACTTACGGGAGTGGAAAGCCACAGGATGTAGCTTCTCGTCGTTACCCTGTTGTGACAGAATGCTCCCCAATGCGAAATCCGATGCATCAGCTTCGATAATGAATGGTTTTTCCGGATCCACATGACCTAAAATTGGAGCTGATGTAAACGCCTTCTTAAGACTCTCGAAAGCCATGTCCGTCTCTTTAGACCAAATGAATGATTGTCCCTTCCTGGTGAGCTGTGTGAGAGGCAGCACAATTTTTGAGTAATTTTGTATGAACTTCCGGTAGAAATTTGCAAAGCCTAGGAAGCATTGCACATCCCGCACCGAACGCGGAGTGTGCCATTCTATCACCGTTTTGACCTTGGCTGGGTCCATAGATATGCCTTCTGAGGAGATGACATAGCCGAGAAACTCCACTTGGTTGCACCCGAAACTACATTTCTCTAACTTTGCATACAGACCATGTTCTCGAAGTCGTTTTAGTACTAATAGTACATGAGAATCATGTTCTTCTTGGGTCTTTGAATAAACCAGTAGATCATCCAAATAGATGATCAAAAAATCATCCAAGAGGTCTCGAAATATATCATTCGCCATGTGCTGGAAGACTGCCGGCGCATTAGTGAGTCCGAACGGCATGACCGTATACTCGAAGTGCCCATATCTGGTGCGAAACGCGGTCTTCCATTCATCTCCTGGTCGGATCCGTACGAGGTTATAGGCTCCTCGTAAGTCGATCTTCGTGAAGAACCTGGCACCGTTGATCCGTTCTAAAAGACTTGAGATAAGGGGAAGAGCATACCTATTTCTTACTGTGACCTTATTCAAGCCACGGTAATCTACAACGAGTCGAAGCGAGCCATCTTTTTTCTTGACGAAGAAAATGGGTGCGCCGGCTGGAGATTTCGAATGCCGAATGAAACCGTTCTCCAAATTCTCCTCTATATAGGCTCGAAGGACTTCTAGCTCGGTTGGTGACAAATTGTAGATCGGCCCCCATGGCGGCTCTTTTCCCGGTTGTAAGTCGATGGCGCAGTCGTACGGCCGATGATGAGGAAGTGTGTTGGCTTGTACTTTATCGAACACATCAGCATACTGACGATACTTCTCGGGAAGTTGAACGGTGGACTCCTCTTTGGTGGTGCTGGAGGGTTGTACTGATATTGCAAAGAGAAACATTTCCTCCTTGCGCCCTTCCTCACGCAACTGACGTAGCGAAATGGTTGCAACCTTCTGGGTAGATCCTTGGGTTTGTCGCAACCGGATTTCCCTTGTCCTCCAATCTATGTCTGGGTCATGTAACTCGAACCATGGTAATCCTAAAACTATGGGATGTTCTGGAATACTAATAATATTAAATGATACTACACATGTTAAGTTATCTAGGACAATATTAACGGGTTCCGACTCTTCTATGATATTACCAGAAGCAATGGGACGACCATCAATGACTACTACTGAGGCTGGACATGGGAGCTTTCTTAGAGATATCTGATGAGCTCGGGCAAAATTCCTATCCATGAAGCAAGAATTAGCTCCGGAATCTAGAAGGGCTAAGGTATGTACTGGAGGGGTACTTTTAGTACTAACTGCTACTTGGACTACGAACACATCACTAACTTGCTTAGAGGGAATGGAACCACTAATGGGCTGCACAGATCTAGGGCTGTCCAACCAAACGGCTCCTATTTTGGCTGGACTTAGTCGTTTAACTCTTCTTCTAATTGGCTAAGGACATCAAATTTGTTTGCGAGATTCGGACTATTAGTACTATTAGGACTATTATGACTATGAGGATTATCAGAGATTCCTACTGACATAGACTCGGGTTTAGTATAGTCAGAACTAACAATGACTTGGTTTACCTGCCTTCTTGGTCTATGGGGACAGTTTATCGCGATATGCCCTGGTCCACCGCAATAAAGGCATAATCGGTTTGTTCGGCGTCGTTGCTTTTCCTCCTCCGATAGCGGCCCACGACGACGTGTAGTGTCAATTTCCATTGGAGTTGGAGTACTTACTGGAGGCGCATTATGTGACTCCCTTTGAAAAGGTTTCGCTACCATTGAGGCATAGGTAGGCTCGGATCTTGCCCTCGGCATCTGAAATTGTCGTTCCGAACGTCGCTCGAAGAGGCGGTTGTCACATCTGACCGCTCGACTGATTGCTTCTGTTAATGATTTTGGCTCTTCAGGGAAAGTCAAGAGTAAATCCGTGACATCGTTGCGTAGACCATAGCGGAACTGCTCCATCAATGCTTGATCATCCCAGGGGATATCGGCGGCGAGTAGGCGGAAATCTGCAGCATATGCGGAGGCTGGACGGTCACCTTGGCGTAATCGCCGGATTTTGTTGATTGCAGTCCTTATGCTGTCAGTATCTCCAAAACATGCTTTAAACTCACTTATGAATTCTTCAAAATTATTTAGTACTGGAGATTCCTTTTCTAGTAGCGGTGCGAACCATGCTAATGCTGAGCCAGTTAACAACGTGCCTACTAAACCCACTCGTGATGCATCGGTGGGATATCGGGACGGATGCATTTGAATAACTAACCGTACCTGGTTAAGAAACCCTCTAAACTGCGATCGCGTTCCATCGAACTTCGTGGGAAGGCCAATCTTGGGTTCTTTATGAATCCCTTGTGCTCCGTGCCCTTGTTGTTGCATTGCTACGATGGTTGCTTCGAGTTGTTGCACGCGTAACGCAAGTTCCCCATGCTGTTGTTGCGTTTGCTGCTTTTCTAAGGAAATTTGCTGAAGATCCCCCAACAAGCGTTGATTTTCTTGTTCCAAAGCATGAAACTTCTCTTTCAAGCATTGAAATTCCGAGAAAACGGATTGATACTCTTCAGCGCTAACGGTGGCCATGGGATGAAGGAAAAGGGAAATAAGAGACTAGTAGGAAAGGAGAGAGACAGAAGGAAGAGGGAGACTAGTAGGGGGGGAAATCGGTTCAAACTGTCAGGAACTCTATTAAGGCAGAGAAGGAATTAGTACTATGAGAGGTGTCGAACTTTGAGAGAAGGAATGAGTGAGTGAGAGAGAGAGAGAGAGAGAGAGAGAGAGAGAGAGAGAATGATGATGCGAAAGATATATGTATTATATGACGGAAGATATACAACAGTAGTTAGAAGGCTTAAGACTGGCGTTGAACCGATTTGGTTCGAACTAATGCCTTGCGCCTCCTTTTATAGTGTCTTCAGGAATACTCCTGAAGTTTCTAGAATGTTCCAGAGAAATCTGGAATATACATCAATTTCCTAATAAAACCTAAATGAAAATAATATCCTTCAAATTACAACTCATAACCTAATGGTAAAGTCTCGACCCGTGTAACAAAAGGTTATGGGTTCGAGTCTAGTTATGACAAGGCCCGAACAATACATGTGCTTAATGATAGATGGCATGGACCAGAAGAAGACATGCTTGCCGCATATGCGGAGGCTCCCCAAAGATGTCAATGATGAGTGCCTTGTTCAAATGCACTTGGTGGGATGCTTGGCTTATAATAGGTCTGTTTGACCTCACGTCTTCATTACTTACCCCAATGTTCACAATGACCCTAACCTAACAGTTACAGTGATTCACCGAGTTTTGATGTCTTGGGGACAACCTTTCCCCCCTGTTCTATACATTCAATTGGACAATACTGCTAGAGAGAACAAAAATTCAACTGTATTTGGCTATCTAAGTATGTTGGTCAACCTAGAATTGTTTAGGAAAGTGAAAGTCAATTTCCTTTTGGTTGGCCACACACATGACCATATAGATCAGATGTTTAGCACATTCTCCAGACAGTTGTCTCGGCATGATGCTTTCACTTTACCTAAACTATTTGATGTCATTTGTGATGCTTATACACCACGCCCAAAAGTGTTACACTTGAAGGAGGTATATGACTTTAAGAGATATATATTAGATGGGGGTGGTGGGAATGTTAAAGTGCTTGCTCAATTAAACAATATAAGTTTCAATCACATTTTTTTGATAAAGAAAAATGGAATAAGTGGTTCTACACTTTTGTATGCTAAACAATATTCATCTTCTACAACATGGGAACCTGAAGGTGGTTGCCAGTTATTACTTTGTATGCCGAGTACAATTGTCCATGGAGCTAAGCAAATGCCAATTGAGAAGAAAGGACAGTTGCAGAGCGACTTGGTATCAGAACAAAAATGGTCATGGGTCCAAGCCTTAGAAGAAAAAAGAAAGCATATTGAGGCCGCCAAGAAATATGCCGCACAACAAGACACGTCATGGTGGGATGTATTTTATAGTGATCAGAAAGAAATTATAGACAATTGTGTATCTGTTGATAATTGGAATTTGGAAACGCCATTCACATGGTCGCTGCAACATGATTGCGTAAATAGAAGTCCGGAGCAACTAGTAAATGCGATTAATGACAGCTTGGTCCATCCACAACAAAGAGACATTTATGTGGGACCAAGGATGACGAAAGAAGCCGAAGCTAGATGGCAAGGAAATTTGCAAGAGCTCACCGCGGGGATGTTGATTGCAAAGCCGGTTGATGAGAACTCACATGGCCACCAATTTTGGGTTGGTAAAATTCTAGAAGTGCTAATGCATGAAATAGAAAACACGATCAAGTCTATAAATGTTCATTGGTACAACACTAGAAGTGCAAATGCTTTTACAAGTAAGTATACATTGGAGATGATTGAATGCCAAACAAGAAGGGGAGGTAGGAAGAGGAAGCGAAACATTCGTAACACCTCGACCCTTGATATCTCTGATGTGGATATCATCGTGTACGACTTCACACTTACAAAAGCCGGACGATTAAGGAAGTCAACAATAGATATAATAAAAGAAAAATTACCAGGTCTACAAGGTGGCTCGAGTCAAAGGCAAACGAGATCTACTACATATAATCTAGAGTCAAACCATTTGGTTTATGACGAAGATAATGCACTGATTGGTACATCCGAGGATGATGATGAGGAATCGTCATTGTATATTAGTTATAGTAGTGATTCTCCGTAAAGGAGTGATCATGAATGTATATTTGGCTATTAAGTGTAACTACATTCCGCTTGTAACAAATCGAGTAATATAAAATCATGTGTTTTGAATTCTTATGATTTCTAAAAAATCGTTTCTTATAAAATAACATTGGTTGTAAAGTTTGTGATATAAATTGAGAATGTATGTTTTTGAAATTCGTCTTTTTTTAGTTACTTCTAAATCACGAAAATAGTGGATTTTTAACCTTTTTCATAGTATGTTTGAACTTGTATGATACTGGTATCAATGTGTTTTGTAAAATCATTGAAAAACCCCTAAAATTTCCCTTATCCTTCCATTTATGCGCGATCCTTCCACTTGTGAACGCGAACGTGTTAAGCATGGATTGCCAAGACTCTCTCATCACTATATAAGGATGGGGAGCATGATGTAATAAGGGTGTGGAATATTTGGAAATTGGATATATTTCTAAAAAACACCAATTAATAAACTATATTCGTGAGATTCATAAAATAAACTATACTCGTGGGATTCACGAGGTTTCTATTTCTCTCTATTTCAATCCAAATTCATATTCTTATCTTAATATTGATTAATCTAATAAAATACATTATACTCATGGGATTCCCGAGGTTTTTTATATCTCTTTCTTATAATCTATTCGTATTCATAACTAGATTAGCCTCAAAATCTTCCTCCTTGTCCAAAACCCCAGCGGTTCCCACCCGACTCACACAACGATCTGGCGCCGAAAGTCACGACATAGTTGATGAACCCGACGTGAAGATGGGTGGCAAGGAGATGGAGAATCAACAAGAGGCGATGAATACGATGATGATGATGTTCCAGCGGATGCTACAAGAACAACGAGCGATGTCGGAGATCACAGTGGTAGTAAAGCGGTTCGTACTGTCAGAACCAAGAGAGAAGGTAAAGTGATAGAAGAAAGATATAAAGAGATCACAAGAAGAGGAATGAAATGATAAGAGAAGAATGAATGTCTGAAAGTAGAATAAGAATGGATACAAGATAGGCGATGAGAGCTTAAGACTTGTGTTGATTCGAATCGGTTTTGAGAAGAATTGTATGTCCATATTTATAGGTTCCTATAGAATAACCTAGTGATTTCTATAATGTTCTAGAATGTTCTAGACCTAGAATATTTTAAGATGTTCTAGGATATTCTAGAATGTTCTAGAACATTTACAATATCAGTCTATTACAAGAAGTAGCTTTTATTATTTCATATAATTATATGCTATCTTAATGGTTAGATTCTTGATTATGTATTACAAGGTCTTGGGTTCAAGCCCAAGTGAAGCCACATAATGTTCACGGATTCATGACATTATCCCTCCTCTTAAAATGATGGGTGGAAGGAGTTGTTAACAATGCACGGCTAGGTTTTTTGGGATAGCAATGATGGAAATCGTCAATAAGAGCCTGAGCATTACAAACATTATCGACGGGTTCCCATGTGTGATTGCTCGGAGTATAGCCTAGCCAATCAACTAGATAATACAACTTATTGCGCACAATCTTTGAACCAAGAATGGAGGCTACCTAATACTCTGGGCCATCAACAAGTTGGAGAGGAGGCGGTGGCGACACGACACGATTGGGAATCGAGCTGGTGTGGTAAGGTTCCAAAAGAGAGTTGTGAAAGACCGGATGAAGCTGCAAACTTGCAAGAAGATCAAGACGGAATGTTGCATCATTAATCCGCTTTGTGATGACAAAAGGATCCAAGCATTTATAATCTAGTTTATCACACGGTCGAGTAGTCTTTATGTGACGGTGTAACAACCATACCCGATCACCAACCTTGAATGGAGACAGAAGACGATGTCGATCTGCATGGGCCTTATGTTGGACTTGAGCTTTTTGAAGATGTGAAGACAACTCAGAGTGAAGGTGTTGTAGTCGGTGGAGGTGTTGCTTTGCACTAGGGTTTGGTGAGATCACTGGAATGTCCAAGAGACATCATCGAGGATGGTTGCCAGTATAGGCATAGAAAGGTGTGACCTTGGTAGAAGAGTGTATGGTGTCATTGTATGCAAACTCTGCAAGATGCAATATATGACTCCAATCATCTTGTTGATAACCGATGAAACATTGAAGATATTGCTCAAGTGTTTGATTTGTGCGCTCTGTTTCGCCATCAGTTTCGGGATGATATGCTGAAGAGAGTTTGCAAGAGATTCGGAGCCCGTCACATAGGTGCTTCCGAAAGTGAGAGATAAATTGTGGTCCACGATCACTAATTATGTCGTTTGGAAGACCATGATGGCAAAATACTTCACGCATAATGATATCTGATGTTTCTCGACTACTGATGCTTTTTACGCAGGGTAGAAAATGTGCCATCTTGGTAAATTGATCCACTACGGTTAAAATAGCATCAAAACCTTGTGAAGGTGGCAGATCTGTAATGAAATCCATAGTAATTGACTGCCATGGCTTGCTCGGAGTCGGCAATGGTTGTAACAACCCATAAGGATGATGGCTAGGCATTTTAGCTCGACAACATGTGTCACATGTGCGAACATAATCTTCAACGAATTGTTGTAAATGAGGCCACCAAAATGATCGCTCCACTAGCTCCATGGTCTTGGCAATACCAAAGTGTCCGGCCATACGGGCATCATGACAGTGCTCCAACACTCGAAGGTGGGGTGATCCATCAAGGAAATAAAGTAGATTCTTGTAGAAAAGTAAGTTATCTTGCCACTTGAACTCCTTATAGTGTCGAGATGTCCCTGGCAATGTGGAGCAAAATGCATGATTTGGACCAAGGTGGGTGAAGACATCCTTAGCAAAATCATCAGAGTTAAGTTGTTGTCGAATAATATCAAGA
Source organism: Azolla caroliniana (assembly GCF_043228905.1). Taxonomy (NCBI): domain Eukaryota; kingdom Viridiplantae; phylum Streptophyta; class Polypodiopsida; order Salviniales; family Salviniaceae; genus Azolla; species Azolla caroliniana. The sequence continues at coordinate 15,660,064 of NW_028230444.1, forward strand.
AGACTTGAATCCAATGGCATGGCACAAACCATGGTTGCTTGTAGCTTTGTTGGACTAAGGAGAACTTGCTTTTGATTGTCGAAAGATGGATCTCCAGGGGGAAGTGCCAAATATGAGCGTCGAGATAGAGCATCTGCTTGCCCTTGTTGGTTCCATGGGTGGAAAAATGATCTTGAAATCAAAACGAGTTAAAAATTGCGCCCACTGAGCTTGTCGCCTATTTAGCACTCGAGCTATCTGAAAATATGTAAGATTTTTGTGGTCACTTTAAATGATGATTTGATGAGGCGAACCTTCTAGGAAATGTCTCCATTGTGCAAAAGAGTCGACCACAACTAGTAACTCTTTATCATGCACCTCGTAGTTGATCTCCACAACATTAAACTTTCTTGGGTGAAACACGACTGGATGTAAGTGCCCATCTTCACCTGGTTGTGATAGGATGCTCCCTAATGCAAAGTCGGATGCATCTGCCTCAATGATAAATGGCTTTTCTGGATCAACATGAGCTAAGACAAGAGCTGATGTGAATGCCTCTTTCAACTGAGTAAAGGCTTTGTCTGCTTCAGGAGTCCAAACAAATGCTTGATTTTTGTTGGTGAGTTGAGTAAGTGGCAATACAATCTTCGAATAATTCCATATGAATTTGTGGTAGAAGTTGGCAAATCCAAGGAAACACTGGACATCGCGAACGGAACTTGGAGTATGCCATTCCAATACTGTTTGAACTTTCGCTGGATCCATGAAGATACCTTTGTATGAAATGGTATAACCCAAGCACTCAACTTCTTTGCAATCAAAACTGCACTTCTCTAGTTTGGCCAAAAGACCATACTCTCTTAAGCATTGGAGTACCTTCCGGACATGTATATCATGCTCCGCTTGTGTTCTAGAGTAAATAAATAGATCATCTAAATAGATGATAAGAAAGATATCTAGAAAATCTCGGAAAATGTCATTTGCCATATGTTGTAACATGGCAGGAGCATTTGTGAGCCCAAAAGGCATAACTGTATACTCAAAATGGCCATATCGAGTGTGAAATGCACTCTTCCACTTGTCTCCCGGTCGAATACGGACAAGATTATATGCACCCCTTAGATCAATCTTGGTAAAATGCTTTGCCCCACCAATGCACTCTAAAAGACTGGAAATTAAAGGTAGAGCATACCTGTTTCTTATTGTCACTTTATTTAATCCCCAATAATCCACGACCAAACAAAGTGAGCCGTCCTTTTTCTTCACGAAAAAGATAGGAGCACTAGCTGGAGACTTTGAATGTCGAATAAATCCACTTGCAAGATTCTCGTCAATGTATGCTCGAAGAACCTCAAGCTCCGTTGGTGACATATTGTAGTTCGGACCCCATGGTGGCTCTTTTCCTAGCTGTATATCAATGGGACAATTGTATGGCCGATGCTTTGGAAGTACACTAGCTTTGACTTTGTCAAAGACATAAGCATATTCTTGGTACTTTTTAGGAATGTAGACCTCTGAATTCCCTTGAGTGTCACTAGAAGGTGCAATTGATATGGCAAATAAGAATAAATCTTCTTTTGCTCCTTCTTGGCATAATTATTCTAGGTTGATGGTTGAAATCTGATGAAGAGGAACAACATGTTTGGTAGAGGGTGAATTGGTAACACTACGTTTTTCAAGGGGAGGATCCTGGGTTCGACCCTTGACTACTATGTTTCCTTTTGAAGGGCACCTAATTTCTCGTCGTCTCCAATCAATTCTTGGGTTGTGTAGCTCGAACCATGGCAAACCAAGGACTATTGGATGCTCAGGGCTACGGATTATGTTAAAGGAGACTACACATCCTAAATCACCTAAGAGTATGTGTATCGGCTTAGACTCCTCGAATATCTTTCCAGAAGTTTGGGACGTCCATCAATCACTACTACGCAAAACTGGGCAAGGAAGTTTATGCAAGGCTATTTGATGTTTTCGGGAAAAATCTCTATCCATGAAACAAGAATTGGCTCCAGTATCTAAGAGAGCTGGGACATGAAGTTGACAACTTGGTGTCCTAACTTGTACTTGGCTTGAGAAAACTCTACTAACATGCTTGGAAGAGATGGGACCCACACTTGGCTGTATAGATCTGGGATTGTCCAACCAAACGGCTCCGATTTTGGCTGGACTTATTTGTTTGACTCCTCTTCTAATTGGCTTAGGACCTCAAACTTATTGGATAGAGTTGGATTACTAGAAACACTAGTTGGCACAGTTTTAACAATGCTAGACTCATTTCTATTATCAATAATGCTAGACTCATTTCTATTATCATAGTTAATGTGATGTACCTGATGCCTCGATCTGTGTGGACAATGAATGGCAATATGTCCTGGACCTCCACAATATAAGCATAGTCAATTTGCTCGACGACATTGTTTCTCTTCATCTGATAAAGGTCCTTGTCGCCGGGTCATATCAATCTCCATCGGTGTCGGGCTATCCATCGGTGTCGGGCTACGTGCTTGCCATGGAGTTGGGACGGGGCTATATTGTTGCCTTGGAGATTGTGCTGTCACTGATGCATAAGTTGGCGTAAATCTTGATCTTGTTTGTTGTTGTTGTCGCTCGGACCGACGCTCAAAAAGCCGATTATCACACCGTATTGCTCGGCTAATAGCTTCTGTAAGGGATTTTGGATCCTCATGGAAGGTAAGAAGTAAATCTTTTACATCTCCACGGAGGCCCGAACGAAACTGCTCCATTGCAGCTTGTTCGTCCCAAGGAATATCATTTGCAATGAGACGAAAATTGGGTGCATACGTTGATGCTGGTTGATCCCCTTGTCGCAGTGTGCGAATCTTGTTGATTATCGTTCTTACACTATCTGTGTCTCCGAAGCAAGCCTTAAACTCTTTGATAAATTCTTCAAAGTTGTGTTGGGTGTATGTCCCTCCAGTAGCAGGATGATCTGACTGTTCAGAAAGCCGACAGTCGAAGAGTCGGAAAACAGGAGCCGAGCTGATGAGGGCCGAGGCCGAAACCGAAATCGTGTACATAAGCCAACTCAGGAGACTATAATTGTAAATAGTCTAGATGTGAGCCCCATGTGGGCCACATATGTAAATAACCAGAAAGTTGCGTAAGTATATATGCAACTAGGGCAAACTTTTAGTGGTGTTAGAACAGTGTGTGCAGAGAGCGAGAGAGAGCGAGAGAGAGTGTGTGAGAGGAAGGTAGAGCTGCGCCATAGCTGTGTGTGTAATAGCAGACGCGAAGAGTCCTATGTGGCTGATGCACTCATGAGAGAGTGTTGTAATCTTCTCGCTATTGTATATCCACTATTTTGTATAGTGAAGAATCTGTTCCCGTGGTTTTTCCCGTTTTAGGGTTTCCACGTAAACCTCTGTGTATACTTCTGTTCATCTTGTCTTTCTGTATTTCTGCAATTCGTATTTCAGCGCGTAATCTGTTTACTGTGATTTATATTCCGCAACAATTTCTCAACAAGTTGTTGAGTAGGGGCGAATTTGCTTCTAGCAATGGAGCAAACCATGACAATGCCGTGCCAATCAATAAAGTGCCCACTAATCCGACTCGAGATGAATCCGTCGGATAACGCGTGGGATGCATCTGAATTACCAACCGCACTTGATTTATAAAACCCCAAAAATGTGCTCTCGACCCATCGAATTTAGTTAGGAGGCTGATTTTGGGCTCCTTAACAACTCCTTGACTATCGACTTTTAGTTGTTGTAAAGCTACTATTACCGACTCTAGTTGTTGAACCCTTCGTGTCAACTCGTCGTGTATTTGTTGCTTCTCTATTGAAACCTTTTGTAGTTCTTCAAGCAATCGTTCCAGCTCTAGTGATGCAAACTTGCTTTTGAGATTCTCCATTTCTGCAACAAGGGTGAGGTATTCTTGTAGGTTGCCAGCAACCATGGGTACTTACTAGTGTTTGTGGAAGAGGCTAGACGAAAAGAAGAAATTCGAATCAAACTGTCAGAACCAAGAGAGAAGGTAAAGTGATAGAAGAAAGATATAAAGAGATCACAAGAAGAGGAATGAAATGATAAGAGAAGAATGAATGTATTAAAGTAGAATAAGAATGGATACAAGATAGGCGATGAGAGCTTAAGACTTGTGTTGATTCGAATTGGTATTGAGAAGAATTGTATGACCATATTTATAGGTTTCTATAGAATAACCTAGTGATTTCTATAATGTTCTAGAATGTTCTAGACCTAGAATATTTTAAGATGTTCTAGGATATTCTAAAATGTTCTAGAACATTTACAAGAAATAGCTTTTATTATTTCATATAATCATATGTTATCTTAATGGTTAGGTTCTTGATTATGTATTACAAGGTCTTGGGTTCAAGCCCAAGTGAAGCCACATAATGTTCACGGATTCATGACACGTACAACAAAACGGACAATTCAACGGAAAAGATGCGTCACCTTATTTACGTGACTACAAGGCGGAGATGATTCGATGTGGGATATCAAAAAGATTGCAAGTCATATCCTTCAATCAGGTGGCCACAAGAGAGCATCCACAAGATACGGCAACAAAACCCGACATGGGGGTCATTCGAAGAAGCTTTACGAGAGGCATATGATTACGAGACACCTAAGGGACGAGATCAGTGCGAGTTCGACAAATGGGTGGAGTTTGAGCATCATTTTGCTCAACTCTCGGAGCGGGAACAAAGATTGGTGGGGGAGGATAAAGTCCTAATGTTCGTAAGATCGATCGATCGGAAAGAAAGGATGGACATCGGGATTGAACTCGAAGATGATGACGGTGCAAATGGTCTTACCAAGGATTGGGCTAAAGTTGAAAGAGTATGCCGAAGACATGATAAGAGGAAGATGAGAATATCGTTAGCAACAACATGGCCTATAAGGGATGATCGATTAAGGATGAACTATGTGGCTACGGGAGGGGTGTGGAATATTTGGAAATTGGATATATTTCTAAAAAACGCCAATTAATAAACTATATTTGTGGGATTCATGAAATAAACTATACTTGTGGGATTCACGAGGTTTCTATTTCTCTCTCTTTCAATCCAAATTCATATTCTTATCTTAATATTGATTAATCTAATAAAATACATTATACTTGTGGGATTCACGAGGTTTTTTATATCTCTTTCTTATAATCTATTCGTATTCATAACTAGATTAGCCTCAAATTCTTCCTCCTCTTAGTCCAAAACCCCAGCAGTTCCCACCCGACTCACGCAACGATCCGGCGCCGAAAGGCATGACAACGTTGTCGTGAAGAAAACCGTCCACGAGCGGAATCGGTGCACTGGAGCATAGGAACCGGCTCTTCATGCACGTACGCCTTATGTTGTAAATAAGAGAGAATTAGGGACATGGAAGATCCGAGGTAGGTAGATTCGGTAGGTAGGAAGTTAATAGGAAACGGCTCCCTTCTTGCCTATAAAAGGAGGGAGACGAGGAAGAGGAAGGGATCGCGGAGAGTCGAGGACGAAGTGCTGTCGGTTTGCGGAGGCGAAGGGTTCTCTCTCTCTCTGGCTCGCAAACTCCGTAGCTTCTTGCTGTGCAGGTTTCGGGAGGCTCGCACTGCTCTGAGGAATGCCTGAGTGCTTCCGGCAACACCTCCAACCTACTCTTTCCTTTCTGTGCATTTATGAACAGGCATCGGCATCTGTTCGCCGGCCTGTTCGGTTGTAACAGACTTCGTGCTTCTTGTTGTTTGTTTGTTAATATATATATTTACATACATTCGTGTCCCTCGGTGTCTGCGTTCCACTCGCGTCTTTGTATCGAAGGGCCGTGTCCCTGTGAATCTACGCTCGCACGTAGTGGGTCCCCTCCCTTCTCCTTTCTCTCTTGCTCTTCGGTACAAGACCCCCGAGGTCCCGCCCCATTCCACGCATCCGCGAGGAATACCTCGACATCTTGGTGAACCCGACGTGAAGGAGGCGGCAGAAGAGCAGAAGATGAAGGGGTCGGATCTTGCGGAGGCCATGGCTTCGGCAGTGGATCGGATATTGAGCGCACGCGAGGGCACCGGCGCCCTTGACAGAGCCATTGAGGCGGTCGTCGGTACAATCGGCCGGTTCAGCGGAAAGGACGCCACGAAGTATTTGGCGTCCTACGGGGCAGAAATGCTGATGCGGGACATTCCGGAAGAGAGGCGTCTTGCCGGGTTCCCTCGAGTGGCGATGCCGAGCATCCATGCGGAGGTGCTCGAGGTGCGGGCGGAGAGCCGTACCTGGGAGGAGTTCGAAGGTCGACTCCTAGAAAAATACGGGCTGGACGACACGTTCCGGCTTTCGAAAGGACTTCATGGAGTGGGTGGAGTCCCCCGGCAAGGGAAGAAACGCGTCGGCACTCCTTGGGGAGTTCGAAGAACGCTTTGCGCGCCTTTCGGCGCTTGACCGAACCGTTCTGGATACGAGCCGGGTCCTACTATTCGTCAAGTCGGTGGACGAGCGGGACCGGGATCAAGTCGGCTCCTTGTTGGAAACCGAAGACGGGCTGACGACCGACTGGGCTGCGGTTAAGAGAGTCTGTGGCCGTTTCGACAAACGACGAGAATGGGCTGACAACGGGGCGGCTGGTACGGGCTCTGTCACAGCAAGGAGGCTTGAACTAGCACCGCAAGGGCGAAGGGAAGAAACCCGGGAATGGCTCGAAACCGGTCCGGCTTCGACCGGCATGGTCAGTGGCTCGTCCGGAGGAGCAGCGCTGGAGGAGTTGACGCGGGCGATAAAGGATCTCCAGATCGCCTAGACTCGAAGGGAAGGCGGCGAACGGGCTCGTGACCGACGGCCGGTAGCAGGGAACAGGTGCATGTGGTGCGACGAGGGCGGCCACATTCGGAAGGACTGCGGCGATTTCGCAGAAGCGTTGAGGAACCGAGTAGTGTACCTGTGGGAAGGCCGGGTGCACGCCGGCGACACCAGAAGGGCCCTAAACCGAAATGACGGGCGAGGAGGAATGAAGAGACTGATGGAAGAGGCAGTGGCCCGACACGTGGAGGCCATCCACTACTCGGCGTCGGCCGGCATTCGGGTCGGGGGCAGCGAGGCCCATTCTGGTCGGCAATGCTGGAAGGTCTTGCCGGCGTGCGGCTAAGGAAAGATGAAACGGACCGCGCTGAGAGACGGGTCTGGGAAATAACCGGGTGGAACGATCCGGTCGAGGAGAAGACGGGCTTCGTAGAAGCCGCCTGCCGGAACTACGAGGCTCTGGTAGAAGACAAACGAGTGGGGAAAGCTGGAGCGGCCGGGCCCTCACAACGGTACGAGACCCGATTCGGGCAACGACGGAACAATGCCGGTGGGTCCAGCTCGCAAGATAACCCCAGGAAGGGCGGATACCGAATGGGGATGGAAATAGAAAGGACTACGGACCTACGAAAGGTCCTAGAAGAACGGATCCTCGACAGCAAAGTGGAGCTGTCATTGCGAGAGGTGCTAGGGATCACCAAGAAGGAGTTCCACGACTCCATTGTGGACCTGGGGAAACGGAAGAGGCTGTCGACGGAGACAGAGCCGGAAAGACCGGTGGAGGTGCGGACAACGCACATCGACGACATGGCGCTGGAAGATAAGTGGGCGGAGAGCCACTATTCAAGGCTGCACTGGGCCCGAGCGACCACGGAGACCCTGGTAAAGATCGGGGATGTTCAGGAACCGGTGGTGGCATTGGTGGACCACGGTTTGGAAATAAACCTGATGTCCATGGACTTCTATAAGAAGGGAAAGTGGCCGATCAACACCAAGCACGGGTGGAAGATAAGGGCGGCGACGCGCGCCACCGAGGAACTGCACGGGGCCTGCCCGAACGTGTGAGTCAAGATTGGCGACGTCGAGATTGACCAGCACTTCTTCGTACAGGAGACGTCCTCACACCCGGTCATATTAGGGGAACCATACTTCACGGCGGCGCGGATGGAGACCAAGGTGCTAGACAACGGTTCGGCCTACGCAAGGGTCAAAAGCCAGGACGGGCGCCATTTGGTCCAATTTCTGACGGTACGACCGAACCACGAGCGAAACCGCGAATCCCTCGGTGGCGAGAACCGGGAGGATTTTTAGAGAGGGATGCCAAGGCGTGGGGCCGAGACAGTCCGGACACTCGGGAAAGACCCCACAGCTGTACGATAGAACCGAAACCGAAGAAACCTTGTGCGATAGGTAGAAAATTCTGCTTCTCCAACAACGGAGGGTGTATGATAGTCGGCATCGTTGGCCGAGAAAGGGCAAGGGCGGAGGAGCGACTTCGAGCGTGCGGAGTTCTCGGCCCGGACGAGGAAATCAACGGGGCTGTGGAGGCGGTCTCCTTCGACGACACCTTGGGGATGCTGAGGAAGGTAGCCGGGGAAGACCTTAACGAAGATCGGACGATACCGGTATGTTCTGAAGAGATGTACGAGGTCATCGCGAACTTCAGCCAGGGGCTCCGGTCGGATCGGAAGGTAAGGCCAGTCGCGGCACCCTTACCGGAGGGCAGCGAGTCCCGAATCAGAGGGGTTGCGTCGGACCCCAGTTTACGAGATCCGGCCTGCATAGGACACACCTTCATCGACGGGACGCTCCGGGAGCTCAAGATCGGTGGGGGCGGGTTCCTACTGCCGGCAGAGGAAGACCGGTTTCGGAGAATGCCGAGAAGGCACGGGAAAGCCTTCGCATTCTCGCCGGAAGAGATCGGGTGCGTAGACCCGACAATCATGGAGCCGATGGTGATATTCACGGTACCGCATGTGCCGTGGAATCTCAAGCCGATTCCGGTACCAAGAGCTCACATCCCGGCGTTGATGGAGCTACTGAGGCAGAAAGTCGATATGGGTATTCTCGAACCGTCGAGCGCGCCATACTCGAACCGATGGTTTACCGTACCAAAGAAAAACGGAACATTGCGCTTCATTCAGAACCTGCAGCCGGTCAACAGAGTGACCATTCGGAACGCAGGAATCAGACCGACCATAGACGAGTTCGCAGAGGCCTTCGCCGGAAGGTCAATTTACTCAGTCGGTGATCTGTACTCGGGGTACGACCAGTTCCAGCTAGCCGTGGAGAGCAGAGACATTACGACGATGCGAACTCCCCTCAGCCTAGTGCGAATGTGTACCCTGCCACAAGGAGGGACCAACTCGGTGGCCCACATGGTGAATGCAATGAACAAGGTACTGAGGGATTGCATCCCGGACATCACCATGCCATTTCTGGACGACATTCCGATAAAGGGGTGCCCGGTGGAAGAGAAGGACGGGACAGTCGGGCCGGACGGATGCCGGCGATTCGTGGCAACACACATCGACGACTGCGAGAAGGTGCTACAAAGGCTAGAGGATGCGAGGCTCACCTTCTCCGGGGAGAAATCGGCCTTTGGGCAATCAGAAATCCTGGTGGTCGGACACCTGTGTGGACCGTATGGCCGGAAGCCGTCTCCAGCAAAAGTAGAAGCCATCTCCGCGATGAAGACCGACTGTAGCTCGGTTATGGAAGTTCGGAGGTTTCTGGGGGCATGCGTGTTCTACCACATATGGATCCCGCATTACGCCCACGTTGCGGAGCCGCTATACGGGTTGCTGAAAAGGGGGCGAAAATTCGAGTGGCGAGACGAGCACACGGAGTCGGTCCGGAAGCTAAAGGAAGCTCTTGCGGCAGCACCGGCGGTCCGGAAGGCTGTCTACGAGAAGGGTACCCCGGTATACATAACGGTGGATACGAGTCCGACCGGGATCGGATGGGTCGTCAACCAAGAAGACGGGGACGGCATTCGGTTCCCAATCCGATTCGGCGCGAAGGTCCTCAGTGAGCGGCAGCGAGGGTACGCCCAGGTTAAACGCGAACTCTGGGGTATCGTTTCGGCAGTAAAGGCCGACAAAGACTACCTGATCGGGACGGAAGTGATTATCGAGACGGATTGCCTGCCAATTCTCGGCATGGTTTCCGGATGCGCGACACCGGACCTGGCGATGCTCAGGTGGATAGCGTACATCAAGTCCCTGGATCCGGAAATACGGCACATTTCCGGAAAGGACAACGCCATGGCCAACATGCTTTCGAGGGCGAGGTTTGATGACAAGGGCGGCATGGTTTCGGAGGACGAAGAAGTCGGCGTGGACTTCTTCGAGGCGGCGTACGTGACGACCGATGGGACGAGCACTCCGGCACTTAACGACTTCGACGAGAGCAAGTACGACGGCGAGTGGCTCCAGATCGGTGGATTTTTGAGGACAATGACACCGGATGCGTCATGGACGAGGGACGAGACCAACCGGATCCAGAAGAAAGCATACCGATTCTTTCTCCAGGACGAATACTTATGGAAGCACCCGAAGAAGAGGAACGGCGTCCCGCTCCGGGTGGTGGCGATGAAGGAAAAACAGGAGGAGCTGCTGACGGCCTACCACGACAGCCCTTGGGCTGGACACCGTGGAACGTGGGCCACGTTCGAGAAGATAAAGGGGAAGTACTGGTGGCCGGGACTGTACCGGGACGTGCATCGGTTCATGACAACTTGCGAGAGCTGTCAGATGCACTCCATAGTCCGACATCGGGACGAGCTTCACCCTACGTACCCTTCGACCATCCACTTCAAATGGATGGTAGATCTGGTGACGATGCCGATGGGAGTAGGACAAATGCGGTACCTGGTCCTGGCTCGGGAAGATCTGACGAACCAGGTGGAAGGCCGGGCCCTTCAGAACAAAATGACTGCAGCCGTATGTCGGTTCCTGCTCGAGGACGTGATATGCCGGTACGGGTGCGTCGGGAAGATCGTGGCTGATCGCGGGGAGTTGGACGCCGAAGAGGCCGAGGAGCTGTTCGACCGGTTAGGAGTCAAGCTCTCGCTTACCACTGCGTACAATCCGGAGGCAAATGGAAAGGTGGAGCGCGGACACGGACCGATCGTCAAGGCATTAGTTCGGGCATGCGGGGGTCAAGTCGGGAACTGGCCGCGGCTGCTACCTTACGCATTATGGGCTGACCGAACTACGCACAGTTCGGTAACCGGATTCATGCCGGCAGAGCTCATGTTTGGGCAGAAGCCGATCATGCCGATGGAACGTACAGTCTTCTCATGGGCAACCGTGGACTGGAGAGACGAGATGAGCCGGGAGGAACTATTGGCAGCGTGCATACGTCAGCTCGAGCGAAGGCCGGAAGACGTGGAACAGGCTGCGGGAAAGCTTCGGGATGCAAGGATGAGGAACAAAGCCCGGTTCGACCGAACGCACCGGCTCCGACCGGAGAAGATCGAGGAAGGCAACTGGGTGCTAGTCTACGAAAGCAGCCTCGACAACCAGCACCGAGCGACACGGAAGTTTGCAAGAACGTGGTTCGGGCCTTACGTGGTACAAAGCGCCAACGACAACGGGACGTACCATCTGGCGGAACTCGACGGCACGAGAATGGCGATACTGTTGAACACCGCACTCGGCCACAACCGAGAAATAGGATCAAATCACAGAAAACAGGAAATACGAAATGCTCCAAGACAATAGAGAGAAAAGTACACAGTATGTTTTACGTGGAAAACCCTAAATGGGAAAAACCACGTGAGTCCTCAAACTCCAACTCACACTATACACAGAGATGTACAATGGTGAAGCTACAAGGCAACAACCTTGAGCTCACTGTCTTCGCCACAGGCGGCGGCAATACACAGAGGCGTCGACCTCTTCCTTTCTTTCTCTCTCTCTCGGCTGCTCTCACTTCGCTCTCTCGCCTAGAACATAAAAATGAGCAACAACAACAAAACTGTTTGCCCTAAGTCATATTTATACGCATATGACTTTCGGGCTATTTACAAATATAGCCTCAAGGGCCCTTGGCAAACATATTCACAAATATGTCCCCGCATCCGGATCTCGCTCCGGGTACATACATCATCCGGCTCCGTAACCGGGGTCTTCATCATCCGGCTCCGTAACCGGGGTCTTCATCATCCGGCTCCGTAACCGGGGTCTTCATCATCCGGCTCCGCAGCCGAGGTCTTCATCATCCGGCTCCGTAACCGTAACCGGGCTTGCCGTCATTCATCTCCGGACATCCCATCCGGAGGGACCGAAATCCCAACAAACTCCCCCTTCACTTCGGCATGGGATGTCTCTCCAATCCGATCCTCTTCCGGCATGCTTCCAGCTTGTCGGGTGTGAGCACTTTGGTCAGCATATCTGAGCCGTTCTCGTCCGTGTGGATCTTCGTCAGCACGAACTCCTGATCTTCTATCCTTTCCCGGATCCAGTGATATCTACGCTGGATGTGCTTCGTCCGGGAGTGATAGGCCGCGTTCTTCGCAAGGTGGATGGCACTCTGACTGTCGCAGTAGAGTCGGTACTCCTCCTGCCGGATACCGAGCTCTCTAATGAAGTCCTTCATCCATATCATTTCCTTGCCGGCTTCAACAGCCGCCATGTACTCCGCCTCCGTGGTTGACAACGCAACCGTCTTCTGTAGCCTCGACTGCCACGAAACCGCTCCCCCTGCATACGTCATCACATACCCTGATGTGGACCGGCTGGAATCTGCATCAGCCGTCGAGTTCGGGCTTACCGGAGCCGAATCGGAGGCACACGTTTGCCGTGCCCTTCAGGTATCAAAGTATCCACTTGGCCGCGTTCCAGTGCTCTTTGCCGGGATTGCTCATGTACCGGCTCACCACTCCAACTGCATATCCTATGTCCGGTCTTGTACACACCATTGCGTACATCAAGCTTCCGACGGCAGAGGCATATGGTACTTTCATCATGTCCTCTTTCTCAGCCTTTGTCCTGGGGCTTTGCTTGCTGGACAGTTTGCAGTTTGCCGGGAGGGTTGATCCGACCGGTCTTGCTTCCGACATGTTGAACCGTTGAAGCACCTTTGTCACGTACTTCTCTTGTGACAGCCACAACTGCTTCTTGCTCCGGTCCCGGATGATGTGCATCCCTAGTATTTGTCTCGCCGGACCCAAGTCCTTCATTGAGAAGGTTCGGTGAAGAGCCTTCTTCAGCATCCGTATCTTGGCCTGGTCCCGTCCGACGATCAACATGTCGTCCACGTACAGGAGGAGTATTTGAGAGTCTCCTCCTTCGAACTTCTTCACAAACACGCAGTGATCAGACTGCGTTTTGTGGTACCCTTCGTCGGTCATGAAGGAGTCGAACTTCCGGTACCATTGCCGGGGAGCCTGCTTCAGTCCGTAAAGGCTCTTCTTCAACCGGCATACCAGGTGCTCCTTCCCTTTCTTCTCGAATCCTTCCGGTTGCTGCATGTAGATCTCTTCTTCGAGGTCACCGTGAAGGAATGCCGTCTTCACGTCCATCTGTTCTACCTCGAGGTCCATGCTTGCCGCTATGCTCAGCACCGTCCGGATGGAGGTCATCTTCACTACCGGGGCAAATATCTCGTCGAAGTCGACGCCCTTCTTCTGCTGAAACCCCTTCACCACGATCCTGGCTTTGTATCTCGGGGGGTTTCCGGCATCTCCCGGTTTCAGCTTGAACACCCACTTGTTACAGAGTGCCCGTTTTCCTTTCGGCAACTCCACAAGTTCATATGTGTGGTTCTCATGCAGGGAGTCCATCTCCTCCTGCATGGCACTTAACCACCTGCGGCTATGGGTGTCATGCTTCGCTTCTTCAAAGCTCTCCGGCTCCCCTTCGTCGGTTAGCAGCATGTGCTCTGGTTCCGGAAATCTCCGGGGGGCCCTTCTCTCTCTTAGAGGATATCTCCGTTCGGGAGCTTCGGTAACCGGTTCTTCCGATTCTTCTTCATCCGAATCCATTTCGGGATCGGGGCCGGTTCCGGTATTATTTTCATCTTCTTCGGCCGGTTCTGTTTCTTCACCGTCTTCGGCCGGATCCTCGAGTGCTAACCGGTCCCTTGCCGGTCGGGACTGCTCCTCGTAGAGTTGATCCTCACCGGTCGACTTGGAGCTCTTCATCTTCTTCTCCGACTCCCAGTCGGCGAGTGTCTTGTCCTCCATGAAGATGATGTCTCGACTCCTGAATATATTCTTGTCGACCGGGTCCCATACTCGGTAGCCGAACTCATCGTCGCCGTAACCGAGGAATATGCATGGCCGGGTCTTTGGATCTAGCTTTCCTCTCCGGTCCTTTGCCACATGCACGTATGCGAGACACCCGAACACCTTCAGATGCCGGTAGGACACTTCCTTACCGGTCCACACTTTCTGCGGCGTGTCTCCGTCCAAAGGTACTGAGGGTGATCTGTTTATCACGTATGTCGCCGTCGACATTGCCTCAGCCCAAAACCCCTTGGGTAATTTTGCATGCGCCAGCATACTCCGGACCCTCTCCATTATGGTCCGGTTCATCCTCTCGGCCAGCCCGTTCAGTTCCGGCATCTTCGGCACAGTAAACTCAAGCCGGATTCCCTTCGAGCGACAGTACTCCTGGAACTGCCCCCGGTATTCCCCTCCGTTATCCGCTCGTATCGCTTTCAGCTTCTTGCCGGATTCCCTTTCCACTCTCGCGTGAAGTTCTTTGAAGACGGACAATACTTGGTCCTTTGTCTTTAACGGTGCCGTCCACAGCTTCCGGCTATGGTCGTCAATGAATGTTACGAAGTACTGGGCTCCGCCATGTGACTTCGTTTCTACCTGACACACATCAGTATGCACCAACTCCAATGGTGCGCTACGTCTCGTCGGTGGCCTTGAGTGGAAGGAGGTTCGGTTTTGCTTACCGGCCAGACAGTCGGTGCACTTCTCCAGGTGCACATGCTTCACTGGAATAAGGTTGTCTTCTGCAAGCCTCTTCATCCCCTTCTCACTCATGTGGCACAGTCTCTTGTGCCACAGCTCACCGGCAGTGTCGGCTGCCACATTCAACTCTTCCGGACATAACCGGGCATTCATCAGGTACAGTGTGTTGTCTTTCCGGGCCCGAGCCACTATCAGGCTCCCCTTGCTGAACTTCATGACACCGTTCCGGATGCTACCCGTGTAACCTTCATCATCTAGCCTCCCGGCCGAGATCAGGTTCAATCGGACCTCCGGAACGTGTCGCACATCCTTCAGCAGCATCTTGCATCCGGTTGATGTCATCAGCCACACGTCTCCTATGCCGGCAATCCGGCATGTTCCTTCATTTCCCATCCGGACACAACCATGCTCACCGGCTGTGTAGGATGAGAAGTATTTCTTCTCCGGGGTCAGGTGGAACGACGCTCCGGAATCGACCACCCAGGTCATCTCTTCTCCGGCAAGGTTCAGCTCCCTCTCTTCGGTAATGAGCATTATCTCTTCTTCACTTGCCGCGAGTGCTGTCGTTCCTTTCCGGTCCTGCCCTCGCCGATCCGGACCTCTCCGGTCCGTGGCTCCCCGGTATGCACCGTTTCTCTCCGGTGACTTCTTCGAATCGGTGTCGTCGGCTCCGTTGTCTTTTCGGTAATGCCGACAATTCTTCCGGAAGTGCCCCGGCTTCCCACAGTGGAAGCATGTGGGCCTTCCTCTTGACTGCGACCGGGTCCCCGACTTCTCCCGTCTCTGCGGACTCCGGTTCCATTGTCTTCCCCGTTCCGATTCGGTAAGCAGCGCCTTCGAGTCGGAGGCCGGTTCTTTATCTCTCCGACGCGCTTCTTCGTTCAAAATGCTTGTCTTTACCGTTTGTAGAGACAAGTTATCTTCGGTGCAGGAGGTGCTGAGAGTCACCACCAAGTTCTCCCAGCTATCCGGCAATGTACACATCAGAATGATGGCTTGCATTGCATCCTCCAACGGGAACTTGATCGCCGCAAGCTGGTTCACGAATCCCATGAACGTGCTTACGTGTTCCACCATACTCTCGCCGTCCCGGTACTTGAGATTCACTATCTTCCTCATCAGGGAGGTCCGGTTCAACGCATTCTTCCTCTCGTAGAGGCCCGACAGCTTCTTCCACATCTCATATGCGTTGGTGTCGTTCGCCACATGTTGTAGGACGCTTACATCGACATATTGTCGGATCGTCGCTACGGCTTTCCGGTTCAGAAGCCTCCATTCCGTCTCAAGTACCCCCTTGGGTATTTCCGACCTGTCGATCGGTTCATACAGGTCCCGAACAATGAGCAGGTCCTCCATCTTTATCTTCCAGTCGGCGTAGTTCTGCGCATTCAGCACCATCATCCCCGGCTGCCCGCTGCCGCCGCCTTCCATTTTCTGTGTTACCGTCGCTCTGATACCACTTTGTTGAACACCGCACTCGGCCACAACCGAGAAATAGGATCAAATCACAGAAAACAGGAAATACGAAATGCTCCAAGACAATAGAGAGAAAAGTACACAGTATGTTTTACGTGGAAAACCCTAAATGGGAAAAACCACGTGAGTCCTCAAACTCCAACTCACACTATACACAGAGATGTACAATGGTGAAGCTACAAGGCAACAACCTTGAGCTCACTGTCTTCGCCACAGGCGGCGGCAATACACAGAGGCGTCGACCTCTTCCTTTCTTTCTCTCTCTCTCGGCTGCTCTCACTTCGCTCTCTCTCCTAGAACATAAAAATGAGCAACAACAACAAAACTGTTTGCCCTAAGTCATATTTATACGCATATGACTTTCGGGCTATTTACAAATATAGCCTCAAGGGCCCTTGGCAAACATATTCACAAATATGTCCCCGCATCCGGATCTCGCTCCGGGTACATACATCATCCGGCTCCGTAACCGGGGTCTTCATCATCCGGCTCCGTAACCGGGGTCTTCATCATCCGGCTCCGCAGCCGAGGTCTTCATCATCCGGCTCCGTAACCGTAACCGGGCTTGCCGTCATTCATCTCCGGACATCCCATCCGGAGGGACCGAAATCCCAACAGATACCGGTAGCTGGGAAGCGGATCAAAGAGTTCAAGAAGCGTCACGATGACGAGCCGGATCCGGATAACCTGGACCGGGACGACGAACGATCCGAAACCGAGGAAGAACCGACGGGCAGGGAATGAAGGCTGGACCGGTTTTCTCCGTCCCAACTCAATTTGGCGCATGCCGGTGGATGCGCGGTTAGGTGGGGGCGGATGTCGTGAAGAAAACCGTCCACGAGCGGAATCGGTGCGCCGGAGCATAGGAACCGGCTCTTCATGCACGTACGCCTTATGTTGTACATAAGAGAGAATTAGGGACATGGAAGATCCGAGGTAGGTAGATTCGGTAGGTAGGAAGTTAATAGGAAACGGCTCCCTTCTTGCCTATAAAAGGAGGGAGACGAGGAAGAGGAAGGGATCGCGGAGAGTCGAGGACGAAGTGTTGTCGGTTTGCGGAGGCGAAGGGTTCTCTCTCTCTCTGGCTCGCAAACTCCGTAGCTTCTTGCTTTGCAGGTTTCGGGAGGCTCGCGCTGCTTTGAGGAATGCCCGAGTGCTTCCGGAAGCACCTCCAACCTACTCTTTCCTTTCTGTGCGTTTACGAATAGGCATCGGCATTTGTTCGCCGGCCTGTTCGGTTGTAACAGACTTCGTGCTTCTTGTTGTTTGTTTGTTAATATATATATTTACATACATTCGTGTCCCTCGGTGTCTGCATCCCACTCGCGTCTTTGTATCGAAGGGTCGTGTCCCTGTGAATCTACGCTCGCACGTAGTGGGTCCCCTCCCTTCTCCTTTCTCTCTTGCTCTTCGGTACAAGACCCGCAAGGTCCTGCCCCATTCCACGCATCCGCGAGGAATACCTCGAGAACGTTAATCATGATTTGAACCCACAAATAGAGTCTTAATTAATGTAACTAAGAAAAATTAAAAAAGAAAGGGCGTCAGTCCACCCCCTAACGAAGGTGAGAGATGGATTTGAGTCCCCCATCGGTGTCCCATACCACCAAGTACAAACATGGATCGTACCTTGAGTTTGACTAAGGAGGCACATGTATATGAAGCTAGAACTTTGCCACAGTATGTGAGAGTCTATCTTCAAAACAATAAGAAAAGAGATCACCCTCCATGAAGGTAGCCTTCTTATATAGGCTTGAACCCTAGGTCTTGTATGTTTCACACTTGGTTGCTTATTATATAAAATGTGGTTGAGAAATGAAACACTCTAAAGTGATCTTCCACAATTATAGGATTGAGATAACTCAATCCTCACCCATCAATCATGCTTACAAAATTAGCCCACAACTACGGTTACAGATATGCCCATAACATTGTCACATTGAGCTTCTTACCAATGTGGGTTGCCGATCTTGAGAAGGATGCATGTCATCATGTCTTCCTTCTGCTATTTGGAGGTCTCTCATCATCTTCATGGGCTCATCTATGGATGAACACCTAGCCAATTGACGGGAACTGAAACGCTCCCTATACGCAACACTCGGCCACAACCGAGCTTAGAATCATACACAGAAAACGGGAAATAATAAACGACACAAGGAGGAGAAGAGTACACAGGAGGTTTACGTGGAAAACCCCAAACTAGGGAAAAAAACCACGGCAGCCCACAGGCTACAAACTGTCACTATGTAAGAATGTACAACAGTGAGTTCACGGAGGCAGCGACCTCATGCTCACAATCTTCGCCACAGGCGGCGGTTACAACTAAGGCAGCGACCTCTATCTCTCTCTCTCTCTCTCTCTCTCTCTCTCTCTCTCTCTCTCTCTCTGTGTGTACACTGTTACGTGCACTAATCTCGTGCAAAACAACAATGACAACAACCAACTAAAAGTTTGCCCTAAGTCATATTTATACCAATATGACTTTTCGGCTATTTACAAATATAGCCTCTATGGACTCTCAGAAACATATTTACGAATATGTCTCTTCATCCGGTGAGCACTCCTCACCGGGTGTACACCATCCGGCTATCCGTAGCCGGGTACTCCTCATCCGGTTTCGGCCTCGGCCTATCGGCCTCGACCAAGTTTGTTCATCAGCATTGGTCTTCTCCCTTCCCATCCGGGGGGACCTGTCTCCCAAAAAACTCCCCCTTCACTCCGGCATGGGGTGTCTTACTAGTCCGATCCTCTTCCGGCATGCATCCAGCTTGTCGGGTATCAGCACTTTGGTCAGCATATCTGACCCGTTCTCAGCCGTGTGGATCTTCGTCAGTGCGAACTCCTGGTCATCTACTCTTTCCCGGATCCAGTGATACCTTCGTTGAATATGCTTCGTCTGGGAATGGTAGGCCCCATTCTTAGCAAGGTGGATGGCACTTTGACTGTCGCAATAGAGTCGGTATTCATATTGCCGGATACCGAGCTCTCCGATGAAGTCCTTCATCCATAATATTTCCTTGCCGGCTTCCAGAACTGCCATGTACTCCGCCTCCGTGGTTGACAATGCAACCGTCTTCTACAGCCTCGACTGCCACGAGACAGCTCCCCCTGCATATGTCATTACATACCCGGATGTAGACTGGCTGGTATCCACATCAGCCGACATGTCCGAATCGGTGAAACTGTCAAGTTGAGGTTTTCCGGAGCCGAATCGGAGACACATATTTGAAGTGCCCTTCAAATACCAGAGTATCCATTTGATCGTGTTCCAATGCTCCTTGCCGGGATTGCTCATAAACCGGCTCACCACTCCGACTGCGTATCCTATATCCGGTCGGGTACACACCATTGCGTACATCAAGCTCCCGACGGCAGAGGCATATGGAATCTTCATCATATCCGCCTTCTCTGCTTTCGTCTTCGGGCTTTGCTTACCGGATAGCCTGCAGTTTGCCGGAAGTGTCGATCCGACCGGTTTCGCATCTGACATGTTGAACCGGTAAAGCACCTTTGTCATGTACTTCTCCTGTGACAGCCACAATTGCTTCATTGCCCGGTTCTGAATAATATGCATGCCCAGCATCTGTCTTGCCAGACCCAAGTCTTTCATTGAGAAGGTCCGGTTGAGGGCCTTCTTCAGCATCCGTATTTTGACTTGGTCTCGTCCGATGATCAACATGTCATCCACGTACAGGAGGAGTATCAGGAAGTCGCCTCCTTCGAACTTCTTCACAAACACGCAGTGATCGGCCTACGTCTTGTGGTACCCTTGGTCGGTAATGAAGGAATCAAACTTCCGGTACCATTGTCGGGGAGCCTGCTTTAGTCCGTACAGGCTCTTCTTCAGCCGGCATACCAAGTTCTCCTTCCCTTTCTCCACAAATCCCTCCGGTTGCTGCATGTAGATCTCCTCTTCGAGGTCGCCGTGAAGGAATGTTGTCTTCACGTTCAGCTGTTCTACCTCGAGGTCCATGCTTGCCGCTATACTCAGCACCGTCCGGATGGAGGTCATCTTTACTACCGGGGCAAATATCTCGTCAAAATCCACACCCTTTTTCTACTGGAACCCCTTCACCACGATCCTGGCTTTGTATCTCAGGGGGTTGCCAGCATCTCCCGGTTTCAACTTGTAGACCCACTTATTTCAGAGTGCCCGCTTTCCTTTCGGCAACTCCACCAATTCGTACGTGTGGTTCTCATGTAGGGAATCCATCTCGTCCTGCATGGCACTTAACCTTTTTTGGTTGTGGGTGTCATCCTTTGCTTCTTCGAAGCTTTCTGGCTCCCCCTCATCGGTTAGCAGCACATGCTCTGCATCCGGAAATCTCCGGGGGGGCCTTCTCTCTCTTAGAGGATATCTCCGTCTCCGGGGTTCGGTAACCGGCTCCTCTATTTGCTCTTCATCCGAATCTGATTCGGGGTCTTGGCCGGTTCCGGTTTCAGCTTCCTCTACTTCTTCTTCTGCTGGTTCGGTATCCTCACCGTAACCAGCTGGTTCCTCGAGTGCTAACCGGTCTCTTGTCGGTTGGGTCTGCTCATCGTAGAATCAATCATTACCGGTCGACTCAGAGTTCATTATCTTCTTCTCCAACTCCCAGTCGGCGGGCGTCTTGTCCTCCATGAAGATAATATCTCGACTCTGGAATACCTTCTTGTCGACCGGGTCCCACACTCGGTAGCCGAACTCATTGTCGCCGTAACCGAGGAATATGCATGGTCGGGTCTTTGGATCTAACTTTCCTCTCCGGTCCTTAGCTACATGCACATACGCGAGACACCTGAACACCTTCAGATGCCGGTAGGACACTTCCTTACCGGTCCAAACTCTCTGTGGCGTGTCTCCGTCCAAGGGTACTGAGGGTGATCTATTTATCACGTATGTCTCTGTCGACAATGCCTCGGCCCAAAACTTCTTGGGTAGTTTTGCATGCGCTAGCATACTCCGGACCCTCTCCATTATGGTCTGGTTCATCCTCTCGGCCAGCCCGTTTAGTTCTGGCGTCTTTGGCACGGTAAGTTCGAGCCGGATTCCCTTCATGCGGCAGTACTCCTCGAACTGCCCCCGGTATTCTCCTTCATTATCTGCTCGAACCGCCTTCAGCTTCCGGCCGGTTTCTCTTTCCACTCTTGCGTGGAGCTCTTTGAAGACAGATAACACCTGATCCTTCGTCTTCAACGGTGTGGCCCACAGCTTCCGGTTGTGGTCATCTATGAACGTCACAAAGTACTGCACTCCGGCATGTGACTTCGTGTCTACTTGACACACATCCGTATGCACCAACTCCAGTGGTGCATTACGTCTCATCGGTGGCCTTGGTCGGAAGGAGGTCCGGTTTTGCTTACCGGCCAGACAATCAGTGCACTTCTCCAAGTGCACGTTCTTCACTAGAATGAGATTGTCGTCTGCAAGCCTCTTCATCCCCTTCTCGCTCATGTGAAACAGCCTTTTGTGCCACAGCTCACCGGCAGTGTCGGATGCCACATTCACTTCCTCCGGACATAACCGGGCATTCATCAGGTACAGTCTGTTGACCTTCCGGGCCCAAGCCACAATCAGGCTCCCTTTGCTGAATTTCATGACACCGTTCCGGATGCTACCCGTGTAGCCTTCATCATCTAGCTGACCGGCTGATATCAGGTTCAGACGAACCTCCGGAACGTGTCAGACATCCTTCAGCAGCAACTTGCATCCGGTTGGTATTGACAGCCACACGTCTCCTATGCCGACAATTCGGCATGTACCTTCATTCCCCATCCGGACACAGCCATGATCACCGACTGAGTAGGATGAGAAGCATTTCCGGTCCGGGGTAAGGTGGAACGACGCTCCGGAGTCTACCACCCAGGTCATCTCGTCGCCGGCAAGGTTTATCTCACTCTCCTCGGTGATGAGCATCAACTCTTCTTCACTTGCCGCGATTGCCGTCGTCCCCTTCCGGTCCGGCCCCCTCCGGTCTTTATCATTCCGGTCTGGTATCCGCTTCGAATCGGTACCGTCGGTTTCCTTGTCCTTTCGGAAATGCCAACAGTTCTTCTGGAAGTGTCCCGACTTGCCGCAATAGAAGCAAGTAGGTCTCCCCCTTGACTTTGACCGTGTCCCCGACTTCTCCCGATTCTGGGGACTACGGTTTCTTTGTCTTCCATGTTCCGATTTGGTAAGGAGCGCTTTGGAGTCGGAGCTCATATCTTTATCTTTCTGACGCGCCTCCTCATCTAGCAAGCTCGACTTTACTCTTGCTAGGGATAACCGCTTTCCTTCCAACCCGGCGTTGCCCAAAGTGACAACCAGCATCTCCCAGCTATCCGGGAGGGAACCGAGCAGGAGTAACGCTAGTACCTCATCAGCGAGAGGTACTTCCAATGAAGTTGCCTGGTGGATCAGGCATTCATGTGCTCCGCCATGTTGGAGCCATCTTGGTACCAGAGTCTTACTAGCTTCCGGAATACCAAAACTTGATTCACAACATTTTTGTTTTGAAACATTATGCCGATCTTCTCCCAGAGCTCATGAGCCTTTCTCTCTTCATTGAAGTTGTTGTACAGGCTCATGTCGATGAAGCACCGTATGTACGCCGTTGTCTTCATGTGCATCACCTCCCATATCGCGGCGTCGATTTTGTCCGGTCTCTTGTCCCCGAACTGAACCGGCAGCCAGAGGTCTTTAACCACGAGCATGTCCCTCATCTTCGACTTCCACACTGAATAGTTGGAGCCGGTGAGCTTGAACATGCCGCCAAACGATTCGTCCATTTTCTGTGTCGTTTTGCTCTGATACCACTTGACGGGAACTTAAACGCTCCCTATACGCAACGCTCGGCCACAACCGAGCTTAGAATCATACACAGAAAACTAGAAATAATAAACGACACAAGGAGGAGAAGAGTACATAGGAGGTTTACGTGGAAAACCCCAAACTAGGGAAAAAAAACCACGGCAGTCCACAGGCTGCAAACTGTCACTATGTAAGAATGTACAACAGTGAGTTCACGGAGGCAGCGACCTCGTGCTCACAATCTTTGCCACAGGCGGCGGTTACAACTGAGGCAGCGACCTCTATCTCTCTCTCTCTCTCTCTCTCTCTCTCTCTCTCTCTCTCTCTCTCTCTGTACACTGTTACGCGCACTAATCTCGTGCAAAACAACAATGACAACAACCAACTAAAAGTTTGCCCTAAGTCATATTTATACCAATATGACTTTTCGGCTATTTACAAATATAGCCTCTATGGACTCTCAGAAACATATTTACGAATATGTCTCTTCATCCGGTGAGCACTCCTCACCGGGTCTACACCATCCGGCTCTCTGTAGCCGGGTACTCCTCATCCGGTTCTCACCGGGTCTGCACCATCCGGCTCTCCGTAGCCGAGTACTCCTCATCCGGTTTCGGCCTTGGCCTATTGGCCTCGACCGAGTTTGTTCATCAGCATTGGTCTTCTCCCTTCCCATCCGGAGGGACCTGTCTCCCAACACCAGTCCGTCCACCACATTTGTTGTCAGCCTCAGTCCTGCATTCGGTCATCCCCTCCTTCCCATTGCTCTAGTGTCCTCCATGTCACAGGGTCCTCTTTCTATCAGAGCTTGGTGGCTTGATGAAGCCCCATCATATTGTTGTCGTCGTTTGTCGAATTGATATGTTTTTACTACGGTCCAATTCCTTGTGAGTCCATCATCATTTTCAAGTAGGAGGCCCATTTTCTCTCTATCTTGAGCATCCACTTCTGTGAGGAATAATAGGATTTTTCTTGTATCGAGTACCGTCCTATCAAGTATTGAGAGACATGCAAACCGCTTCTCAAACTCTTGAAGTATTATAGTGATGCTCCTTCCTTTTCCATGGGACTTTACCCAATCAATTAGGTCTTTCTTCATCATCTTCGTGGAGACATTGAATTTACACTCTTGGAGCAGAACTCTCTCGAACTCCTCCCTATTGTGGCTCTCTGCTTTCATCTCAAGGATCTCTTCATGGGACTCGACATTACCACCCTAGCAAAGCTACTCAGTCCCTTTGCTTCTAGAATGTCTCTCATGACCATGTCGGTTTTATAAGCTTCTATGTAGAGAGAGAGAGAGTTCATTTCCACTAAATCAACTACTTGTTTCAATGACCATCTCTATGGTTTTATTTAGCGCAACCTTGTTCTCTCCTTCCTTCATCATTCGGTTCATAGCCGCGAACATCATACTGACAAAGTTCTCTCCTTGCATCTTTGAAATTCCCCTCCCTTGCTACTCTTTCACGTCGGGTTTACCAAATAAGTAAACATGTATGTGTGTGCTACTCGGGCATGACCATTATTGTGTTATGAGGAGCACGCATGAGGAAATGAGTTACACTAAATATATGTAAATGGTTGAAGGATAGGCAAAGGTATGTCAAGAAGGACATGAAACAAGACCAAGTCAAAGATAACAAAAAGACATAGGTTGACAATTGTCAAAAGCTTATTTTAGGAATAAAAAGGTCAAGGATTCGAGTCTTGTTTGAACTATGAGAAGTTAAGCATATGTTGATGGTATGGATGTGAAGATTATCAGTTTGCTCGCACCCTAAGGATTTGTGTATAGAGTTTTGTTGTCTAGCCCCATGAGTACGAAATCCTTGATTAAATTGATGGCACACGACCCTTCCTAAAAAATCAAATTGTAATTGGTTAGAAAATCTTTCATTGCATTCGTATTTTTGCCAAGGATTTCTCTTAAAGACCTCATTCATTCTCAAGTTACCTTCTAGTAATGCCTTACCAGTAGTAATGATTATGTCCCTTTGCATTGCAATGCCCTTCCCTTTTATCTTGTGTGGCACTTGATGCCACTATTGATCTTTAACATCAGGTTCTACACTAGCATGTACTCTATTATCCTCCCCAACACCTCCAACATACCATGAACTTTAGAATCTCACTTTAACCCATGACATGTTCCTTCATCAATGACCATATCAACCATTGATAAGACAATATTCTTCTCAACATCTTCCTTATCTTTTTCTTTGACATATTTTTCTGTGGATGGTTCACTATGATATTAACATCAACCCATAAAATGCCCCAATTGATCACATTTAAAACAATGTCCTGCAAAAGTCTCCCACTAAAGATTAAAACAAAATCGACCAAATTGAGATGTATCTATGTATACTCAACCATCCTAGAAGTTTGCAACTTGTGTCCCATAACATACAAAATCCACATTTGTTCAAAGAATTAGCATGGGGAGCTACCTATTTGAGACATCAATTTTGGTAATGATTCCCAAAAGAATGAGTTACTACAATCAACAGTCCCCCAAATTAGACATTATTTTTCAATAGATCTTTATAATCAACCATGGGAACCCAGTTAATCACATGCACTAATCTTCTATAAAAAAAGATTGGTCCTTTGCCATCAAATCAATATGATGTTCCAACGATAAAAAACCCACATCATAGAAACCCCATGGACTTGCATATACATGCTCAACACAATTAGGCATTATGAATGAATTCAACCATTACTTAATCCATGATACTCAAGGAAGTTTACTAGTGAAATACAAAATAACACCACCGTCATAAAACCTGTCAAATGTTGCTAACATGAACTTGGTCTCCATCACTACCTCCACAACATCCTCTTCTACACAATCCTTAACATCTTTCTCGTTTTTTTTATAAAGTCAAAAAGCAAAGCGTAAACAAAATCACAACATATGTGAACATCATAATCATCCCCGATAACATATTTCCCACCAATAATTGCAACTTTTGATATCTTCGCATGATCCGTAGAATCGATACGTTTTTGTTGTTTGAAAATTTCACAACCATCATCACTACCACACCTATCGACAAGCATCAACACACTTCCTGTTGTATTGGCTAACATCAAAACATAGATTGAAAACAAACTTGAGAGGGTGACAAATTTCCTTGTAACATACATTGTATATATTTGGTTCTCAATAGAATTATATCTTTAATTCTTTACATGGTATATAGGTTAATTATGAGGACTTAGAATGTATTGCATAAAGAGGAACCTTACAATGTATTCTAGTGTTAGACTTTAGTTCATCAACTAAGTTGTATATGTATTTGCTCACTTTAGTCATCAACAAGTTGTAGTTATATTTGCTCACTCAGTATTTTTTTTTTCCAAAAAATAAAACTACTTCCATTAGTTAAGGCAATGTACATAGGATAATTTACAACTCATATCTTACAAGCCATCTTGCATGTCAAAAGAAAACAATATGTGTAGAGGAAACAACAAAAACAATTCCAAAACACCACATCATTCGATGTGCATAGCATTACCCGAACGCATACTCTCCATGTGAGCCTCATACAACCTGAATTCAGCATAGACGTCCTCCATTCACTTCTCATGGTGTTTGAACTTCTCATAGATGTTAGGTACACTCCGAGGGAACAACCACCGTGGTGGTTGATAATTCCACTTCGCTTTACCATCCACCATCTGCAACATCGACGCACCGCTCCATTTAAGAAGGAACCGAGCTCTAGGTTCTTCACTTGCGTCAGAGGACCCTTGAAGACTTTCAAACTCTCCTCGTAACGTAGAAATAAGATTAAACCAAATCATCATGAAATTCTCAGCTAGTGGGGTTCGCTTACCTGCGAAAGTCTCCTTGCACCTAGATACCCACACTTGCCAAATCGTAAGGCCGACCACTAATAACCATATGTCCACGTAGCGTTCATGTAAGAATAATGAACCTCCTTGAGCTGGTTGTACAGTTCCTTGCATCACCTTTAAAGAAGGACTATTTCCATTCCACCCTTGAAACCACGAAGTTGATTCAGTGGCCAACCAAGTGACTATTGCGTTCGATACATGAACCTCAACCCCGAACCGAGCCAAGATTCTTAAGCTCCTCGGCCAAATTTCTTGGGCTCGTGGGCAACACCACAAACAATGTGTGATGTCCTCCAAGCTCGCACTACAGGCCTTGCAACTACTCATGTCACCTCTATTCCCAAGCCACTCTCCCGTTGGAACAGCCTGATGGGTGATTAACCAGAAAAACACTTTGACCCGCTTGAGAAGGGATGAGTTCCATATCCTGCTCTTAGTTCTATCCACGAAGACTGAATCGACAACTACATGGGCCCACTTGTTGGCACACTTCTCACGATACCAACCTAACTTTCTCCCCAAGCGCGTCGAGTATTCAAAGAAACCTAATGATTTATCTTGTTCTCCCTTCCACGTATATTTAGCGGGATCCCATTCTAAGCACTCGAGAGGCTTGCCTTCAACCACGTACAAGATTCAGTCCTCCTCAACCTCTTCGACTAGTGGATTCACCTTCCATTTCTTTCCGTCTGTTGCCACAATTCTAATTGGGTACCATCATGCACTTTCATCTATTGATCCCAACTGGACGATCTTCCCATTCTTTCCTAAACCCCTGACATTGATAATTTTTCTGGAATCATCACATTGTCTGAACCATTCACCCTCTTCCTCATTACCAATAGGAAGCGAGTAGACAGCTATATTGACTAGGTCAAGCATCTTTCTGCCATTTCCCACCTTTCCCACGTCTTCATATAATTTATCACAATTACTGTCGGACAACTGCATCCAATCTGCCATTGAGTGAATCCCTAGACAATACAATATAGCCCAGGCATACGCTTGCTCTGTCCAAGCATCTTTCCCTCTGGCAATTGTACGGTCTCGTTCCATAATAGGGGTTGGCACATCCATTCAGCACTAGTACTTGGATGATTCCGACTTAGATGCCCACAGAGCATACTCCACTCCACGCCTGCATCACTGACATACAAGTACGATCAGCCAACCGGTTAGATTTCCTCAACTTTAAGTCCATACAAAAAAGCCATGCTTTGTGTGACTTCCATTGCCCACCCAGTCTAGGACTCCAGAGAATGCTCCTATTATGTATCAATGTTTTCCATAACTCGTTACCGGGTAGCAAGCTCCTTACCAATACCTTACATAACAATGCCTGACTCTGCGATCCAGGGTCAATCAATCCTAAACCCCCCTTACTCTTGGGAAGAACCAACATAGACCATGATACTTTGACTGCCGCGTTATCTTTCCTGATCCCAACCCATACGAATCCCCTAATACACGCTTTAATAGTATGAATTGCTTGCTTGTCAAACATCCACACTGAAATTGCATGCCATAACGTAGACAAGAGCACATGGTTAGCTACTATGATCCTGCCAGCCAATGATAAGTTCATCCCTGACCAATTGCGAATTTTGTCACAGATTTTACTTTGAATTTGTTGCAACTGAATTCCTTGGCGATATCTACACCAATCCACGTTCCCAAATACCTAGTGGCTTCCCCGTTTGCAATCCATTTGAATTCAACATTTGGCTTCCAAACAGGCTCGGACTCTGAGTTGATCCAGAAACTCTTGGACTTATTCCAATTGATGGAGGCTCCCGATACTTTGCAAAAGAGATCAATAGCACTCTGTGCCCGCTCAAGATTTGCTTCATTTCCTTGGAGGTATAACATCATATCATCCGCGAACTCCGAGTTCAGCAGGGACTTCCTTGAGTTAGGGATCGAAAGACCATGAAGATTTACCCCTTGACTATTAAAAAAGGTAGACATTGCTTCAGTAATAAAAAGGAATAGAAAGGGGGCAAGAGGACAACCCTGCCTAATGGATCGAGTTAGAAAGATTCGAGCTCCTTTCCTCCCTACAATCAACACCTTACTCGAGCCATTCCTATATAAGGCTTGGGCATCACACCTCCATTCCAATGGTAGCTCAATGACCTTCATCACTTCTTCTAGGAAAGACCATTGCACTCGATCATAGGCTTTCTCGAAGTCCAACATCAGATAGGCTAAGTTTTGATTGGTCTCCCTCGCCGTTGCAACAGGCTCCCAAAACAAAATCACGTTGTCCATAATAGACCGGTGCTCCATGAAGCCGGTTTGATTGGACTGGATGGTATCTACTAGGAAGGGCTTGATTCTCTACACTAGTATGTTAGCAATTTTTTTATAAATTAGATTTAAAATTGTAATGGGCCTCCATTGTCTAATCTCGTGCAACACAGTCTCCGATTTCGGAATCAAGTAGATCAAGCCTTCATTGAAGCTGCTCAACATCCGTCCCATTCTCCACATCTCTTGTAGTTCAACTTCCAAGCTTGGAAAAATTTGCTCCCAAAACCCTTTAAGAAGGCTTTGGGAAAGCCGTCAGCACCAGGACAAGCCATAATATGTATCTTGTCTAGCTCCGCTATAATCTCTTCCTCCTCTATAGCTTTTGACAACTACGCTTTAGTTGCCTCTCCAATCCTAGTCTTCAAGCATGTAATTACATCATGCATCAGGTTACTCGGAGGGTCGTTTGTCAACGTTGGAGCTAAAAGGCCTCTATAGTAATTTGTCGCAATTTGCAGGATTTCCTCTTGATCAAATGTCATCGAATCATCCTCCCTTGCGTGAGCTTTTGAGCTGAGATGATTGCCTTCCTCAGGCGTTGTAGACAGTATTGACACCTTACCAGCTCCTCCCTTGCCACTTTCTGAAGAACAAAGAAGAATTAATAATCTTTTCCTCTAGTACTTGTACCGGATCGTGGGTTGATGGGGATGTCGTCCAAATGTTATTCATTGCATCCTTAACCTTCTGGATACCAAAAATCTTCGAAGGAATCCTCAAATTGCTCTCACTCTTCTTCTTGTAAATAGGATCGAGAGTCAAGGATACTGGAAGGTGATCCGAATATGTAAAACCAGCTAGAATGGATGAGTGGCCACTACATTCCTCTATCCCAGGGCTCACATAGATGCGGTCCAATCTACAGTGACATCCTTCACTCTCTTTCCAACCAAATCGTGAGAACCTCAAGGAATTCGCCTCAACCGCCATACTAGAATACCATGAATCTCGGATTCCCAACATAGAAATTAAGAAACCCCACGCTCTAAGCTCCTCCCCCTGTAGCAAGTTCGAATGAGCCCCAAGACAATCTTCCATTCTCTCTGTCATGTTAAAATGCCCCGCCACTATCCAATTGTCGAAGGAGGGAATTTTGTTTTCCAGCAGTCTCCAAAATGAGGTCCTCTCATTGCTAATGTTAGGTACGTAGACAGTCAGCACCCCAAATTTTACATTCCTCCATTCCAGGCAGCAAAACATGGCCCTACCTTTGATCAATATGCCATGATCCAAGATGGTGATATCCGTTGATTTCCTCACCGAAATACACACTCCACCTCTCCTTTCTAACATGTCGTGCGCAGGAGCCCACCATGTGTAACAATCCCCTAGCAACGGGTCTTTGAAAAGTTCTGTTCTTTCTCGTCCAAGGTGATGCTCTTGTAAGAGCAAAATATCAATCGTATTACAAAGGCCATCAACTTCCCACTCTCTCCTAAACCAACGCTTCTCTAGCTTATGTTGTGACCCACCAAGTCCCTGCACATTCCAAGAACAAATTCTCATTGACTTGGGTTCACAAAAAAGGCCAAGGGGGAATTTCCCATGCTCGACAAATATGTCTCCATCATATGCCATAGAAATTCCCACTCCATACTTATTTTCCATTCTTGATTCTTGGGTACTTCAGCACAATGGAAGTGGAACAAACCAGGCTTCAGCCCTAGTATTACGTGGATTGCAATTTTCCTTATACTCAATCTCTATGAGAATCGCCTTGAGTTCCCTATAATCAAGTTCATTTGTGTCCTTCATTGTCCTACTCTATTATTTGTAATTGTTTTGGCGTTATTCTTATTTTCCACAACGTTAACATGCTCTATATCTCTTCGTCAACTTGACTAAGCATTTGTACAAAATTTTGGGTGTTCCATCCTCACATTCATGAATACCCATTCAACTATATTTTATAGATAAGAGTCAAAAAGTGACTGCCAAAGGTAGCATCACTCTTTCCTTTCATAATAAGCAATCTTCGCTACATATCATGGTCACTTGTGTCTATCTAATTGCGAGAACATTCAATTGATGTGATTACATTATTTAGTGGTATGCTAAGGACATGTGGACCTACATATGCACATAGAAGAAACCCCTTTGACGAGGATGCTCTCCAACACTTTTTGCACTTATGTCACTCTCATTCACACTCTTTTAAGACATTTGTGTAACCAATGGTTGAAACAAAAGACCAACTTCTCTAAGCATACCTAGGGGGTTTATATACAAGTTTGCTTCCTTAGGTTAGGGGTGGCACTTAACGGCACACAACATAGTAAGCATAGTCCACCTTTTCACTAACACGGGTGATCTAATAAGAAAGGAGTTTGTTTAATAATAACTTGAGGCTGTTTAAGGGTTGGTTCCTTTCATGTCCTCGACAATATGCAACTCAAGTCACACCCAATTTTAGTTGTACCTCATCCCGTGATCTACCTACTATGCCTCTCTCCAACTATTGATTCTTGACCATTTTTCTCCCTACTACTTCCCTGCTATAACTACATCATGTCATTGAGCTTTCTCCTGCCTTCAAGAGCAACATGGCATTGCAAAACTAAGTATTTGCTGGTTTAATACAATAAAATGGTGGATTTCTAGAATCGGCTTTTTGAATAATAGAGTGTCACTTCCAAAATTTAGAGTAATTGCCAACAATTTCAGCAAAAGCATCAGATGCACTATGACCTGATTAGACATCAAACAAACAAGAAAGAGGCGATTTGTAGAAAAGAAAAACAATGCTTTATAATTTGAACACCTAAAGAAGTAATACTCAGGTCTGATTCCGAAAAATCAAGAATGTTGATTGTACAGCACTACTTTATACATTTCCTTCCTCATGGTACAAACAATGATAGTGTTTGATTTTTATAGTAGCATCCACGACAACAAGAAGGAACCACATATATGTATGTACACTGGAATTTCAACATTTTAATCAACCTCTCTCAACAAAATGAGCAATCCCCATATCGACAATGTGGAAGTCATTTGGTCTCTCAATCGACCCTCGATTGATATCTCCAGGATTTGGACCATCTGATACCATTTGTGCGCTTGATACACTGAACGGAATCCGAAATTCAGTCGGTTGCTCGATCCAGCCTCGATTAGTACCACAAGGATTCTGACCCTCCGATACCACTTGCACGCTCATTACACTTGATTGAGTCTGAAAGTTGGGCTGACTCTCAATTGGCCTTTGACCCATATCACATTGACCTGAACTGTCTAATACCAGGGGTAAGCTCGACACACTCATCTGAGATCTCGGACCCTCGGATCCCCCTTGCGATCCCAATACACTCACTAGAGTCGGTGGCTCATCGCATGTCAGAGTGTCCTCTAATGTACTAATGGCTCTAGAAGGAAAAGAGCCTAATGATCCAGCATCCGACTGTAATGACGGTGTCCATGATCCGTGTTCGGTAGGAGCAGACGAAAGCTGGAGCGGGGCCATCAATCGCCCAACGAAATATCCTTGAAGAGACATCCGGCACACAGGACATGTGGCATGTTGTTGCAACCATGCATCAATGCAGGTCTGATGGAAATTATGGGCACATTGAGGTAGAAATCGCAGGAGCTCGCCCTCTTTGTACTCCCCCAGACAAACTGCACACCTATATATCAGCCCAAAAATATCATTCTAATGGTATATCCCAGTGATCCAGCAAAAAAAAAGACCATCATTCTTAGAGAAACAGTGAGCTTGGCTATTTACTGGAACACCCCCAATGTTTGAACAAGCCCCAGAATATCCCTCTGTAGTACACAATTAACTACCTCAAGGAAGGAAAACTCAAGGGTTATTCTGGTAACTATCCAAAACCTATGGGCCATTTTGGCAATTTTCCTCATTCTTATCGTCTGCAAGCAATCCAGAAAATCATTCCTATAACGTCCAAGCAGTTCATCAAAAGTCATCCTGTTTATGCTATCCAAGCAATCCACCAACAGAGGATCATTCTTATACTATACAAATCAATTCAGTAAAATATCATTCTTATCCTATCCAAGAATTCTGGCAAAAGATCCTCATTCTTAAACTATACAAGAAATCTAAAAAAAAAATCATTATTGGCAAGAGATTTCTGGGTAAAAAATAAAATAAAATGACTGTCTAGGCTATATAAGAAATATATTTTAAAAGTGGTATATAGGGAATATGTGCCAAATGAAACATAGGAGATACACAAATATTGTAATTCCCAAAATTGAATTTCATCCTGGAAAGTGCTTGTGTAAGCACTAAGAAGTGGCAACTAAGCAAATCACAAGCAGCTAATGGAAGCTAACCGAAGGTGCTATTTCTACTTCCAACAGAAATATGATATTATATGCATGAAGATTTTGTAGCTAATGTTGATAACTGTTAATAAAACAGCATGCACTGCTAAAATTATAAAATTATATGACATCCAAATGATTACGATATGACCTAATCATTCACACATTGGATGTATGACTTCTAAATATTTATTCACTAACCATCCACTCATTATAGGCCTTCCAATTATACCAAATGAACTGACAATAATATAGTATAAAGGATCACAATGTTTTGAAAAAATACAACTATTTCTATCAAACTTTCAACATTCCAGTAAAAAAGGTTCATGTTTTCCAGCAAAAACTATTCATATTCCTATAAAACATTAGAAGTCCAACCATGAGTTATATGCTCAATATATATGAGCATTGAACATTCATTGCAAGACTTTTGGCCACTCACTAGAAACGGTCACATTCTATCAACACTATTTGTAAAGAAAAAGAGCCTTACACTGCATCTTGTCTGGGTAGAAACATGTCTTGGCGGAATGCGATTATTGGAAAATGCTCTATAATCAAAGGACTCACCCCGCTCGATGTATGCTCAACCTGAACAAGTGTTGCAAACCCATCAGAAAAAGATGAAAAACAAACAGAAATGGTGAAAACCTATCACAGAATGGTGGTGAGGAAACATCACATGTACTCCTTAAACCCCATCACAGAATAATGGTGGTGTCTTTTAATCCCCATCTAAGATAGATGGCAAGAAACCCCATCACAGAACGATGATGAGGAAACCCATCCCTGAATGATGACGTGAAAATCCATCACAGGATGATGACAATAAAACCTATCACGCAATGATGACGAGACAACAGATTGCACAATGACAGATGAGAAAAATACATCACAAGATGATAGAGAGAAAACCTGTTGCAGGATGATGATGGCGAGAAACCCATCATAAAAGAATGATATAATATGGTTCGAAAGTATTGTCGGATGCAGAAAAGAAAGAAAGCTCATGATACCAAAAGGAAAGGAAAAAAGAAAAAGAAAAACCAAGGGCCTAGAAAATCACCACTCTTCGATTTCCCGGACCAGTAGCAGAAAAGATGAATCCTCGCGCTCTTGGTGCAAAAATGACCCTTGAACAGAAATAACGCCCACACCAGAAGAGGATGAATATGGAGCTCACAGTGATCCCAAAAATGCTCAGAATTAGGTTCACAACAGAGATAGCCAACATCTTCACCACGCGATAAAAGCTAACAGAGACAGGAAAACAAATATTCACACTTTTTCTCTCTCTTGATTTTTTATTCTATCAGATCTTTAAATCGATTCCATTCTGTCTTGAATTTTGATTCTATTTTGGTCTTAAATCATTTTCTATGTGATTATCAAATCGATTCTGTTTGATACTAAATCAACTACATTCCATGCAATTGCCAAGCAATTGAGCTGAATCTCGATCATAAAAGCTCTCTCAAATCCATCATAAATCGATTCATTTCCAGCAAAATTTCCAACAGCAAGTTCCAATTTCCATTAAATGTGCGGACCAACTTCGACCAAACGAGCTCAAATTTGTGATTTGGATTATATGCAATGATCTCCTTGAATTGATTCGACAACATCCCAGTGAAAAGAGCTGATTTCGAATGAGGATTAGCTTTGAAATCCCGAGAGATCAAACTTGATTTTGATTCGAAAGAGTTTAGGTAAGCTTTCTATTTTGAAACAAAAACTAGCTCTCGTGAAGGAAACCAGCGAGGTCGATCTTGCACACGAGCTTTTAGGACGAAGTTCTGCATCTTTAGTATGAGTTTTAGCTCTGTCACAAGCTCCTCAGAGTAGAAATGAGAGTGAGTGGTTTTACTGTGACACAAGCTTTTCTGTGCTAGAAAATCAGAGTTCCCTCCGTTTCCTCTGCCCGAATTTCCTCTGCGTTGGAGCTTAGGTTCCTCTACCAGAAGCTCTTCTGTAGAATAGAAATCTTTAATTTCTAGCTCTGTCAGGAACTGTTGTTGAGGGCTGGCTAGGAGTTCTATTGAATCTCTTCAGACGTAGAAAATTCAGGATTCGGGTTCGCTGAGAGGAGGAGATCTACCTAAGTAGAGTTGCTCGTCTGTGTCAGAATTTAGGGTTTCTTGGTACTGTCAAAATTAGGGTTTCCTCGTCCTGTCAGGGGGAACAGGGCATGGAAAATATCTACATATTACCCCAAATTTCGTAAAATTAACAAACTGCCCTTGGCTTCTCTTTTCTCATACATACATACATGATACATGACATAGAAGCATAATTCTAGCCATACTTCCCATTCGTACCATACTCATACATGAATGATCGTATCATACTCATACGTGAAATGGCTCCGAGTATGATTGAAATCCATTCGTCTATATTTATATTGATTTTTATTTTTATTATTCTAAATTTTGTTATGAGGAGTCGTATGTCCGATGGCAGGCAAGGATGGGTCGGGGGCTCGTGTTGGGGTTTAGGGTTTGGCTAAAGACCAAAGCAAAGAAGACTTGGCTTGTCCTCTCACAAGACCTTCTCCAACCAAACAAAACAGTCCAATCCTTTTCCTTTTTTGTGCACATGGGATAAGAAGAAGAAGAAGGCAAAAGAACAGTGGCTACTTGTACACCGAGCCTTGCCTATTGGCTCATGGTTGCACAAGATGGGAGTATCTTCTGGTTGTACTCGATGTCATTTACAAATTGAAGCTCAAAAACATTGTTTATGGGAATGCATTGAGTCTCAATTGATATGGCAACACCGCCTTAGAATCCTTGCTAACTATTTCCCCCCATTGGTTTTCACATGGGGCACGTTGGTTTAGACATCTCTTGCCCGATATGCTTTCCATTATGATGCCGAACCTATGGACCATGAATTTTACACTAAATCTGGAAGTGGTCGCACTACCATTGCTATCACTATAGTTTTCAAGGATGAAAAAAGAAATCCAACCAATATGGGAGATACTGAGTAGTACGATTGTATATAACATCTGGAATGCTCAATGTTCTCTCGTTTTCCATCAAGTTAAAGTAGCACTAGCTGAATTGGTTACAAATATATATTTGGTTGGACATAGTTCATACTTTGAAGGGTCAATGGGACGGTATAGTTGGAGATTTTGATTTTAAACTGCTCAATGTCGTGAGTTTCTTAGGATGTGGACAACTACTCCATTCATGACCTCCAAGAATGGCACTCCTAATTGGCACTTTCTGTTGGAGGCGGCCGTCAGGATGCAGAACAAACCCAACACTCTTAGAGATGAAGATCTTCAGATGATACAAAGGAACAAATTGATAACACAAAACAACTGAATCATAAGGCAAGATCAACAAGAAAGATAGAGAGAAGAGGTACACTATTGAGAGACAAGCTCAACATGGGCCGAATCGACTGAAGAAACCGAGAGCCGAATCGAATAGAGTTTGATTCAGGTGAGCCGAGTCGGAAGGATTCCGAAAGGCCATTGAGGTCCTATATTCCTATTATATTAAATAGGAATATTGTAGGAAGAAGTAGTTTTAGGCTCATTTATGAGCATTCAAGTATTGATGGTACTTGTGTTAGCCCACTCGTTAGGGATTTGTATAAAAAGTGCTCACTGAGCACATTGTATGTACAGAGTGTTCATTATTCGTAATAGAAGTTGTTGTCTACTCTCTCTCTGTCACCATTCTCTGTGTATACCTTATTGTCAAGTTTTTGAAACAGACTATGTACTCGGTGTCTATCGCACACGCTTCCGCACACGTATTCTTTCACATGGTGTCAGAGCGTGAGGGTTGAAAATCCTCTGTAGCCAATAGAAAAGCAAGCGAACAAGACTAAGATGAGTTTTCTCATTTTTGGAAAAGAAAAGACAAGAACATGGACAGAGGAATGCACATGCCGCTTGGGGTAAAACGTGATGGGCCGCATTGGATAGCCACCATCTATCCTCTCCCATATCGAAACGACCATGTCCTTCATCTCCATGAACATTGAAAATGTACTTGTAATGAATCTCCCTATAAAACAAGATGATCTATGCCCTCCTCATCTCAAAAAAATCTGCTTCGATCCCCACACCATCTTCACTCAACCTTATCACAAAACAAATTTCTGCTTCCTAGATTGTTTTCGTGTCTTCAACTGCAGCAGCCGAAAGAGATCTTGACGTACAAAACATTTGCCAAATAGCATCAAATAGGGGACAGATAGATGATGGTGAACAACTTTAGTATATGCGGAACCAAATGCAAACATGGAGTTCTTAGACTACCTGCCAGGGTATGTTGAGCATGATTACCAACAAGATATGTATTCTCTTGAACTGCACAAATTTGTCTCTATGTTGAGTAGGGTTATAGTGAAGAATTTTAGTATATGTGTAACCACATTCAGCCAATTTTGGCTGCAACATGCGGTTTTTTAGAGGCCCTAACAAGGGGCAATTGAAGATGCGTTTCAGACGCTTCGTACTACAAATATGGTCTCATGGAAGGTAATGGTGATAGAGTTATAGAACATGCTTATTTCGATGTATCATTAACTATTTTCACATGTTGGAGATTGATAGTATGGTGCCTGATTCTATCCCCTTTTTTTGGGTGGTAGCCTAGCTTGTCATATCAAAGGTGTTGTTGGCAAAGGCTGAGAGTTGTTTTCATGGATTATAATTAGCCTTATCCTACCAAATGCCATCGCTTATATTTGGTCATTTTTTGATGACATATACTTGTGGAGTGGAAACTATTATGTACAATTTGTATATTACCTTTGGCATTGTTAATTTTAATACCAATGGAGCATATTTTTATGGAAAAATAAACATGGACAGAGGAATGGGAAGCTCGCATCCAGCCGAAAACCTCGATAAGAGCAAGTACGCATCTTGGTCATACAAGATAGGCGTTATGTCGAAGGAACTAATGATGCAGCACCCGACACATAGAGATTTCCCAGCCTGGGAACAAGCGGCAAACAGAGTTCTCTACTGCTTTGCATCCTGTGTGAGCGATCAGCTTTTGAGCTACATTCGGGATGCTAGGATACCGAAGGATGCTTGGGGAAATCTAAAAAAGATTTTCGCCACGACCACCACAACTAGAAAGCTTCAACTCAGACAAGAGTTGAGCAGGGTTCGATAAAGAGAGATGTCGATGGCTGACTACACCTCCAAGATCAAAGAGATCTGCGACTCCCTCGCCTCTGTCAACGTAAACATTGTCGTGAAGTTTCCGGCACATGGTGAGAAACCGGGAGATATTGGAGGGATCGGCGAGGTGCAACGTGTACACCCATCCTTATAAAAACGTGTGAATAGTAGGATTCAAGTCGGGACAAAGAATCCCATGTAAGTTGGGATTTATCCCACATTGTAACGCATCCCTCTCCTTGTTCTATAAAAGGAAGGGATGTTCCCTTGTAGAAGGGTTGCCCATTTTGAGTTAGGAGGGTATACCACTTAGGTCTAGGGTTTGGTAGAGTTCTTCCTTGTCATCTTATTCTTGTCCCCTTTGGGTTTGTACTTGGGTCTTCGCCCTATTTCGTTTAGGGTTTCATCTTGTCTTCTTCTTCTTCTTCTTCTGCCCCTCCCTGTTTGTTTAGGGTTTTGGCCCGGTGAAGAGCTTGTATGTTCTGTGGGGGTTTACTTCTACTCGGCCTCCTGTGCAAGACCCCGCTTGGCGCGACGAGCCCGAGAGCTCCCCCGACAGCGGCTTGGTGGCAGACTGCTGTTGTAACGTAACCTACCTTGGTTCGGCTCGAAGTCGGGGTTGTATCTCCCCCTTAATATATATATATTCGTGTCTGTTTGTGCATAATGGTGTCTCTAATGGTGTCGGGTGCATAGCTCCCCTCTCCTGTACATAAGAGTCGGTGTTGCGTGCACACTCTCCCTCTCCTTTGTCTCTCTCTCTCTCCCTCTCGTGTTTGGTTGCAACTGGGTCGTGTCCGGTGTCGGTTTTCTTGGCTTCCCTCTTCTCCCTCGTCCGAGACCCCCGTGGTCCTGCCCCTTCTACATGCACGCACGTAATAACGTGACAATGTCTAGGAGGACGAAATGGTGCAGGTTTGCCTTGGAGGGTTGGCGTCGAAGCATTCCGAACGGCGGTCTGCACGAGGGAGAATACACCTTCGTTTTTCAAGCTTCAATCAATGTTGCTCGTAGAAGAAAACCACTCGGGTGCGTCGACGAGTATGCGCACTGACAACAAGATGTTGTACATGGAGGCAGATCGGCCCCATGGTCGTGCTGGACAAGGCGGGTCGACACCCAATCGAGGTGGCCGGTAGAACTCAAGGCATAATCAAAATGCCAACAACAGTTCCGAACCCTCCACGGGTAGGGGGAGTCAAGGCAACGCCGGAAGTCAGCAAGGAAAGGCCGCGATGAACTATTGGTACCATGACCGGAAGGGCCACAGAGACAACGAGTGCTGGAAAAAGCAGGGAGATTTGGACAAGGTTGGATCGAGCCGAGGAGACGCAGATAGGTGTCAAAGATCACACTACGCCGAAACGGGCCCAACCTTCATGATGAAGCACAAAGCCAACTCAATGGCAAGGAACACCTGTGGTACTATGTGGATTTGGGCGCGTCGAACCACATGACGAATCACAAGGAGTGGTTCTCGACTCTGGAAAAGCTTGAGTAGCCGGGGGTCGTTGAAACTTGCGATGACACCCCTCACCCCATTGAACACATAAGAGATGTCCCTCTGAACCATGTCGGCCAGAAAGGAATCATGAGGAATGCTTTGCATGTGCCCACAATCACAAAGAATTTGGTGTCGGTTGGACAAATTGTCGATCAGGGCATGCAAGTTCGATTTACTCATCTTGGGTGCTTCATCTAAGAAGAAGGCAAGATAATTGCGCAAGGGCGAGACCAACGATGTAGGCACAACGATGTTTGCAAAAGGTCAGAAAGTTGAATTGAGTATCAACTTGTGGCACAAGCGGTTCGGCCACGTCAATTTCCCACGACTTCGAGAGTTACCAACAAAAAACATCGTTTTCGGTTTGCCGAAATTTAGTGACCGAAAAGACCAAGTCTACGAAGCTTGCCAGTTAGGGAAGCATCATCGACTTCCACTCCCAAATGAAAGAAATCGGAGCCAAAACAAGCTCAATTTGATCCATTTGGATGAATGGGGACCGACGCAGAACATGAGTATCGGTGGAAGTCGTTACTTTGTAACCTTCATCGATGACTACACTCGGCACACTTGGGCGTGCTTGATCGAGAAGAAGAATGAAGTATTCTCCTACTTCTTGAAGGTGAAAAGCATTGTCGAATGGGAGACAGGCCGAAAGGTCAAGTGCCTAAGGTCCGATGGCAGGAAAGAGTACTTTTTTGACCAGTTCTCTAGCTATCTACAAAAGGAAGGAATTTGATGTGAATTCTCCTACAGATACACACCGCAGTAGAACGACATGGCCGAAAGGAAGAATCAGATGATCGAAGAAATGGCTAGGGCAATGCTTGAAGAGAAACATTTGCTGAAGTTTTACTAGGCCGAAGCTGTCAGGATGGCAATATACCTGTAGAATCAGACTTCCGCAAATGGAGGAGTGTCACCACACGAGTTGTATTTCGGGAAGAAACCAAAATTGGCACACTTGAGGGTTTTCAGTGGCACTGCATATGTGCATGTGTTGAAAGAGAAGCAGAGGAAGCTAGACATGAAAGCCGAGAAGTGCATTCTTGTCGGCTACTTAGATGAGCAGAAGGGTTATAAGTGTTATAACCCTCGAACGAAAGAGGTTTGAGTAAGCCGAGATGTCGTTTTCGACGAGTCGGCTTTGTGGTACTTTCCTTCACCTCCAACTCCCATCCACTCCATTCCGAATTTTGAGGATGAGGCCAGTGAGGCCGAGATGTCCCTAGTGGAAGAAGAAGTTGGATCTCTAGAAGAGAGTCTGATCTCATTTTGGCTAAGTGGGCCGAAGAGTCGGATTACTAGTCTGATGATGAGGCCGCGAGTAGTGAACACTCGGTCGTGCAAACCCCATGCCAAAAACCGAGGAGATGGTTTACGTGCAAGGAGAAGGGGAAGATGAAGGCGCCGGAGTATGGCATCGAGGCTGAAACATTGGTTCGAAACGAATCTGACACGGCTAGAAGCAAGGAGGGACCTCCGAAAACGAGATCGAAATCGATCGAGAGGGCCACAAAATCGGTGAACTAGAATTTCGGGTATAACGAGTATATGGCGCATCATTATGCATATATGGCGCAGGTGGCAGTGCACTATCATTTTGTCTGCAAGCGAGTCCTCTCCAAAGAAGTCGAACTTCCTTATGTTCTTGAATGTTTGACTCAATCAGATTGATTTCTCTGAACACCCAAGAGATTGGAAACGGTCTGCCAGAAGACATATCCCATTTGTGACATTATCGGCTGTAGATATCTTCTCAAGGCCGATTTTCCTTGAAATGACGTAGTCTCAAACGAAGTGATATCTCACATCTATGTGCTTCGAGGCATTGCGATGCACCGTATTTTTTTACAAAGCGACAACACCTTGATTGTCACTATAGACAACTGGAACCAAATCGGAGTCGGCTTGTCGAAATGTGCACGCCAATCAACCGAGCCATAAGGCCTCTTTCGCTGCTTTGGACACGGCTACATATTTGGCTTCAATTATTGAAATGGTCATGCACTCCTATTGTTTCGACTTCCACGAGATTGCTCCATTGCCAAATTTGAAGCAGTATCTGGTTGTCGACTTTTGACTGTTTAAGCAAGCAGCAAAGTTCGAGTCGGTATAACCGACTACGCCTAAAGTCTTGTTCGGACTGAATAGGATACTATAGTCTTTTGTGCCCACAAGATATCTGAACACATGCTTTACTGCGTTCCAATGTGATCAGTTAGGGTTATGCATGAATATGTTGACGACTCCTACGACATGGGCTAAGTTCGGCGTGTTGTAACCATTGCATACATCAAGGAGTCGACAGCCGATGCGTATGGCACTGACTTCATAATTTCCTCCTCCAGACTGGATGACAGGTAGTCCTTCTAAGATAGTTGAAGGCTAATTGGGAATGGGGTCAAAGCAGATTTTGCAAGATTGCATGTTGAAGCATTCTAAGACACGTCCAATATAGTCGGCTTGAGACAGAAACAACTGTCGTTGAATTCCAAAGTCAACTTATCTTCATCCCGAGAATGTGTCTTGCCGGACCAAGGTCCTTCATGGCAAACTTCAACCTCAATTGCCAAACGAGTTCGGCAAGCTCTCCAGCATGTCGGCCGGAGAGGAGCGTGTCATCCACATAGATGATGAGGAAGACTCAGTGATCCTCATCGCTCGAAGCTGACCGATTGGATGAAGTCGTTGAACTTCTTGTACCACTGTCGGGGTGCCTGTTTAAGACCGTATAGACACTTCTTGATTCTGCAGACTAGATGTTCCTGACCAGATGCCATGAAGCCTTTTCGATTGCTTCATATAA
Source organism: Azolla caroliniana (assembly GCF_043228905.1). Taxonomy (NCBI): domain Eukaryota; kingdom Viridiplantae; phylum Streptophyta; class Polypodiopsida; order Salviniales; family Salviniaceae; genus Azolla; species Azolla caroliniana. The sequence goes on from NW_028230444.1 coordinate 15,702,934, forward strand.
ATCTCCTCCTCTAGGTCACCATGGAGGAATGTTGTTTTAACATCTAGCTAGATCAACTCCAAATCCTCAGCTACCAAGACGCCGAGTATGAGGCGAAGGGTCGTCATAAATATTTCGTCAAAATTGACGCCATATATCTCTCAAAACCCTTTCACTACTAATATGGCCTTGAATTTTGGTGTGGTTGAATTGGACATCTCTTTTAGTTTGTAAACCCATTTGCACGGAAGAGCACGTTGATTTTTCAATAATTCAACCTAGTACCAAGCCTTGTTTTGTTGAATGGAGTTCATCTGTAACTCCATCACCAGTTGCCACGTGGCTGAATCGGCTAATGTCGATGCTTCTTCATATGACATCGGCTCACCGGCGTCCGTGAAGAAGAGGACCTCTCCAAACTCTTCGACAATCTTTCAAATCTTCTTGGTATGACTGGGCTAGCCATATCGGGTGTCTAGGTCAGACGGTCTGGAGCCGATTCGGTGCTAGAGGATTTGGCTACCCGTGAAGTCGACCTCGTGTTTTGGGCTAGGCCACCATGAAGGGTTGGAACTTCTAAAAAGGTTACCCTTCGGACTTGAATGGGCCATTCGATCGTCTTATGCATAGCCGACTCATTGAACACTACGTTCGAACTTCGACCGTCAATATCCGATCTCGCCGTCTAGTCCATAGCCAAGGAAAATGCATTTCCTAGACCTCGGTTCAAATTTTCGGTGATCGTCCCTCGGTATGAGGGTGTATGCCTCGGATTTGAAAATCTTGAACTTGTTGTAATTCAGCTTATTGCCGATCCATAATTCATGTGACATTTGAAGTCCTAGAGGCCTACTTGGTGACATATTGATTATGTGTACTATCGTAAGTAGGGCCTCTACATAGAAGCTATCCGACAGTCTGGAGTGTTGTAGCATGACAACGATTGGTTCTTGAATTTTCTGATTAATTTCTTCAGCAATTCCGTTCTGCTCTGGACTATGTGGTGTCGTGTATTCACATTGAATGCCGTGTTGCCGGCAAACTCTGACGAATTCTTCACTTTTGAACTCTCTTCCATTGTTGGACCGTAAGCATTTTAGCTTCTGGCCGGACTGGTTCTCCACCATGGCAAGCCATTCGGAAAAGATTGAGAACACCCAATCTTTGGTTCTGACCGGATATGCCCACACCTTACGAGTCGAATCATCAATGAACCTGACAAAGTAGGAGGTGCCAGCAAGAGATGGATGTGGCATGGGACCACAAATGTCCGAATGGACCAAGTCGAGGGAAATCGACTCTCTCAGCTCTATATTCGGGTGTGAGGCAGTGACTTGCTTGCCGTATTGGCAATGCTCGCAGAATTGGTGGTCAAAGAATGAGAGTTTGGGGATGTATCCAGCTCTGGATAGATGCGTTATGCCGGCCTTGCTAAGATGTTTGAGTCGGCCATGCCACAATGATGACATGGGAATGTTGACCAGAAACAAGTCAATCTCTTGGAGTGTGACATATATTGGGTACAATGAATGTACTTTCGGGCCTCGCGCAAGCATGTTATCCGTGAGATTGTAAGTGTACGACTGTATAAGTGATGGTATGTGGATAGATAAGTGTAAAGTCTTTGTGTTAAAAGTCATGTTGTAAGTGTGTGCAAGTGTGCACAAGCGTAAGTGTGAGTATATTAATATGTGTTAACACATGCACATTTATGTGAATTTGTGCAAAAATGGAATAGTGTTGTAAAGTTGGTCTAGGTTGTTAGAAGGTTATGTAACTAACCTACAAGTCTCATTGTATGTTCTTGGATTGTGATACTCATGCAGTGTACCTATATAACCCCACCATAGGGGACCTGAATGAAAGTAGTAGTTTGGACTCTCAATAATTCTCTCTCTCTCTCTCTCTCTCTCTCTCTCTCTCTCTCTTCCTCACGATCAACCCCCTTGGGAGGGGGGTGGAACCGTTCTTGGCTCCACCTCCCACCCATAAGCAAATCAGGAGGTTCCCCTTGTGGAGTGTCCACCCTCCTGATGAGAAGCCAGCACGGATACCGTTTTCGTCAAGTTGTCCGACTGAGATCAATGGTCTTGAGAGCTCAGGTACGTGCCAGACATTATGTAGTATTAGTGTAGAGCCACCCGACAAGTTGAGCTGTATACTGCCAATTCCAATGACGCAATGATGCGAATTTTCGACTCGAATTGAGTCGGAATGCTAGGTTGAATATTGCTGAAATTGTGATCTGTGAGGAGTCACATGGTAGGAAGCGCCCCAATTTAAGAGCCAAGTGCTTGACTCTTCAGTCATAAGAAAAACTTCTGATTCGATTGAGTGTTTGATGAACAAAATGTTTGGGTCGTCCGTCAACACTTCGGTTGATGAGCTGAGGTAGTTGACCTCCTCTTGCCGGCTGCCCTTGTGATTAGCTCTCTAAGCCTTATCATTTCTAGTTTTTAGGGTGCGGTAATCGGCCTTGATATGTCTGGGTTTCTTGTAGGAATTGTAGGTTTGATTATCCGGAGACTTGCTCCGGTTCGTGTATTAGTCGGTGGTCAGGAAGAACTTCTTCCTCGACTATTTGATCAGTTGGCCGAACCTTGTATTACGTAGGTGTCGTTGGTCGAAGCGTTTATGAAAAATTTCCTTTGAGCTGCTTTAGTCAAGATTGAGCATGTGACTTCGGAGTACTTTAGTACAACAATCAACGCATTGCACACAGTTGTGATGAAAGTTTCCCATAAAGGGGGGAGACTGCTCATTAGCAACATTGCTTTTAATTCGTCTTCAATTATTGTCCCCTGAGCTGAAATTTGGGAGCTTAGGCTTTCGTACTCATTGATGTGTGCCTGGACCAAGTCGGATTCTTTCATCCGAGGTTATAGAAGCATCTAATAAGGGTATATCTTTGTTGTGGCGACCTTCTTTTCATAAGTGTTTGAGAGTGTCTTACATAGTTGGAAGGTAGTCGAGCACGATTACACTGTGAAGCACATTGACTCCAACAAGTGCATACGAATGGTGGCTCGGAGAATTCGATCTAACTTTGTCCACTCATTCGGCTTATACTCTTCTCAAGGGTTTTCGAATTCAATCAATTCTATCTGATCTTTGACAATTAGGTAGTCCTACATTTGTTCCTTCCAAAAGTTGAAGTTTGATACGTCGAACTTCCTTAGACTCATCTCAGATGAGTTGTATGTTGATGCTATTCTGTATCGGCTTTGGGAAGGCTTTGTCGGGAGTCGGCTACGAAAAGTGGTCAGGTGCAGTCGGCTAGCTCACCCGAATTCGTTCTAGCCGGATTTGGACACGAGCCGATTGACCTAGTCGAATTGGACCTGAATTTGTCGATTAGTTAGCCGATTTGGATCTGGATGACAATTGGGTGCGAAACTTGCTCGAAGTTGCTACAACGAGTGGAAGGACAAAACCGACTGGTCTTCCCGAATATCACCTAGCCGAATTGAGCAAGGAGGGGTGACATGTTTGATTAAGAAGGAAATAGAGAAATATGTGTCAATTGTAAAAAATCATGAACATAAATGCTACATATGGCTCAAAATAGAAATACCTAATGATTTACCCACTCTTGTAGTTGGATGTTACATTCCTCATCAAGATTCTAACTTTTATGCTTGTTTGGATAAAGATCAACCTTTTGCCAATCTAGAAGATGATATTGCTTATTTCAAATCCAAAGGGGAAGTTGTTGCCTTTTGTGATATGAATGCCTGTACAAGAAGTTTCCAACTTGATGCACAACAATCTTTCATGCCACATATCTCAAGGATGCAAGAGGATATACAAATGTATAGCCGCTCTTCTAACAATGAAAAAGATCTAGACCAATTTGGGAAGTTGCTCCTACAAATGTGCAATAGTACTGAATTGCTTATTGCAAACGGTGTCTCCTTATGGCCCAACATTAATGGATTTACATGTAGAAAACACAATGGAAATAGTGTAATTGACTATGTGCTACTTTGTGATAGTATTTTGGATCGTATACATAAGTTCTCACTTGTTGAATGGACACCGGAATCCGATCATAGGGCTTTATGTATTGACCTCCAATGTATGCTTAGGCTTGATTGTGAGATGGCCATTGAAGGTAATAAACAACCCCACTTGAGGATGGACCTTAAGTGAGCGCCCATGTACTCCAAGATGGTTGAGGATATGTTACAAATGATAAAGATACAACATGGTGTGGTAATTGGCCTTGATATGTCTTTCGAAAACACCATAGCACCATTCATCACCTTATCACCCTTCGAGGATTAATGGAGGAAAGTTGCCTTGGAGGTAAAGGTTTATATTGTTGCTTTGAAGACTTTAGGAAAGCTTTTGATATGATACCTCATGAACATCTTTGGAGGACAATGGAAGAACTCAAGGTGCCAAGTGAATATATGCTTGCAATCTTCCGAATATATGAGAAGGTTATATGTTGTGTGCGTATGAGTGATATACTTTCAGATTTTTTCGATAGCACTATTGGTGTGAAGCAAGGATGCCTACTCTCACCAACTCTATTTGGTCTATGCATTGATGAATTGGAAGAAATGTTTGCCAAGTTTGTAAAGGAAGAAGGTGTTAAAGAAGTTGCAATTGGAATGTGGCCATTATGCTTTTGCTATATGTGGATGATGTAGTGCTTTTTGGAAATACTTTAGAAGATGCGCAAAAGCTTATGAAGGCATTGGAATTTTTTTTCATGCATACCAAATTAAGTGTTAATAGCTCTAAAACAAAGATTATGTTTGTGAAGAGCCAAAAAAGAGATAAGCCAGATTATGTACAATAATGAGCCACTTGAATGTGTGAAAAGCTTCAAATATCTTGGCCTTGAAGTTCCCTCAAATCATAGATGGAATGAATGTGCTACACACTACTTAGAGGTGGGAAAGCAATCATATTATGCATTTGAGAACACATGCAATCGTGGAGATATTACATGTTGGGTCCTCAAGAAATACCTTTTCGACACTTCGGTGACACTGGTGTCGCGGAAATCTGCGTGTGCGTGTCAGATAGGATGGGACCACGGGGGTCTTGGACTAGGGAGTAAGAGGAGGGAGATAAGCTTGTGAGTTCAACCAAGAAGGAAAAGAAAGATTAAGATTCAAGAGAATAAGATATAAACAAGACAAGATACATTATGGAAAGCACCACACCAATTACAATCGTGGCCGTAGGCCGAATGTAAACCCTCTAGATGAAACCCTAACCGGATAGGGGAAAAGAAGAAGAAGAAGAAGACGAATGAAACCCCTAAAATGAGATCCTAAAATCCAAAATTCCGAAACCCTAATGGCAACCCAAAGAAACCCAAAAGTGGAAGCCCTTCAAAAGTGGAAGCCCTTCAAAAGTGAGGCACATTACAAAAAGTGAGACACAAAAAGTGGAAGCCCTTCACTCCCTTTTATAGTAGTAAGGGGTGAGGCACATTACAAAAAGGAGTGGTCAAATCCCCTTTCTTTCAAAGGAGAGTATTTGACCTCGATCTTAGGAGGTGAGATTGATGGGTCTTAACTCCCTCTGCTCTCACTGACATACTCAATGCCCACTACTCCCTACACCCATACTTCATGTGCCTCCCTCTAGTCTACAAAGTGCACATCACCTTCGTACCTTTACATCTTACTTTTCCTCCTTACATTAGTCTTTTATTCCTATGTTACAATTTTCCTAAGTTCATGTGCAATGTTGTACATCTTGTTTTATTCCTCCCGCTCGGGTTTTCTCACCATGGCCGAAAATTCTCATGACACCGATGCTTCTCTATGGGGTGGTAGCATCCCTAAATCTACTTGGAAAGAGTTTGAAAATGTCCAAAAACATTTTCTTACAAAGTTTCAAGATGTTAAGAAACAAATGCCATACATCCTCCTCCTTGAGACGGGATCACTTCCCATTGAGATCTTGGCCATGGAAAGGGTTGTTGAATACATGCTTAAGGTTCAAAAAAGTTTCTCACATCGACTTCTTAGAATCGCATGGGAAACAAGCAAAAAGATCCAAAAGACGCATAAAAGAAAAATTTTGTGTTCCGTTTGGATGTAAGATATGAAAAAGTGGTTTGGTAGATGGGATGCAACACATTTGCTTCATGATGCATCACCAAATTCCTCTGTAAATGAGGCCTTTTTGCAACGCCAATATATCATGACATGGGAAAAATGTGGAGGCTCACGTTTCATACATTATACCACACATGTTGCACCTAACTAAACCATATTCTTCGCGGAACGGGGAAACTGTACACATTGATACATATTAGAGCCCATTCTGTTGGCTTCTATTCGAACCATTGCTTCCATGACACTTAGCTCACATGTATTGCAATGTGAGATGGGGCATTGGGGCACAAGTGATGAGAGTGGTCGACTATGCACACTTTGCCCTAAACAAGTTCGAGAGTTTGAGTATCACAGTTTGATACAATGTTCTGCCTTTGATCATATTCGACCATGCTTTCCACACATCTTTGACCAAGCCCAATCCTTGCACAAATTTCTCTCATAACCACAATGTGCACTCTCGATTGCAACATTCATTGGTAAAGTTCTTGAACATCAAGAGTTGCGACTCACTTTCACACCTATCATGTGAAATGTAATGTTTTTGGTCTCATAGGTCACCGAAGACGATAATATAATCTATCTATCTATCTTTGTGCATATCTTCTTTGCAAGAATCGTGAATCTCAACCTCCATCCGATTAGATATTTGTTTGCTAACTCCACACAAAATCCTCATACGTTTCCACATCCGGCCAACACGTTCGCGTTCACAAGTGGAAGGATCGCACATTCCATTTATAGATTCCTTTTATAATCTTGCGATTTTAGACAATTTTCAAAAACTTGATACACCAGTATCACATGTTTTAAATAGCATGTAAAATTTGCTAATTTTTTGAGATTTAACAAGTTTCAAAATGATATTTTCTAAAATTGAATAGTTTTTCTGTAAATGTTTAAATGTTGATGGTTTGCAGATATGAAATGTAGTTAACTTAAAGAAAATCACAATGGTTAACTCAAGGCACAAGTTAAGATTAATGGTTTCACCATCTTGATGAGATTAAGATTACATCTTTTGTTAGACTTGAAAATGTTTTAAGTATAAGAGGTAACATTGCAATCCTTAATGTCATCATCTATAAATTTAGTGCTTATTAACATCCATAAATTCACAACTCAAGAAATGTAAACAATATTCATAAACAATTTTGATAAATCCACAACTCCGAAAATGTAGATGATATTCATAAACTGTCAAAACTATCAAACTTTAGATGTGAACATCAATATATCAATTTGAACATATCACATAGTTATCAGGGTATCTACAATGTTATCCTCTTCTTCCTTTTGAGAATTCCCCTACAAAATTTGTGAAGTAAATGGCATTTGCGAAGTTCAATTACAATCAATACAATTATTAATGGTTTTTTGCTAATCAATGAAGCACATGTTCACCATAAGGTATCTTGTTGTGCAACATACATCTTTGCAGTATCGATATGAATCTTTTTCTCGTGTAAAAACATAGATTTCAGTATAATTTGAGTTCATATTTAAAAAACCTCTTTTATTTGAAAAACAAGAAGATTTTTAAACATGAACTCGATATGTTGTATCGAGTTGATGTAAAAAATAGAGTTTTGATCATAATTCCATACAATGTATTGAATTCATGATCAAAGTTTCTTTTACCGAATTTAAAAAAATTAATAATAATAAGTTGAGCTTGAGCTCATATAAAAACCAGATCTTTCATCACAATTCAATACAATGCATCGAGTTCATGTTTAAAGTAATTTTTTCAAATTTGTTTTCAATTGTTTTTTATTTTTTTCAATTTGTTTTGATTTTTTTCAAATTTTTTTATTAGAAAAAAATAATTTTAAACATGAATTCGATACATTGTATCAACTTGTGATAAAAACTCTAGTTTTTTCATCATTTATTAAAGCTCAAAAAATAATTTTAAAAAAACACAAAAAACCAAAATAAATAGAAAAGAAAAACAATTTTTTTAAAAGAACCCCCAAAAAAAGCTTTAAACATGAACTCGATACAACATATCAAGTTCATGTTTAAAAGACTTCTTGTTTTTCAAATAAAAGAGGTTTTTTAAACATGAACTTGAATCATACTAAAATATTTGTTTTTAGAAGAGAAAAAGATGCATATCGATAGTGCAAAGAAGCATGTTCCATAACAAGATACATTATGGTGAACATGTGCATCATTGATTAACAAAAAACCATTAATAATTGTGTTGATGGTACTTGAACCTTACAAATGTCATTTACATGGTCTATAAAGTATTCTCGTGGTTCTCAATCACCACTTCAATCATTTAATGTTGATCTTCATAGTTTGGTTCATCTTTTGACACAATACCAAGCAGGTTTCAATGATGGCAGAAGAATGGCGATCTTTGGACGAAATAGCCAAATCGACTATTCAGATGCATCTGGCTGAAAATGTCTACTTTAGTATGGCGAAGTAGTTAGAGCCTGATACCTCCCATATTAACACCTTTAGTCGGGTGTTAACCGAACTCTCCTCTCAAGGGCTAAATTTTGGAGAAGAAATAAAAGCGCTTGCACTTCTATCGAGCCTGCTAGCAAGTTGGGAGGTATTCTGCACGACAGTCTCGAACAGCTCGTTGAAGCTAACGCTAGACAAGACTATTGGAACAATACTGTCGGATGATATCCAATGATGATCAATGGGGCACTCCATTGATGATTGTGTAGAATTCCACTTCTTGGGAGAATCGACTTAAAGAGCAAGCCATAGCCAAAGCCGGCCGAAAAGGAGGGAAGATAGACAACGATCAAAATCACAATTTGGTAGTTCGAACGCCTTCTACACACATTGCAGAAAGGTCGGCCACAATATTATTGATTGTTGGTATATCAAACGAGGGAATGGAAAGAAAGTTGATCGAAGTCCAAGATCATCAAAATTGTCTCATTCCCAAATCAACAATCAAGTTAATGTTGCCGAATCCTGGTTGGAAGAGATCCTCTCCCTAGAAGTCTCGTCAATCAGCAAGATACTTTATAGAGCACAAGATTCCGGCACCATATTCCATATGACCCACAACATTCAATGGTTTTCGGATTATTCGGCCAAAGCCGGAGGCACAATCCGGCTCGGCAATGGGTAGGAATGCAAAATTACAGGGATTATAGAGGTCCCAATTCAACTGTCAAATGACAATATAATCATCCTACACCGTGTTCGGCATGTACTCGAGGTTAAGAGGAGTTTGGTCGCCATCGACATGTTAGCTGAAGCCGAGTACAGGACAACACTTTGCGAGTTGTCATGGCTGATTACCAAAGGAAATCTCTGAATCGGTCATGGCAGCAAGTACAATAACTTGTACATGCTAAACATGTTCAATTCGAGGGCACAACCAATGTAATTTAATTTTTGTATGCAACACTATGGCATGGGCAACTCGGTCATTTGTCACAAGAAGAACTAGAATGGCTAATGGCAATCAACGACATTCCAAAGCTCCAAGCGAAGATGAACTTCTGTGAGAATTGTCGTTACGGGAAATAGACCCGAAGTCCGCACTCTCTCCATTACAAGACAGTACGACCACCCCTAGAACTTGTCCACACCGATATATGTGGGTTGATGCCTGAAAGCTCACTAGGAGGCTCCCCATACTTCATCACGTTCGTTGATGATTGCACTTGGTGTTAACTCTTAGGGCCGGACAATGGCCTAACACAGGGTGTCTACGGAAGACACTTCACCAAAGGGGTGTTACGCCAAGAGGATTAGGCTCAATGATTAATCCGACTTAATTAGGTTACTTAGCAAGATTGTCCTTAATAATCACACGCGTAAGATATAACAATGAATGCAGAACGACAATTAACACAGAGAGATAAAAACACTAAGCTTCATTAATTATCCGCTGCTCATTACATTGTATCCGGGCCTTTAAATAGGTTTCCGGTTTGTAGTACAAAACGGTGCCATCCGCACCTGTTCGGGATCGGTCCGGATCCGGAACAGCATACCGATTCCGGTCCGTCCGTCCACACTAATAGCTTACTTACAACCATTCCTTAATAATTAAATAACTCCTTCGTTTCACACTCTGGACTACTTTGCCGGCCGGTAACACTTGGAAGGTTTGGGCTTACTCGATTAAGTCCAAAGATGAAGTGCTAGAAGTCTTCTATGGGTGGATAGTCGAAGTCAAAAATAGATCTGGCCACAAGATGAAAACATTGAAGTCATACAACGAGGGAGAATACACCTCTAGAGCCTTCGAAAAGTACCCATCCGGAAAGGGGATCTGACATCAAAAAGTAGTTCCTTACACTCCAATGCAGAATGACATAGCGTAATGGATGAACCAGACCATTCAAGAGAGGGTGATGACAATGCTCCAACAATCTGGACTAAAGTTGGAGTTCTAGGCCGAAGCATTGCAGATGGTTGTGTATTTGATCAATCTATCGCCATCAAGAGTAATCCGGCTCCAAGTGCCATAGGCATTATGGTCGGGAAAATAGCCGACCTACGATCAGCTTCGTATATTCGTATGTGAAGCCTATGAATTTATCCCATGGGAGAAAAGGACCAAGTTGGCGCCCCATTTAACAAACTGTATCTTTCTCGGTTATGGAACCAATGGGGAATTTAGATACATGCTATGGGATCCGGAGAACCAAAAACTAATCCAGAGTAGCAATGTAGACTTCAATGAAGACTCAAATTTTTCCGGCCAAACCCAACCGAAAATCGACAAAAAGGTCATTTTCAATCTTTCTGGGAAAGAATTGGAAGTAGACATGTTGATCGTTGAATCCAAATCAGTCATTTGGCAAACTGATGAAACTAACTCAGCCAACAACCCACCTATTGAATCTGAATCGATAGGATGTCTGAAAGTTGGCTCTGAATCGGCTAGACGATTGACTAGAGCCCAATTGGCTAAAGTGTCCAACGGCCGATCCGAACCACCCAATGCACCAATAACACGGTCAATCACTCTCAAGGAAGAGGTGGATCCAACACCAACGCAAGACAAATGCCATCACAGATCACCCCCCGATCTCCTTGCAACAAAGGTTCAGTGAATGTTGATCAAACACCAAACCCGATCGAAGAATCCAAACAAACAAAAGCAACACCTAGAAGATCCTGACGAGTTCGAAGAGACCTAGACTACATCAACTATATGGATGTAGGCGAATCATGCTCCGACAAGGAAGCTATAGCTGTGCCGGATGCCGACACATGGCTACAAGCCATGAGATCCGAAATTAATTGAATTTGAGAAAATGATACATGGGAGCTAGTCAAGCTGCCAGTCGGAAGAAAGTCATTGCCTTGCAAATGGGTCTACAGATACAAATATGTATTTGGTTTAGACAGGACCAAATACAAAGCTCGGCTCGTTGCGAAGGAATTCAAACAAGAACACGGTGTCGACTACGATGAGATCTTCTCTCTAGTAGTCAAGATGACGACCCTCTAGCTCATTCTCGGAGTCGTAGCAATTGAAGACCTTGAGCTTGAGCAACTAGACATAAAGACAACGTTCCTTCACAGAGATCTGGAAGAGGACATATACATGTCCCAACAGGCATGCTTTACGGCGATGGTGGAGGAAGGTCACCTCGTATATCGGCTAAAGAAGATCCAAGAATGTGTTATCAGAAATTTGATACCTACATCCGACAGCTTGGATACAACTGGTCGAACTCCGACCCATGTATGTACATCTAGCAATTGGTCGATGAGTTCCGAATCTACCTTATCCTGTATGTCGACGACATGCTTATCGTTGGCAACGATAAACTAAGATCAGAAAGCTGAAGCAAAGGCTTCATGAAAAATTCTCAATGAAGGAACTTAGAGAATCCCGATATATACTAGGCATACGGATAGAGCAAAATCGGATGAAGAAGATCCTCCAGCACTCCCAATCCGACTACATATGAAAGGTGCTAAAGTGCTTCAACATAGAGAATGCGAAGCCGGCACCGACACCGCTTCCAATGTCGCTCCAACTATTGGACATGGATTCTCCTTCCATGGAGGAAGAGAGATTGATCATGAGCTGAATTCCCTACGCATCGGCCATAAGAAGTCTCATGTATGCAATGGTGGTGACCTAACCTAACCTTATGCCGTAGGAGTTACCAACCACTACATGTCAAAACCTGGACGAAAGCATAGGGAAGTTGTGAAGAATATATTCTGTTACCTGTGCGGCATCGAAGATTTACAATTGACATTCGGATCGGCTTGTCGAAGTCAAAGTTTTACAGATTCCGATTGTGCCGGCAACCTTGACAATCATAAATCCACGTCAGGATATGTCTTCACCTAAGGAGGCAACACCATCTCACGGAGATTGAAGCTTCAGCATTGCATGACACTCTCGACAACATAGGCCAAGTATATAGCCGCATAAGAAGCAACCAAGGAAGCCATTGGGATGCATTGATTGTCGGTCAAGTTTTCAGTTGATAGCCAAACTGACCATTTGGCATCGATCCTACATTGCGACTCATAGAGTGCAATACACCTCATCCAGAATCCGGTGTACCATGCAAAAACAAAGCATACTAAGATGAGGAACCACCATATTCGGGAGCTTGTCACTGACAAGAAGTTCAACGTTCAGAAAGTGGATACCGAGGTGAACATCGTCGATAGCCTCGCAAAGCCACTCCCAGATCAATGCTTCGACACACTAAGAAGACAAATGGGACTACAACAAGAGAGCAAGCGAAATGGAGCCAAACATGAAGAAGCGAAAGGAAAGTTGGAAATCGGTACGACTATACGAGTTGGAACGGCAAAGTCCAAAGGGTCAAACAGTCGAAAGGATGTAAGTGTAGCTCAGTACAAGGAACCGAAAGGACGGAGGATGATCTAAGGATGAACAAAACAGGAAGTCGATCGTCGATCCAACAAAGAGCACAGGGACCAACGTACGTGAAGAACTGAATTGGACACTAGTCAATTCAGACAACTAGCCGAGTCGACTAAACCAACTATACCTCTACCGATTCGGCTACTAGCCGATCAGCTTGTAACATACATACTGTAGATTAAGTTTAAATTGTAATTTGAGCTTACGGGGGAGATAACACCATATCATTGTATGCAAACATAATAGTGCTTTTACGGGGGATTTTGTTGGGCTCAAAGTTCGACTCTACCCATTTCTGTCCCAGTGTGAACATGTCCTCACAGTTAGGGCTAAGTTACCCTAACTATATATGTGAGAGATTATGTATTGTAATATAGTTAGGTGATAATGAAAAGTTTTGTCTCTTGATCAAACTCAATAATTCTCTCTTTCTCTCTCTCTCTCTCTCTCTCTCTTTGTGCATACCTTCTTCACAGGAATAGTGAATCTGGACCTCCATCCGATTAGTTGTTTGTTTGCTAACTCCACACAAAGAATCCTCATACACTTCCGCATCCGTCGGCCGTCATCTCATCTATCATCGGTCAACACAAATACACACAATGTCAACAGATGGAAAGGAAAATCTCAAGTCTAAGTTCAATCATATGGTAAGGCTTGGCTTGATAACTATGAAATTTTTGTTTTGGAGTCACATGGGCAAAGATCATGGCCTTTACAACAATGCACACCGAGTTTCATATTGTGGGGTAATGCCAAATATACCTCAACTATATTTGGTGATTAGTAGTTGCAATGCCTATTCTTCTAGTCCCCAATTTGGACTTACTAAAAGAGAAAAAAGATATTTAGGGTTTCTTTTTGCTCAAGAGAGTGGTGCAAGAGAGAGATAGAGAGAGAAAAAGGAGGTACGCAAAGAGGGAGGGGATTGTTTATGAGATTCATGGAAAGCAACTACATAGAAGAAAGGCGCACGAGAGTAGCAATCGACAATGGTTCGGTTCAGTTTGAGAGTGTCCAAACCAAATTGTTTAAAATGTTTGAAACCCTAACCGAACCACAAAACTGTTAAAACCATGGCTTTGTGGTTTGGTTTTGGTTTTCAACTTAGGTCAAAATTCAAATTTTAAAATTTTAAAATTTTCATTATTTAAAAATTTAAAGTTTTTTCCTAAAATGTGAGAATTAGGCTTAAAAATGAAAAGGTTGTTTAAAACTGTTTACTTTTTTTTTAATTTAAAAAATTAAAAACCATCAAACCATTAAATCGTTTCAACCATGGTTTTTAACTGTTAAAACCGAACCGAACCGTTTACCCCACAAACCGAACCAAACCGTTGTTGTGAAGATCCGTCACTACGTGCAGATCGCGAGGCGGAACCGCTGGGGTTCTGGACCAGAAGGAATCGAAGTTTGCACAAGCTTTAGCGAGAAAGTATTTAAGATAGATCGAAAGAGAGAGATTGAGATAGAATAGAACGCTTGATTTTAGATTGAGAGAGAGATTCAGATTGAACTCTTGACTTTAGAATTGAAGAACAAGATTAATACATCAATTGGATAACGAATTTTCTTCTTAATATTAATTTTGATATCAAGTACAAAGCTTGCTTTGATAAGAATTTTACATTCCAAAATCCCCCTTTGATCTTTTTCATCCCCTCTTTTATAAATGCCCTCACGCATTTGAGGGTTCAAGACATGCATAAAATGCATGTTTGTCATTTGGCGCTCATGTATTACATGTGGTGCATGATAACCACGTCACTCATTTTAGCTCTCATGTATGAGAATTTACATATAAAGTTACAATGATAAAAATATTATTTTAAGAAAATGTTTTGGCTTAGTGGTAAGCCTATAGACTCTCAACTTGGAGGTGCAAGGTTCAAATCCACACTTGCACTCCTTGTGTATATATATATATATGTGTATACATTTATTTATTTATTTATTTATATATCTATCCGGTCGCTGGTTGCCGGATGCCGGTCACCGTTCGGTCGCCGAATGCTGGATGCCGGTTACCGTTCAATCACCGGGTCTCGGTTCCGTTGTCGGTTCGGTTTTGGTTGAGCAAAACCTTTACAAGTAGCTAGGCCACACCCATTCATCCAATAGCTTAGTTGAAGTCACCTTGACCTCTCTATGCTCCACACATAGACACAAAGATAATAACTTTTGCTCTGCCTTATATATGGTGAGATCCTTATTTCCTGTCTATGTGGGATATCTCACAATTTTATTTTTCTCTTCTTCCTTCTTATACTTCACTCCCACATAACTTGTCACTTAGATGTCCGTTTTTTATGTGGTAAAGCACATTTGAAAGCTCTTGAAGACCTCCATCTTTTTGTACTAAGATATTAAATATATTTAAATTAGTATCTTCACTATTATTGTTTTATATGAATCACACTCGATTTCGTATGTTTTATTTGATTTTCACACCATTGCCGAAAATCTTCACGACACCGTTAAAATAAACTTGAACCTAAACCGAACCGTTTACGACATTAAGCCACGGTTTCGCGGTTCAATTTGGTTCAAACCAAACCGTTGACGATTGTTAATCGAGAGCTCAAGCCACCATATTTCGAAGACTTTCCTCGATTATTTTCCCATTAAAATTCACCCTACATTAAAAGGGTTTTCTCATTCTAATTAAATGGGTCCTTAATCTAACATTTATGTGTAAAAAGTTTGTTAATTTTAGCCGTAACTAATCTCACTGTCTTACAATGTTGTCCAACGTCTCCATAAGAGAGTGCTCAAACAAAATCAAATTCATGAATAGGCCTCCATTCCAGGAGTGCCCATTGAATACTTGAGAGCCCCTTGGATGTTTGGACAACATTTCAAACGGTTTTTCATTTAATAGAGCTAGAGCTTTAACCTTCATACTCATATATAATTTTGTCCTTTTACTAGAGCTTAGGTATTGGGGTACGTTTGAGAAATGGCTTTATGTTTTCATGGTCTCCATGAATTACAACATTAGGTTCAAGGTTGCAAGGAAAATTGATTTGGTAGTTTTCCCAACTAACCTCTGCGAGCACCTTGTTCCCGAAGGAGTAAACTTATCATCACTAAGTATTGCAACAACTTAGGGGTTTACTTTGCAATACGATACTTAGGATGGGAAGGGTTATTTATACAAACATATATTTTTGGAGAGAGAGAGAGAGAGAGGGTTTAGCTCAAAACTGAAAACTAAAGAAGAGACTTAAAAGAGCACCAAATTGACCTTTATAGTCTATTCAATTATTTGGGCCTCTTGCATGCTACTATGGCCACACAAATTTGTCTCTTCCTTTATGTCTCTTGGCCTTTTTCCTTTGTTATGGAGTTTTTCGTTGGTACCAATGCAAATGTTGTAAGAAAGACATGGAAAGTGAAGCATATGAAAAGTACTTAACACATGTGGGACGCCTCTCAATTGATTGAAGTGGATACTCTAGCTATCCCATTTACACTCACATCATTACTAGATTGTTCGTAACTTTTATTATTATATTGTTCCTAACTTTTATGTGTACTTGCATAGAAGCTTCTATCTAAACAAAGCCCATTCTTTTGAATAAAGTATTTGGTTATGCTTCATTTATAGTTGTGCCTACACTATTATTTGTAGTTTCATTCTAGAATTAACATGATTTTTCTTAAAACCTTGTCTTGGTGAGTCTTTTGTACTCTCTCTCTCCTCGTACACATATGCACACACATCTTATTTAATATATTCCATATAGTTAGAGTCGCAACTATCCTTTGGTTTTGACAATATAGTTTTGAAACAACTAGGATATTAATCATAATAAATAAAATAGGAGTGACATGTACCAAATGGAAGTGAGAAGGCATGTTGATAGTTGACTTATTCAATTTAGTGACAACCAAAGAAATGCCTTCCCTGATTATGATGAAAGAACCTTCATAACATTGATGTGATAACTCATTCAGGCTCATAGACTAAGAATTGTTAGACCATTGACACGGGAACACAAAACAACTTGTGGACCACATATTGTTAGGAAGATAACACCTATTGTAAACAATTAAGTATGTGATTCTGTGCAACAGAAATGAATTAGAGGTATTTGTGTGTGTGTGGGAAGAGGAGAGAGAGAGAGAGTCGACACAAGGTACACAGAAAACACAAAACTATATTTCACAAGAATGATTACCAACATCTTATAAAGGAGAGGAGTGCTTATATAGTCACCTTCTCTCGACACTCTCTTACTAAACCTACCTCTCTGGAAAGGGGGGAAACCTTATCTACCTCATAACTATGTGTCATAGGAGCTACATCTATGACACATTAGTTATTGGTACATGGTAATGGTGTGTTCACACACTTGTATATTCCTAAAGGTATACGCTCACACACTAGGGGGAAGTTGGGTTTTATTCTCAACACTTACTTTGTGTCTAGTGATGTTTACAAGAAAGAAACCAAATACATTGGATGGTCACATATAAGCACAAACTTCATAAAAATGATAAAGAAATATTTACTATTGTACGATGAGGGTGGACATTATTCACAAAGTGGGGCATATCACTTTCATATGAAGAAAAGACAAAAAGGAAAAGAGTCTAGAGTTGTACGTAATTGATAACTTCAACAACCAATGTGGAAAGTTCATAGAATAGATCTTAACGTTAAATCAAGTCATGGCGGAAATTGACACTAATGATGCCCATATTAATGGCAATTGCGACATTTATTCATTGTAATGTCAACCAACTGAAAATGCAAGAAAACTCATTTATAAAGGAATTACAAGAGACCCTAATATAAACTAAGAAAGTGTTAGACTCTATTATTTGATCTAACTACTTATTAACAACAAATGACAATAGTTTCTATTTACAGTGTAGTGTCTTTGAGAATACAAATGTAAATGTTGTTATTAGCAAACATCGTCTAAACATAATGAACATTGACTCGCTTATTTCTAAATGGAATAATAAAATTAGATCACGTAAGGAACATCAAAACAATTTTCATACTGCCAATTGCATTATTTACTACAAATCTTATGATGCTTTTACATTGGAAAACAATGTGTCTTAAGACGGCATGAATAATGTCAATAAGAAAATATGAAAAATCATTTCTTGAACTACATAAATAAAATTCATTTAGCATGCATCATATCAAACTAAATCTAGGAATTATTTCTTCAATGAATCTATTAAACATATTCGTCAACTTGAAGTCTAAAGAGGTAAGATTGTAAACCTAATCAATCAACACTTCTTTAAACTACCATTGACATTCCCATGTCAGTGTTAACTATGTGCAAATTGCAGAACTACACAATCAAAACGGTTGAGTAGGAGAAAATAGGTAAGACACTAACGACATATAGTTCTAAATTTTCCCTCTTTCAAGATTGATCTATCTAGGGTTAATGATGCAAATCCCTCTATATATGAAATGTTATATAAATCGATTAGTGAGAATCTTGGGCAACAACTCATGATTGTTGGGATAACTGGTCCCTCCGGATGGGATGAGCTTGGAAAGTCGGATCGGCCGAGAGTCGACTGGTTGAGAGCCGAATCGGATGAAGGTCATAGTTGATTAGAGTCTATATTTGTAAATAACCCATATTGTGTATGAGTATAAATACACCTAGGGAAAACATTATGTGTGTGTGAACGTACAAAGATCAGAGTGGCGCAACAGAAGGTAATCGGCTATGGCCTTCATCCTATTCGGCTATCAGCTGGTCAACTCCCGACTGATTCAACTTTCCAAGCTCATCCCATCCGAAGGGACCAATTATCCCAACAATGATGACCTTGGAGCAAGATATAAATGAAGACGAGGTGGAGTGTGTTCTTTTAGATATTTCTAACGACAAAAGCCCATGTTGGGATGAAATACAAATAAGTCTTTTAGCGCTTACCAATGAAATGTCTTCTTAACCTTCATGATACATTGAATGTGCAAATAGTTGTGGATTGAAACGAGAAAAGAAAGTGTACTAATTGACCTAGATTGAGAACAGTTATGATCATGTACATCTGTCATTTGTTGCCCAACTTATGTTTCATATGCATTTTGGTGCAAGGATGTCTCACTTGTTAAGTACCTGCCTTATGAAACACGACCAACAAAGATATAAATATTCCTATCAACAATCCAACCATGGGGGCAAGAGAGGAGGTAAGAGAAAAGGTTTAATTAGAGCTAGATCCTTGTGGCCACCACAATGCGGAAGGGGACAATACTTTTGTAAATAATTTTAAAGTTCACTTTTCTACCTTTTTTGTTCTCTCAATCATTTGTTGGGGGTGGGACCTTTCTATACTCTCTTGATTGTGAGATGAGTAGAGTGGTTGCAAGTCACTCTCGAGCCACTAGGCTCGTATAGTTGGACCTAACAAACTCACACTCACCCTTACAAGGCTATCTTCACTAAGAAAAACAAATAAGAACATCCTATATGTCATGGACATGACAACAGTCATGTCATGATTCAAACTCTTGACCTATTGTATTTAATCGATATGTTTTAACCAATGCATCCAATACATAATCATGTTACCTTATTAGATTATTGTAGATTATCTATTCTACATGTAGGATTTTAGAAGCTTCCAGAAAGATCCAGAAGTTAGAACATTCTAGAAGCTTGTGCATGAAAATGGGTCTTTGCATGGGGCTACATTTAGAGCCCATAAACATGTATAAATACAGGCCGAGAGTCGGATCAAATGAAGACTGATCGGTTAGGACTGGATCGGATCGGTGAGCCGGATTGGAGAACCGGATATGCGAGGAGCCTGTAGGCCGGTAGAGGCCTATACTCCTAGCTTAGAAGTTAGTTATATTTCTAGGAGTTAGTGTCAATAGTTCATTTATGAGCATTGACGTACTTGTCAGTTCTTCTGACCGTCCTTTATGGACTTGTATAAAAGTGCTCACTGAGCACATTTGTATGTATAGAGAACATTTTATTTTTGAATAAAGTTTTCTAGTCTTCTACTCTCTCTCTATCTCTCTCGTGTACTGTCCCTTCTTCCATTTGCTTCTCTGTGTTTTGTGTTGCTATCTGGCTGAGCCGATTGAGTTCTGCAAATTAATCTTTTCATGGTATTAGAGCTCGAGGGTTGAGAATCCCCTGCTACCGACAAGTATAAACAAGAAGATGGACACAGGAATGGGTGGTGCTCTTCCGACAGAGATGTTGGATAGAAGCAACTACGCATCTTGGGAGTACAAAATGCACCAGTACCTGCTCGGGGATGGCTACTGGAGTTACATCCAAGGAGAAAACGAAGTAGCGCCAGAGTCGGCACACAAGGAGTTTCGGGTTTCGGAACAAGGAGCAAGCAGAGTCTTGTATTGCCTTGCATGTTGTGTGTTGCACGATCAGATAATGGGCTACATTTGAGATAAAAAGACACTGAAGGAAGCCTGGGAAAATCTTAGGAAGATTTTCGCCGCAAGTACCATGACCCAGAAGTTGCAGCTCCGTCAAGAGCTCAACAATATCTGACAGAGGGATATGTCAGTGACCGACTACACCACCAAAATCAAGGAAGTATGTGACGCATTGGGGTTCATCAATGTGACAGTGGATGATGATGAAATGGTATAGATTTGCCTCAATGGTCTAGTTTAGAGGTATGGGCCAATTCAGACGGCTATTTACACAAGGGAGAAACCACCGTCGTTTTTCAACCTACAATCAATGCTCTTGGAATAAGAAAACCACGCAGGTGCGTCAAGGAGCATGCAATTTGATAGTCGGATGTTGTATATGGAGGCAGATCGGCCTCGTGGTTGTGGAGGAAGAGGTGGATCGGCACGCAATGGTGGTGGCCGACAAGAGCAGAATCAAAGGCATAATCGACATGCAAGCAAGTGGAGTCAAGGCGGTGCCGAAAACCGGCAAGCAAAGGCTGAGGCGGAATGTTGGTATTGTGGCTGGAAAGGCCACAAGGAAAGCGAGTACTGGAAAAACAAGGCTGATTCGGATAAATCTGGATAGAGGAAAGCTGAACACCGGAATCGGCACTGTTCGCACTACGCCGACGGATTGGAAGGACCCAAAACCGAAAAGGGCTTGTACTTTGTGATGAATCACAATGCCAAATCGATGACGACAAATGCCTCGAAACCAAATGAGGTGTGGTATGTTGATTCCGGAGCATTGAACCACATGACGAGCCACAAGGAGTGGTTCTCATATTTGGAGAAATCGGAACAACCCGGGGTTGTCAAGACCGGTGACAACACCTTTCATCCCATCGAGCATGTTGGTGATGTCCCTCTGAGCCATGTCGGAGGGAAGGGGAACTCGGCCTCAACCGAGTTGAATGCAGGATGGGAGAAAAAACAAAGAGAAACAAGAAAAATATATGTGCACAAGATATATCGTGGAAAACCCCGAATAGGGTAAAAACCACTAGTGCCCATAGACGCCGAACATATCACTATAAGAGAGATATACAACGAGATGAACATACACATGCACCGACCTGAGCTCGTTCACTTCGCCGACTAGCAGTAACAACGGAGACACCCTCACACGCTTCCTCTATTTTGGCTATGGAGGTAATGACCTTGCATGTGCTAGTTACACACAAACAACTTACACTCTTTGTAAACACACACACACTATACACACATAAGGTTGGCCCTATTTATCTTTATACTTAGATAACTTTCGAGTTGTTTACATAATTGGCCAAAGTAGGCTCCACTCAAACCTATTTACATTTTCCTTTGTGTTGAATTCGGCCCACTCAAAAGGAACCTAATTCTCAACAAACTCCCTTGTTACCGTACGAGATGTACAGAGAGTAGAGCGTGATGAGCGATGGTCGAATGCTATAATGTTGTTGATGTGTATGAGTAAATGTGCACAAGTATAATTGTAAGTATGAGTCAAGTATGTGAACACATGCACACATGTGTGCATGTGGACATATACGAAGAGGTGTGAGTGAGTGATTGGTGTGAATGGCCAAGGGGGCTTGCACTCCTATGTATCTACCCCCACTTGTAACTATTTAACCCCTATATGGGGAATGAATGAACACGGAAGTTTTTTCTCTCTCTCTCTCTCTCTCTCTTGTCATCTCTCTCTCTCTCTCTCTCTCTCTCTCTCTTCCCTTACATTGAACCCCCTTGGGAGGGGGGTGGAGCCATTCTAGGCACCCCCCCCCCCCCACCCCGCAATGGTTCTCAACATCTTCGCCATCTCCATCCTTATCACTACCCTATTATCATCATAATCATCATCCCTAACCCTAAAACCTACAACACTTTTTGGCGACCACAATGGCGAATCCCCCTTTGGACGAAGTCAATGCATATATGCGGCAGAAATGTACGAGTAACGATGATGACGATGTGCGAGAGGAAGTCACAAAATGATATGTAGTGTTGCAATGCGTGAGTAATGGCGCCATTATGCCTGCAAGTGTGCGAGAAATGGTCAAGATGTTTGGAATATGTTAATGTATGCTATGCAACGATGATGTGCAAGAGAGCGCGAAATGGAATCAACAACAAAATGTGTGAGAACGACAATGATGTTTGTGTGTGAGTGGAGGAAATGTTGACGCTATGTGAGTGCGAGAATGGCAATGATATATGTGCAATTGTGCGGTTAACGACAACGTGTGTGTGCGGGAAAGCGTGGTGCGAGAAACAACTAGAAATACGGCCAGACGAACAATGACGAAGGAGGAACTGGCAAAGAAACTCCGGATACAAGTAACACAGAGGGAACCGGTGTCGCAAAAATATGACAAGGACACATGAACTTGAGGCAGGACCCCGGGGCCTCCGACCAGAGGATATCAAATTCGTGCGTTTATACTTTAAGAATTAACGGAAACGAGAAAATTTAATAAATTTTATTAGTAAAGGAAAAGAAAAATTACAATCTATCCCAAGATTGGGATTACAGAAGTTTAGGTTTAAAGAGATTAATAGATAAGGAAAATTAGGGTTTTTTTTAGAGATATCTTCTGTAAGGAAAATTAGGGTTTATGTGAGAGATAACTTTCGTAAGGAAAATTAGGGTTTTTTAGAGATAGCTTCCGTAAGGAAAATTAGGGTTTATGTGAGAGATAACTTCCGTAAGAAAAATTAGGGTTTTTGAGAGATAACTTCCGTAAGAAAAATTAGGGTTTATGTGAGAGATAGCTTTCGTTGTCGTAGTGTGAATCACACACTACGTGAAATATGTAAAATACTATATCCGATTTAAAGTACGTATAATAAATAAAATAAAATATTAAAATAATATTTATTACATGCGTAGGGCAAGATTTGAACCTTGTACCTCCACGTAGACAAACTCCAACCTTACCATTAGTGTCCTAAATATAGATTTAATACCTATAACACCTCCATTGTACTATCTTATCCTTAGTGTCCTAAATATAGATTTAATACCTATAACACCTTTATTTACACCTACCTTTATTAAAAAGTTAAGTCATGCATTTTTAGAGTGCGTGAATACTTTATTTATAAGAAAAATGTAAACCAATAAAATATTACTCGTGCATATCTAGCGAGCATGAGCACTATAGTTAGGAAATAAAAGCATAATGTAAAAAGCAACTCATGCACATTTAGTGTGCATGAACACTTTAGAAAAAGCATAGAGTCTATCTATAGAAAAAGCATGGATTGTTAAGACTCTCTCATCACTATATAAGGATGAGGAGCACAATGTAATAGGTGTGTGGAATATTTGGAAATTGGATATATTTCTAAAAGACACCAATTAATATATGCGTGGGATTCACGAAATAATCTATACTTGTGGGATTCACAAGTTCTTTTTAATCTCTTTCTTTCAATCTAAATACATATTCTTATCTAAATATTGATTAATCGAATACAATACACTCGTGGGATTCACGATATTTCTATCTCTCTTTCTAATAATCTATCCATAACTATAAACTTGTCTCAAATTCTTCCTCTTCCTAGTCCAAAACCCCAACGGTTCCCACCTGACTCACGCAACGATCTGGCGCCAAAAGGCACGACACCGTAAGGAAAATTAGGGTTTATTTGAGAGATAGCTTCTGTAAGGAAAATTAGGGTTTTTGAGAGATAGCTTCTGTAAGGAAAATTAGGGTTTATGTGAGAGATAACTTCCGTAAGGAAAATTAGGGTTTATGGCTTCGATAAGAAAATTAGGGTTTTTCCCCAAAAGATGGCTTCGATTCCCTAAGGACCATTTGGATCTATGGATTATCGAGAGATCTTTATTCCTCCCTTCTCACACTTGCATGAATGAACTCCAGTTTCCATCTTGAGTTCAATCGCATGCATCCACATGACCTTTACTTTACATAAAGTTTGACTTTAGTTGCATGGGTGCACATAACCTTTACTTTACTTTACTTTATTTCGCGGCATGGTCTTATCATCCGTAAAGTTCGGCCCGTGCATGATCCGTTCGTCTCGACCGTCGCCCATCTGATCCATCTGGTTGCATCCGGCCCAGTTCCGTCTCCGTCCAAAACCTCTAGGAGTAATTAAGCCAAATCTATCCACTCAAACAATTTAGCCCAAGTCCATCCATTCCTTCTATGCTCCTAATACATAGATGTAAAGTAATGAGTTTTGTCTTTGCTTATATACTGTGGGATTCTGATGTTGTCCTATCTATGTGGGATATCTCACAGTTTTGGTTTCCTCTTCTTCTCAAACTTCACACTCACATAACTTGATACTTAATTATTCGTTTCATGTGTAGTAAAGTGCGTTTAGAAGCTCTTGAATATGCCCATCTTTCTATAACAAGCCATTAAGCTAATATAAAATAATAATTTCATTATTTTTTTACATAGTAATCACACGACATCGGTGCCAATGAGTGGTTAAGTGCCATGCAAGACGAGATGGATTCCCTGCATGAGAACCACACATACAAATTGATGCTCTGAAACCAAAGAGGGCGCTTTGAAACAAGTGGGTATACAAGTTGAAACCGGGAGAAATCGGAAACCCATCGAGGTGCACCGAGGTACAAAGCCCTCATTGTGGTGAAGGGTTTTCAGCAAAAGAAAGGAGGCTTAAAGCATGCGAGTGGAAACAATTAGCTATGTCCTTGACATAACTAATTAGCTATGAAAAAAGCTACCAATGATAAATAGTCATTTTTGCACCATGAATGAAAACATTAGAATGTTTTAATTATAGAAATAAGCACCATAAATGTGAAACATAAACGTGCAACATAAATGGATATGTGCACCATAAATTATATACCGAATTCCTAGGTCCATTATGCATGATCCATTGCCACATCACGTTGGCCATCACTTTGTGATTATTCAGGCTTGGATTACTTCCACTGTTCCTAAACCCTATTGAGTCCACTCCTCCATTGCCGCCATTCTACATTTAGTGCCGCCACTATGCAATCGAAGCATCATCTGCCACTATTTGATTCGACGGAGTTCACTCCTCCATTGCCGCCATTCTACACTTAGTTGCGGTCATTGTGCGGTCCAAGCATCATTTGCCATTGTTTGATCCGGCGGAGTTCACTCCTCCATTGCCGCCATTCTACGCACAATTGCCGCCATTGTTTGGTCCAAGCATCATCTGCCACAATTCGCTCCTATTGAGTTCACTGCTCCAGTGTCGTCATTCTACACTCAGTTGCCGCTTTTGTTCAATCGTGGATTGTTGCCACTGTTCGATCCAATGAAGTTCACTCCTCCACTACCGCCATTCTGCATTCAGTTGCCGCCACTATGTGTTCCAAGAATGATATGCCACTTTTCGATCTAACAGAGTTCATTCCTCCATTGCCACCATTCTACACTCAATTGCCACCACTGTTCGGTCCTGGATTGCAATAACTGTTCGATCCGACGGAGTTCACTCCTCCATTGCCGCCATTCTACACTCAGTTGTCGCCACAGTTTGGTCCTGGATTGCCACCACTATTCCGTTTGTTGATTATCTTGTGTATTGTTGTGTATAATCTTGTGTATTGTGGAATAATTTTGTGTATTGTTGTTGCCCATAGTTATCTTAGCTCGTTCTCAACGGTGGTTGAGTAGCTTTCACTCTACTGCAACAAACATAAACTTACTAATGGTGGGATTGCACCTGTGAATAACTGGTTTGCATGTGGTTTAGTAACTAGCTACGTGTCTTTTTTTTGTGGAAATTTACTAATGAATATGTCGAGCCAAATGGAAGGGGAAGGAGGGTCAATACCCCTCATGGATCAACAGGATAGGGATGATGCTATTAGGACACAACAAGCGATACAAAAGTATTGGGCAGATAAGAAAAAGAAACATTGTCAATTGTTGAAGGATACAAAAGACACATTCACTAAAGGTAAGTATAACATTGGTTGCGATATAGGTCTGAATACCACTAAGAATGAAAGTAATGAGACTACTATCATAGAGAGAAATGTTGTAGACTATTTAAATATTCAGACCAAGCACATCAACAATGAAGACAAGAAGGTAGTACTTTATGGAATATTAAATGATCCATCGATAAAGGAGTTAGTTGATTGTGATGGTCTTAATGCAAACATAACAGTTGTACTAGTAAATAATCTACGTAATAGTTTCGTATCCATGAGCAGGTCGGAAGATGATATTGTCTTAAAAAGTGTTGAGATACAAGCTCAACATTGGGTATGTAAACTGGTGCGTAAACCAATGTGTAGACTGGGTGCGTAAACCGGGTGCGCAACGAGAGGTCGTATTGGTGCGTAAACCGGGAGGCCGTTGGATAGATATTCCACGGAGGAATATATTTTGGGAGTTAGTGTAGAGGCTCATTAATGAGCATTGAAGTATGAGTCAGTACTTCTGTTTGTCCGTTATGGAATTGTATAAAAGTGCTCTCTGAGCACATCCTATGTATAGAGTTTTCTGTGTTTTGCTCTCTGTCTCTCCCGCGTATGCTGTGTTGATTAAGCTTTCCATTAAACCTTCATTGTCTCTTGTCTTGTGTTTGTTGTTACCTGGTTGTGTCTGTTAAGCTTCCTCACGTATTCTTTTACATGGTATTAGAGTGTGAGGGTTGAGATCTTCTACTGCTGACAAACAGACAAACCCTAATCACGGTGAAGAACAGAAGAAGGAAACAATGGACAGAGGAATGACTAGCTGGCTTCCAACGACAGAAGCTCGACAGAAGAAACTATGCACCAGTACCTGCTTGGGCATGGCTACTGGAGTTCTGTTGATGGAGCTAATTGTTGGGAATATGTCCCTCGAGTAGGAGGAGGATCCAACTGTCCAGGAGTAGCTGACAGTCGATAACTACGAGGAACCGAATGTTCCGAAGTAGCCGACAGTCGAAGATCCGAAGGAATTGACTGTTTGGAAATAGCCGACACTCAAAGAGTCGACAACAGAGAGTCAATTATTCAAACAGATTATTATTATTATTATAGTAATAATAATAATAGTAATGATATGTAGCAATGGCTACAATTATAAATAGTACATATCAATATAAATACATCTAGGGCAAACAGATGGAAATGATGACAATTGTGAGTGATGTGCGCAAGAGAGAGAGTGAACAGAAGTAGCGTGTGATCGCGTGAGATAGAGAGTGAGTGAGAGCGGCGCCATAGTTATGTGCGTAACAGCAGACGCCAAGAGCCCTGCATGGTTGATACACTCGAAGGAGTGTTGTAATCTTTGTGTTGTATTTGTATATCCACTATACATAGTGAAGCTCTGTTCCCGTGGTTTTCTCCTGTTTTAGGGTTTCCACGTTAAATCTCTGTGCAACATTGTTGTCCTGTTTTTTGGCACATTTATGATTTGTATTTCAGCACAGTTCACTTATTGTGATTTGACCGAACGATTTCTCAACAATCTGGTATCAGAGCTTGAGGTGCAAGCATGGAAGGAGGTGTGAGCGGTTTCCCAGGTATGATGGTGCTAAACTCACAGAACTATGCAGACTCGAAGATAAAGATGGAAGACCTTCTCTTCGTGAAAGACCTGTACAAGCTAGTCGACAGAGCAGACATCCCTAGGGGGGTATTGGAGTCGGATTGGAAACTTCTAAATAGAAAGGCAGTGGCCACCATCCGACAATGCGTCGACCTAAGTGTCCTTCAGCATGTGGCGAACGACACAAATGCCCATGAGCTATGGCAAGAGCTGTTGGGTCTGTATGAGAGGAAGAACGCGTCCAATAAAACCTCGCTGATGAGAAAAATCGTAAGGCTGAAATACAAAGATGGTGAGAGCATCGTCGAACACATTAGCACGTTCATGGGTATTTAAATCAACTTCCTGCGACCAAGTTTCCCTTGGATGATGCAATGCAGGCCATCTTGCTGATGTGCACATTGCCGGACAGCTGGGAGAACCTGGTGGTTACTCTCAACACCTCCTGTCAAGAAGAGAACTTGTCTTTACAGACGGTGAAGACAAGCATCCTAAATGAGGAGGCAAGGAGGAAGGACAAGGGAGTCCTGTCCCAGTCGGAGTCGAATGTAACACAACATTCGGACAGAGGAAGGAACCAACAAAGAAGTCCACTAAGGAGAGAAAAGTCCCATGCTAGATCGAAGTCTAGAGGTAAGCTAGTGTGCTTTTACTGTGGTAAACCTGGACACTTCCAGAAGGACTGCCGACACATGAAAAAAGACAAGGGTGTCAGAAACAATGTCGAACCTAGGAAGATTCCTGATGAGAAGAACACTTCTGCCATTGCTATGAGCAATGAAGAACTGTTGTTCATCTATGAACAGACAAGTGCAAATCTTGCAAGTGAAGAATGCACTTGGGTGATCGATTCCAGGGCATCGTTCCACATAACTCTGTCGAGAGAGTATTTCTCCACTTACATAGCTGGACAACACGGTTATGTGAAAATGGGTGATAGTGGAAAGTGCAAGATAGCTGGAGTCGGAAGTGTCCGCTTGACGACGTTGACATGGTGTCGACTGACTCTAAAGGATGTTCGACACGTCCCCAACATCAGATTGAATCTGATATCGATTGGAAGGTTAGATGAGGAAGGTTATAGTGGTAGCTTTTGGAATGGCAAGTGGAAGTTCTGCCAAGGAAATCTTATAGTGGCCCGAGCACAGAAAGAAGGCACATTACATATGATGCATGCCTGACTGTGCAAATCAGAAATAAATGTGGCAGCTGACTCGGCAGGAGAAATATGGCATAAGAGGCTAGGCCACATGAGTGAGAACGGAATGCACCTGCTTGCAGACAAGAAACTTCTACCATAAGTCAAGGGAGTGCACATGGAGAAGTGCGTCGACTGCTTAGTCGGAAAGCAGAATAGAGTAGCATTCCACACAAGACCACCGAGGAGAAGAGAAGTAGCACTGGAACTAGTATACAAGGATGTGCGCTATGTTGATGGTCCATCGCATCGAGGTGGACAATAGTTTGTGACGTTCATTGACGACTATAGTCGGAAGACATGGGCCTTCGTACTGAAGTTGAAGGATCAAGTACTATCATTTTTCAAGGAGTTCCACGCAAGAGCCGAAAGAGAGTCGGGTCGGAAGTTGAAGGTAGTTTGAACCGACAACGGTGGTGAGTATAGAGGGCAATTAGAGGAATACTGCAAGTGCCAAGGTATTCGGATCGAATACACAGTGCCAAAGACCCCAGAGTTGAATGGGCTTGCAAAGAGGATGAATCGAACAATTATGGAGAGGGTAAGGAGCATGCTCTCTCATGCGAAACTGCCGAAATCCTATTGGGCTGAGGCGATGTACATAGTTGGTTATCTGATCAACAGGTCTCCCTCAGTACCATTAAAGGGCGATGTCCCATAGAGAGTGTGGATAGGGAAGGATGTCTCCTACCAACACCTAAGGGTGTTCGGATGTTTGGGGTATATGCATGTACCGAAGGATCAGAGGTCAAAGCTCAACAGTAAGTCGAAAGCATGCATATTCATGGGATACTTGGAAGATGAGTTCGGCTATAGGATATGGGACCTAGTCCACAAGAAGGTGGTGAGAAGTCGGGACGTAGTCTTTCTTGAAGATAAGACGATTGAGACTGGAAGCAACAGAAGTCGGATACAACTCCCCAGTCAACCCCGACTATCGTCGATCGAAGGTCAAGTGAACCGGCAATGTCGGTTGTTCGGAGACGGCCAATCGGCTCACCTGAATCCGAGTCGGTCGACTCGGAAAGACCGACCGACTATGAGTCAGAGTTGGCAGAGCTACTAAGGTCAATTGAAGAGTATGAGTTGGAGTTGTCTAACCTGGAGATGTACTCCTTCCAGCCATCGGACCTTAGGCACTTGATCTTTCGCTCGGTTTGCTTTTCCGCAAGGCTCTTGACCTTCAGGAAACACGCAAAGACTTTGCTCTTTTTCACGATCAAGCATGTCCAAGTGTGCCGAGTGAAGTCATCGATGAAGGTTAGGAAGTAATGGCTTCCTCTGATGCTCACGTTCTGTGTTGGTTCCCATATATCCGAATGGATCACATCGAGCGGATTTCGACTCTGATTACGCTCGTTGGGAAATGGAAGTCGGTGCTACTTCTCGAGCTGGCGGGCTTCGCAGACTTGGTCGTTCCGGCCACTAAATTTCGGCAATCTGAAAATGATGTTCTTCGTCTGCATTTCACAAAAGCCATGGGAACTTAACATGGCTGAACCGCGTGTGCCATAGGTCGATGTCCGACTCGACCTTCTGTCCTTTTGTGAACAACGTGGTTCCGACTTCATTGGTATTGAGGATGAACATCCTCCTTTCTCGGTGCCCTTGCGCAATGACTTTCCCCTCTTCTTCGATGTAGCAACCAAGATGCGTGAATCAAACTTGCATCCCCTGGTCGACGATCTGTCCGACCGACACCAAGTTCTTTGTTATTGTCGGGATGTGTAGCACGTTCATGAGTTTCCCTTTCTGCCCAACGTGGCTGAGGGGAACTTCACTGACATGTTCGATGGTATGCTATGTGTCATCTCTAGTTTTGACCACTCCCTATTTTCCCAGTTTCTCCAAGTACGAGAACCATTCCTCGTGACTCGTCATATGATTTGATGCTCCGGAGTCAACATATCACACCTAGTTCGGTTTCGAGGTGTTCACCACCATCGAATTGGCTTTGTGCTTCATTACGAAGGCTGAGCCCGATCCATTTTCAGCTCGTTCGGAGCCCTCGGCGTAGACTTGCAATCGTTGCCGATTTCCTTGTTTGGTCCACCCAGAGCCGGATGCGATTTTCTCCGAATAGGCACGTTTCTTCCAACCTCGCTCTCCCTCTAGCCTTTCTTGCCACAGTACCAACATTCCACAGTAGGCTTTCCTTGCTTGTTTCTGACACCGCCTTGACTCCCCCTGTTTCCTGAGGATCTGGAACTAGTGTTGGCATTACAACCATGCCTTCCATCTTGCTCCTGTCGGCCACCTCCATTGTGCGCCGACTCGCCCAGTCCACCATGTCCACGGGGCCTATCTTCCTCCGTGTACAACATCTTGCTATCGGCGTGCATACTCGTTGACGCACCCGCGTGGTTCTCCTCTACTAGGAGCATCGACTGTAAGTCGAAAAATGACAACGTATTCTTCCTCGTATAGACAGTAGTTCGGAATGCTCTGAACTTCAATGCTAACCTTCCAAGGCAGATTGTTGAGATACAAGCTCAACATTGGCTAGATCGGTGCATAAACTGGTGCGTAAACCACTACGCAACAAGAGGCCGGATCGGTGCAGAAACCGGGAGGCCATTGAACAAATATTCCGCGAGGGAATATATTTGGGAGTTAGTGTAGGAGCTCAATTATGAGCATTGAAATACGTGTCAGTACTTCTGTCAGTCCGTTTGGACTTGTATAAAAGTGCTCTTTGAGCACATCCTATATATAGAGTTTACACATTATTTTGAATTCAATTTTTGTGTGTGTTTATTCATTCTCTGTCTCTCCTGGGTATATTGTGTCTTAAGCTCTCCATTAAACTTGTTTTTCTTTGTTAGTATTCTGTGTTTTCGTATAGCTCCGCATGTTACATTTCACATGGTATCAGAGCGTGAGGGTTGAGAACCTCTGCAACCGACTTCAACTCGAAACAAGACAAACTTTAAACAAGAACTCAATATGGCGTATCAAGTTCCTATATAAAACACAAACTTTATACAGGAACTTGATACGGCGCATCAAATTCCTGTATAAAAGACAAACTTTAAACAGGGACTCGATATGCCGTATCAAGTTCTTGTATAAACTTTGTGTTTTATACAGGAACTCGATACGGCGTATCGAGTTCTTGAGTGCTAAAACATATTTACAAAAATGTCCGGACTGCCAGGCGCTTACCTGGATTCTTGGTGCTCGATTTTCTTCGAAGACATGATTCACGTTGTCGATGATTAGGGGGACATGACAAATTGGTGTTGTGTGCTATGGGCTCTTTGTGCTTCTGTCTGCTCTGTGTGCTTTGTTCTACACTTGAGTGATTGAGAAATGAGGAGGTCTTCCTATTTATAGGGATTGACCATAGTTCTTAAAGTAACCACAATCACTTTAACCAGGGTTGGTAAGCTTAAGGTTAGTTAGTTAGACCTAAGAAAGAGTTACTTTATTTAGTACATAATCTTGAATGTACCAATCACTCTCTAATGGATTTGAATTAAATGATGCTTATAAATGCATCAATGATTAAATACTCAAACTAACATATTAATGATTATTTTATACTCAAACTAACATACAATGATTTTGAAAGTCATGAAGGAAGCAATGATAGAGGTTCATGAATGAACCAATGATTGAATACTCAAAGCCACATTTTTATGACTTCCTAATTGATAGGGTGTATAAGATAATAGATAGTTATACACTATATGAGGGCTTGACCAAACCGATTAGATGGAGTTGAAAATCATAATATATTATATAGCTCTAGGTAATTATGATTAGAGAGTATAACTCAAGAAACTAAGAAAAAAGATAGAGAAGGCGAGCAAGAAATAAGAATGTTCTGATATTCCAACATCAAGAGAATACAAAGGAGACAAACTCCACATTGAACTAAAACCAAAGACCTTCCTCTTCTAAGACACTTCCTCTTCCACAAAGACACTTCTTCCTAACACTCCTCATCCACTCTTTGGCCTTCACTCTTAGCCCCTCTCCTCACTAATATCACTTCTTCTTTTATAACCTTCCTCTTCTTATCCACGTTCATGCTATTTTTAGAAGCTTTTTATCTCCCTATTTTTAGCTATGACACATCGACCTTCTAATCGTCATATCTCCCTCATCCGATATCCAAATTAAGCGATTTAAAAAGCTATAGAAAGCTCTTTTTACAAGCTTTCTAATCCATATTTAAACGTGATATTTGGATAAACAACGAGGGAGTTATGACCATTCTATTTTTAATGTTTTTTATAGTCTGCGTTTTCTCTTTTTACTTTTCTCTTGGTCTCGTACTTTTACTTTTGACTTCTTCCCTAAGGTCTTAGTTCGTGTTCTTATCCTCAAAAGGTGAATTATCTATACTTTATATTCTCCTAATGTTCAATGGCTTAGATTCTAAAAACACTTTCACATTTAGCCCTCCCCCTTGTTAGAGGCTAAGCCATTTATGGCGAAGCACTTATTGGCAGTACTTAACAAACAAAAGCTCTCTCGCCAATCTCTTGGCTATAGACAATGAGAGAGATATAATAAAAAGAAAATAAAAAGATGTGAGTAAAACCCCCGCTAATCGGTATGAAAAACCTCACATTCTCTACAAATAAAAAAGATAATCACTATTACCATCTTCCTCTTTGTTAATAGAGAGAAAGATGGGTCTACAATATGGACTATTAAGAAAATAATGTATGGGGAAACAAGTCCACTTCTTGCTCCCATCCATCCGTATCAATAATATCATTAGTAACTTGGGGAATATAAGTAGGTCCTCGAGTTACATACTTTTTAAGGCGCCATCCGTTCACTCGATAAGAATGAAGTGCTCCATCCACATCTTTCAATTGGTAACTTCCGTTGTCATACTTTTTGTGAACCACAAAGGGTCCTTCCCACTTATTATCAAGCTTTTGTCCTTGAATATAATCATATCTATTATCATACCTAAGAACCAATGATCCTTCTTCAATGTGGTCGCCCTTGTGTTTTTTGTCATATGCCTCCTTTCTCTTCATTGCTTGATTTAAGTAATGCTCCACAGCTTCTTCTCTTGAATATTGTAGTAGATGGTTGCTCGCTAAACGACTCATCACATCATTTCCTTTTGAGCGATGCGATGCCTCCATTTGTCTATTACTTTTGATCTCAAGTTCGATCGGAAGTAACGCTTCTTTTCCATAAACCAAATAAAAAGGAGTAAAACCTGTGGAGGATTTATAAGAAACTCTATAAGCCCAAAGAGTATCATCCAAATACCTATCCCATGTTCTTACTTTGTCTTGCACTAACTTTGTCAAATTCTTCACTATAAGCCCATTCACTTTCTCAACTGCACCATTTGCTTGAGGATAATAAGGCGTTGAATATCGATGCTTAATCTTCAACTTGCTTAATAGACAAGCTAACATTTCACTCCTAAAACCGGGTCCATGATCGGATACAATCTCCATGGGAACTCCAAATCTAGTACAAATATTCTTATACACAAATTGGGCTACATCTTTGGCTTTAATCGAGGAAGTTGCTATAGCTTCCACCCACTTTGTCATGTAGTCAATGGCCACCAAAATAAACTCTTTACCATGTTGAGTTTTCGGAAGAGGTCCTACTGCATCAATTCCCCATTTCTCGAATGGAGCAAACACCACAATGGGTTGTAAAGGTCCACTTTGTAGATGTCTTATTCCCGCTTTTTGACATGCATCACAAGATCTACACCAATCATGCACATCCCTATGGATAGTAGGCCATGTAAAACCAATTAGTAAAATCTTTCTTATCATTATATCATGGGCTAAATGCCCACCACAAACTTCTTCATGCAACTTAAAGAGTATCTTTATAATCTCGCTTTTGTTAGGAACTCTTCGTAAAACTCCATCTTTCCCTTTGTTGTACAAATCTTCACCCACCAAATGATATTGTGAAGCCTTTGCCACCAAACGCTTTCTTTGCAAAGCATTGAGGTTATTTGGAAACTCTCCTTTATTAAGAAAATTATGTACTTCCTCTAGGGAGTCTACATCTTTGCACGTCTCCAAAACACCAACGAAACCTTCCTTGATCTTATCTAATTGGGCTTGAGCTAATGCATCCGCTTCTTTATTGTATAATCTCCCCACATGCTTAACCTGTATCTTTTCAAAAGACCTTAGTAGACTCATTGCTTCTTTATAAAAATTTCTAAGCCCATCACTTTGACATTTCCAATTGCCTTGAATTTGTTTAATTACCAATAAGGAATCACCCTTAAGAATTAATCTTTTTATCTTCATAGCTTTACATAGACGAAGACCATAACACAAGGTAGCATACTCCGCTTCATTATTTGAATTCACACCACTTAATGTAATACCTTCACTTTTTACTCTGTCTCCTTGAGGATCCTTGAGAATAATCCCACCCACGACTATGTTTGTGGCTTTGCGAAATGCCCCATCAAAGAATAAGGTGAATGCATCCTCCATATCCGGCTCGGGAAGTGCCTTTCGTAGCTTTACCAAGTCTTCTTCATGAAAGGTTTCTCTAAAGGTGAGAAGATCCGCCAATTCGGCACGCATAGTTGATTCCAATTTGACTTCAAAATCAAACTCCGCCAATAGTAGAGCCCATTTAGCAATTCGTGCTGAAATGCTCACATGTTGGAGTACATATGGGAGTAATGACATGCTAGTGATTATTACAAAATGATGAGGTAGTAGAAAGCTTCTAAACTTTTTACAAGCATATATAAGAGCTAACATCCACTTTTCTATTTCTAAGAATTCTTTCTCTACATCAGACATGGCTTTACTAATAAAATATATAGGATGCATAAGCCTATTTTCAGAATCTTGTTGCATAAGAATGGCTCCTATAGCATGAGATCCAACACTAAGAGAAAGAAAGAAGGTAGATGTTCTATCAGGTGGCTTTAGAATAGGAGCATTACATAATAGTTCTTTTATTCTTACATATTGCTCTTCAGTTGTAGATGTCCACAAGAAGTTGTTGGTGCGAAGAATAATGCGAAAAGGATAGAGAATTTGGGCCAACATATGAATGAATCGTTCAAAGTAACGAACTTTTTGAACAAATACCTCCAAATCTTTGATACTCGTGGGTGTTGTCATCTTTTGAATTGCTTCAATCTTTGAGCTATCAACTTTGATTCCTTCTTGAGACACCACATGACCAAGCATCACCACCTCCTTTTCACCTATGTGACACTTCTCTGGGTTGAGTTGCATTTTGCATTCCTCCAATCTTTTGAATGCCAAGCGAACCTTTTCCAAATGGTCTTTCCTGCTACTATAAATTGCAAAGTCATCCATAAAGACTCTAACAAACTTTCCAAAGAATGGTTGGAATACATGAATAGCAAGACGATTAAATGTAAAAACAGCATTTGTGAGTCCAAAGGGCATGCATCGATATGCAAAGCATCCCCATGGAGTGATGAATGTCGTCTTCTTTTGATCCTCTTCCGCAATACGAATTTGAAAATAACCTGAATAGCCATCACAAACAGAGTACATTTCATGACCCGCAATTTCATCTAATATTTCATCTTGGAAAGGGAGAGGAAAGTGATCCCTCTTGGTAGCCACATTTAGAGGTTTGTAATCAACACAAACCCTCCATTTTCCATTCTTTTTAGGTACCACCACAATGGGCGAAACCCATTCAGAATCTTCCACTGGGTAAATGAATTGTGCACGCAACAAAGCTTTGACTTCCTTTAATAAGGCCTCCTTTTGCACGTGACCTAGCCTTCGCAACTTTTGCGCAACGGGAGTTGTACCCTCCTTTAGATTTATGTGATGTTGGATGACATCTACACCCCTAATATGAGCATAATCACTAATGAAAAGGTTAGGAAATTCAGAAATCAAATTAATAAATTGTTGCCTCTCTTGCCCTTTAAGATCTTTAGAAATCATCTTCTCTTTTTGCTCCATAGTAATTAAACCTCCTTCCTCATCTTCTTCCTTCAAAACGGCATATGATGTGGTCATTTCCCATTCTGACGAGGAATCTTCACTTTCATCACTTTCATATGCGGACCCACTATCATATTCAGTTATTCCATCTTCTTCTTTCTCAATAAGTCTTTGTTGCCGCATATCATAATGTATGCTCACTCCTTTTGATGGCGTTATGGTCATCAAACCTTTGCTCCAATCTTGGACAACATTGAGTTCTTGCATCCATGGTCGTCCTAGTACCAAAGAATATGACGGTCCTTTTAGGGGTATTACATGAAAATCCATGGAAATGCTTACCCCAAAACACTTGATGACAACATCCTCCACTATGCCAATGCAATGGACCACTCCACCATCGGCTACAGCCACTCTTGCCGAAGATGACCTACTTATAGGAATTCCCACTTTGTTTACCACAAATTCAGAAATCAAGCTTACTCTAGCACCACTATCAACCAACGCATCTTTGATGTGAAACCCTTTGATGGAGACGGGGATGGTGGGTCGTATGTCCTTTCGATCTTCTACTCGCACGATTCCCACATAATGCACAGTCTTCCGACTTTGGCGAATACTTGCAAGTCGCCCCCACTCCTTTCGTAATGTGGGAGATAATTGGAGAAGTTGCGGCCATGTTATCCTTGGTCCACTTGAAATCAACTCATGCTTCAAATTGAAAGCTTCTACACCTTCACCCATAGGAATGTCCTCCATCTTGATCTTTCTTCTAGAGTGTCTCCTTCTCAATTTTTCCTCTTTCTCATTCTCCTTAGACTTCTTCTTTTGTCTTGAGGCACTAGATTCTCCTTCAACTTCTTTCTCCTTTTGCGAGGACCTTGTCCTTTTCACAGGAGCTACTTCAAAAGAATTATCACTATCATCAATAAAATTAAGAAGATTCACATTATGAGGAATTGTAGGAACTTGAGCCATAGGGAGTGTTACGTTTCCTTCGACTTCATTGTTGTTAGGTCGTTGTCCATTCCTTTGCACGTGATAAATGCCTCTTCCCATGCCTCTTTGTTGTCGATGAGGACATCTTGTTGAGATGTGTCCCTCCTCTTGACAAGAATAACAAATTACATCGTGATGCCCTCTAGAGCCACCACCATCGGGAATAGTGTTGTGAATTGCTTGGGATTGTCGCAAGTGGGTCATCACTTCATCAAAGCGCCGATTTACCAATGCCATGGTATCTTGTTCACTCCTCACTTGTTCAACTTCTTGGGATATACTTGTTGGGTTTATTGTTGTGGTGGTATACACATTTGGAAACACTTGTCCCCCATGCACAATTGAAGATGAGGCTTGAAAGTTGGCACGAGGCATCAAATTTGCACCCAAAGCCGTCATTTGGGGATCCCCCAAGGAGCTCATCATCTTCACTTGTCGATCATAAGCTTGACAAACTTGGATAAGAGCTTGAAACGATGTGGGATCCTTCAAGTTTGCTTCCAAACGGAAATACATATCAAGACCCATCTTGAATCGTTCCATTTTAAACCACTCGTCTTCAGTGCCGCCACGAAGACGAATCCATGTAGTCCACAAATCCTTGAAATTTCTTTCATACTCAGTGAAACCAATTGGTGATTCCATCTTTAGTCGAAATAGCTCTTCCCTTACTTCGGTTGCACTTCGTCGTTGAATATATTTGGCACGAAACTGGTGCACCAACAATTGATATGCTCCCTGTTGGTTTGGAGGAAGAGAGTCATACCAATCTCGAGCTCGACCATAGAATGTAGCTACTAATAAAGGTAACTTCTCATTGTCGGTGATGCGTCCAATAGAGACAGCATGATGCTCAAAAGATGCCAAAAAGGCACCCGCATCTTGTGTTCTTTCACCTGAAAATGCAAATTGCATAGCTAAGTTAATGTAATATAGTAACACAATTAAATGATAAGTTCTCCCTCCTATACGGAAAGGATCCGCCCTCCCTGGAGCGCCAAAATGATAGGGTGTATAAGATAATAGATAGTTATACACTATATGAGGGCTTGACCAAACCGATTAGATGGAGTTGAAAATCATAATATATTATATAGCTCTAGGTAATTATGATTAGAGAGTATAACTCAAGAAACTAAGAAAAAAGATAGAGAAGGCGAGCAAGAAATAAGAATGTTCTGATATTCCAACATCAAGAGAATACAAAGGAGACAAACTCCACATTGAACTAAAACCAAAGACCTTCCTCTTCTAAGACACTTCCTCTTCCACAAAGACACTTCTTCCTAACACTCCTCATCCACTCTTTGGCCTTCACTCTTAGCCCCTCTCCTCACTAATATCACTTCTTCTTTTATAACCTTCCTCTTCTTATCCACGTTCATGCTATTTTTAGAAGCTTTTTATCTCCCTATTTTTAGCTATGACACATCGACCTTCTAATCGTCATATCTCCCTCATCCGATATCCAAATTAAGCGATTTAAAAAGCTATAGAAAGCTCTTTTTACAAGCTTTCTAATCCATATTTAAACGTGATATTTGGATAAACAACGAGGGAGTTATGACCATTCTATTTTTACTGTTTTTTATAGTCTGCGTTTTCTCTTTTTACTTTTCTCTTGGTCTCGTACTTTTACTTTTGACTTCTTCCCTAAGGTCTTAGTTCGTGTTCTTATCCTCAAAAGGTGAATTATCTATACTTTATATTCTCCTAATGTTCAATGGCTTAGATTCTAAAAACACTTTCACACTAATGTTTTGTATTAAAGATGTGGCCATGAATGAACCAATGATTGAAAAGGCTTATATTTAAAATGGTGGGCATGAATGAACCAACGATTAAGAAGTTCTATATTAAATATGGGTGCCATTAATTAACCAATGTTTTTAACTTTAAACCAACATATATATGGCTTGGTAATGATTGTAATTATATTATACTTTATGGCTAAAGTAAACTTAATTTAAATTATATATTATAGGATTAGGAAGGTATAAAATATAATTGATTCAACTTTATACTGACTAGTTTAAGTAATTATTAATATGTTGAATAAAATTATTATATTTTAAATAATATCTTTATTTATTGTATTAATATAATATTAAATAATATAGACATTATATTGAGGGAGTTTTTGTTTAGAGAGGAGTTTATGTTTAGAGAGGAGCTTATCAGTTTTTTATATTAGCCCAAGCTCATAACTTAAAGAGCTCTGTGTGGACCTTAAGCCATGAGTGAAGACTCATCGTTCTCGATTGAAGTATATTGTTTGTCATCAGACCCTTCGTTTTCTGCCGAAGAGTATTGTCTGTCGACAAACTAACCATTTTCTATCAAAGAATATTGTCTGTCGACAGACTCACTCATTTCTATCGAAGAGTATTGTCTAAGCTCATCTTCACCTACAACACATGTGAATAATGACAATGTGAAGAGTTCTCTATTGAAGAATACGATATTAATAAAGATATGGAGAATGAAGATAGTGTCAATGAAACATTGAATATCATGGGCGATGGTCACAACAAAGAATTGGATTGTAACAAGGTTACACCAACTTCTATGCAGGAAGAGAAATCTGGAAGCCCTATGCATATTAGAAGAATCTCACATAGAATTCGTCTGGCCAGATTTAACTTGGTGACATCAGATAAGCAAATTGGATTTGATGTCAACAAAATATGTTGTGCCCGTAGTTGTATGTCTATGATTGGAAAATCAAAGTTGCGAGAATTAAGGCGATACTATTTTTCGATGACTGGTGATGAGCAAGACACTTACCTCAGGTCACATATGCAACTAGTGTCTGACAAATGTATGGGGATCAAAGTATCATTCGAGTATTATATCTTCCATGCGCAATAGATATGTGGAGTTGCATTCAAAATTGCGTTATGTGTTAGTAGCATGCTGCTACATAGAGTACAACAACGTCTACTTAGCAGGGATCAGATGCTCAATTGTAAAGAGGTTCCAAGTATGAAAGGTGCAATTGGAGGACATGCTATTGGTTGCATGAAAAGTTACTTTCAGTTAAATTGTGAAGTAATGCCCACTATAGGTAGGACGCAACTCTCTAATAATTACACACGTCGGGAATTTGATGATGTCTATCAATCTGATATGGTGGGCTCACGTAATAAATCTGTCACATATAACCAATTCACAAGATTATGGAGAGCTCGGTTTTCAAATGTTATCATTCCATGTAAAGTACGCATGGGGTATTGCTCCATTTGTGCAAATCTTAAAAGTTTGGCTAAAGTTGCAAAGACATCAATGGAAAAGGATATAAGTAAGAAGTTACTATAGGAGCATCATGAGGCACAATCGTTAGAACGAAAGAAAGCAATGCATCATAGAGAGAAGTGTTTGAAGAGGCCCGAACAATACATGTGCTTAATGATAGATGGCATGGACCAGAAGAAGACGTGCTTGCCGCATATGCGGAGGCTCCCCAAAGACGTCAATGATGAGTGCCTTGTTCAAATGCACTTGGTGGGATGCTTGGCTTATAATAGGTCAGTTGGACCTCACATCTTCATTACATACCCCAATGTTCACAATGAGCCTAACCTAACAGTTACAATGATTCACTGAGTTTTGATGTCTTGGGGCCAACTGTTCCCCCCTGTTCTATACATTCAATTGGACAATACTGCTAGAGAGAACAAAAATTCAACTGTGTTTGGTTATCTAAGTATGTTGGTCAACCAAGGATTGTTTAGAAAAGTGAAAGTTAATTTTCTTTTGGTTTGCCACACACATGATCATATAGATAAGATGTTTAGCACATTCTCTAGACAGTTGTCTCAGCATGATGGTTTCACATTACCAAAACTATTTGATGTCATTTGTGATGCATATACACCACACCCAAAAGTGTTACACTTGAAGGAGGTATATGACTTTAAGAGATATATATCAGATGGGGGTGTTGGGAATGTTAAAGTGCTCGCCCAGTTAAACAATATAAGCTTCAATCACATTTTTATGACAAAGAAAAATGAAATAAGTGGTTCTACACTTTTGTATGCTAAACAATATTCATCTTCTACAACATGGGAACCTGAAGGTGGTTGCCAATTATTACTTTGTATGCCGAGTACAATTGTCCATAGAGCTAAACAAATGCCAATTGAGAAGAAACGACAGTTGCATAGTGACTTGGTATCGGAACAAAAATTGTTATGGCTCCAAGCCTTAGAAGAAAAAAGAAAGCATATTGAGGTTGCCAAGAAATATGCCGCACAACAAGACATGTCATGGTGGGATGTAGTTTTTAGCGATTAGAAAGGAATTATAGACAATTGTGTATTTGGTGATAATTGGAATTTGGAAATGCCATTCACATGGTTGCTACAACATGATCGTGTAAATAAAACTCTGGAGCAACCAACAAATGTGATTAATGACAGTTTGGTCCATCCACAACAAAGAGACATTTATGTGGGACCAAGGATGACCAAAGCACCTGAAGCTAGATGGCAAGGCAATTTGCAAGAGCTCGTGGTGGGGATGTTGATTGCAACACCGGCTGATGAGAACTCACATGGCCACCAATTTTGGGTTGGTAAAATTCTAGAAGTGCTAATACATGAAATAGAAAACACGATCAAGTCTATAAATGTTCATTGGTACAACACTAGAAGTGCAAATGCTTTTACAGGTAAGTATACATTGGAGATGATTGAATGCCCAATGACAAGGGGAGGTAGGAAGAGGAAGCGAAACATTCGTAACACCTCGACTTGATATCTCTGATGTGGATATCATTGTGTACGACTTCACGCTTACAAAAGTCGGACAATTAAAGAAGTCAACAATAGATATAATAAAAGAAAATTTACGAGGTCTACAAGGTGGCTCGAGTCGAAGGCAAACGAGATCTGCTACATATAATCTAGAGTCAAACCATTTGGTTTATGACGAAGATAATGCACTCATTGGTACATCCGAGGATGCCGAGGAGGAATCGTCATTGTATATTAGTTATAGTAGTGATTCTCCGTAAAGGAGTGATCATGAATGTATTTTTGGCTATTAAGTGTAACTACATTCCGCTTGTAACAAATCGAGTAATATAAAAGCATGTGTTTTGAATTCTTAGGATTTCTAAAAAATCGTTTCTTATAAAATAACATTGGTTGTAAAGTTCGTGATATAAATTGAGAATGTAACTTTTTGAAATTCCTCTTTTTTTATTTATTTCTAAATCACGAAAATAGTGGATTTTTAACCTTTTTCATAGTATATTTGAACATGTATGATACTAGTATCAATGTGATTTGTAAAAACATTGAAAAAGTACTAAAATCAACCAAAATATTTCTTATCCTTCCATTTATGATCCTTCCACTTGTGAACGCGAATGTGTTACTTCTGATCTTCGCGTTACCCTTTATTTTTTAGGGGCACCATGGGCGATCATTTTTACTTGCGGTCGCTCTATTTTTTGTTTAGCTCGTTCTTTTTCATATTACATCACATGGGAGTCGGGGTTTCTCTTTCTCATTTCTTTTGTTTTTGGTTTTGATTGTTATTTTTTTGGTAATCTCGGTTTGTCTTTTGCTTTTCTTTTCTTTTGTTTCTATTTTATTTTATTTTTTTGATTGGTTGTTTTTTGTGCTTTTTCTTTCATTTTGTTTTGTTGTTTTCTTCTCCCCACCTCTATCTCCCTCACAACCCTTTCTTTTCTCCCTCCTTTCCCCTCACGCTTCCTGTCGTCGTTTAGGAACATTCGCTCTCCTCCTCTCCCTCTCCACGTCGCTTCTAACCATGCCTCACGAATATCCCCCCCCCCATGTTACACCCAGCCCCTCTCATTTTGCTCTCTCCCTCGTTTTCTCCTTCATCACTCTCCTTCCTGCCTCCCGAGCGTCGTTGCTCGCCACCACCTCCGCCTGTCGCGCACTCCCTCGGGTAGGTCTAAAATCTGTTTTTTTCTCTCCTCTCTCTCCATTCTCTCACTCGACCCCTCCCAATGCAGCCTATTGCCTACGAATTTACCCGCCTCTTGTGGTGGCCACGACGGCTCCAACATCTTTCTACAGTCCTCTCGCCGTAGACGGTCCCTTAGGACTACTCCACTCGCAAGCTCCTTGCCCCCAAGTCCCCTCATTGAACCACCCCCAATTCGACGAGCGAACCGTTTCCCTCCCAATTGATGCACAAATTCGAAGAGACACGCTCTTCGAACCGCACGCCCTCGGTTCGAAGAGTACGACTCTTCGAACTGCGCACAAGTTCGAAGAGAGGCGCTCTTCGAACCGCGCGCCCCCGATTCGAGGAGTATGACTCTTCGAACCATGCACAGATTCGAAGAGTACGACTCCTCGAATCACGCATAGGTTCGAAGAGAGGTGCTCTTCGAACCGTGCACAGGTTCAAAGAGAGGTGCTCTTCGAACCACGCACCCCCGGTTCGAAGAGTGAAACTCTTCGAACCCCTCACCCTTGGTTCGAAGAGCGAGGCTCCTCAAACCCCCCCTCCTAGTTCTTCGAAGAGCTAGGCACTCTTCAAACCAGGTGTCAAAAAATAAAAAGTAAAAAAGAAAAAGAAAAATAATATCTAAATAATATTATTCCTCAATCACCTCCTCCTATTTTCAAAATA
The DNA here is from genome assembly GCF_043228905.1 of Azolla caroliniana. Lineage (NCBI taxonomy): Eukaryota > Viridiplantae > Streptophyta > Polypodiopsida > Salviniales > Salviniaceae > Azolla > Azolla caroliniana. Next base: position 15,747,535 of record NW_028230444.1, read on the forward strand.
ATAATAATAATAATAGAATAAAATAGAAACAAAAATAAAAATAAAATCAAATCAAATCAAATAGAATAAATTTAAATACAAAAAAAAAGATAAAATAAAATAATTATATATATATATAATATAATAAAATAACATATAAATGAATAAATAACTAGATAACTAAGCCTACATCAATATATTAATAAAATATCGTTAACAGTACCACCACGTCAACACAAGGGTGTGTAAGAGTTGGTACACTCCAATACACCTTGTACTAATCTTTGTCCTAGTAGGTCATAATCGATGGCGTTCACCCCATTCACCAAGCTCCTCCCCGCGTACTACCCCGACGCTAGTTGTGGCTCCCTGGTCATTCAAGCCGAGTTCAACAACACCTGTTGTACCTACCGGGTACCCACAGCCACCACGCAACTCAAGTACCTCGAGCCTGATGTTTTTGACACCCTTTCACGTCTAGGCCTCAAGTTCTTCCTTGAGATTGGGCCTTGGGGGGTACTTCTCGAGCTGGTCGACTGGTTCCTCACAGGATACAATCTCGAGACCAGTCATGTTCGCATGCACGCCTTTGTGTATTCTCCCCTTGTCAAGTTCTAGTTCAACGTCGCCGATGTTTGCACTACGGTACATTTGCCAATGGACGGAATTCCCTTTCACACCATGAGGTCCCCCCCCGTCACCCCCAACATCATCCCCAGAATCTACACCGAGTATTCTGAATGTTAGGGTTGGCATTTGATTTAAATAAAGGCCCCACTTGTCGTCAACTGGTGTCAATGTGTTCCCCGCCAATGTACAAACGGGATTTTGAAACCATGATCGATACATGTTTCTTTCCCGCTTACATCAATTTTGATTGAAACCCCCCTTCTCCCTTCGCCGGCTACAACACCCCCACCTAGATAGTTGGCCCTAAGAAGGACTTCTTCACAATGACCGATCAAATGCAGGAAATCCGGTTGCCGCTACTGAACATTCGTCGTCTTCGCCATCGTCTTCGGCGCCACCCACCCCTCGAGGAACCCCCCTACTCCATCCTTCTTGCCCCCAACGCCCGAAGCTCCTCTACCACAGTGCACCCGGGAGTGTGCACTCATTAGGTTGGGGGGGTGTTAAGCGATTGGATTGCAACACAACCAGTCATGAATAAGAGCGCATCAACAAGGACATAGTATGTGTTGAAGGACCTACGAAGAGGAAACGGCAAGAGGAAAAGATGCTAAGGGACATCCAAGTGTGAAAGGCCCATACCCTAAACGTGAATGCTATATAAACCACATAGTAGTGGCTTTGTAAGGGTTCTTCCATTTGTAAACATCTCCCAATTGATTAAGAGCTAGAGTTTCCTCTCCTCCTTGTAACCTTTAAGCTTAAGAGAGATTAGTGAAGTGTTTAGTTAGAGAACACTAATCTCTCTTCCTTGTTGCTAGACCTCTTAGCAAAGAGGGTTAGTAAACATATTCATTACTCTTATTGTCTATATTCATTACCCTATTGTTTATGAGAGAGAGCTTGAGAGAGTGAGAGAGATATCGTGCTTAATCATCTATTAATCGTTAAGTGAGTGTGAGGCTCAGAGGTGTCCGACAACCATCTCCGCCCGATTCGCCTTCAAAAGGGTATACGCTGGTCCGAACTCCGCAAACAACATCGAGGAGCTACCTCCATCGATACATAGATCCTACACAGTTACTTATTATAATAATTATTATTACTTTGTTTTTTATACATTATTTCATGAGATGTGCGTGGAACCTCACTTTTTCTCACATTACACACGCCACACCACGACATCGGGAGGCCGTTGGATAGATATTCCACGGACAAATATATTTTGGGAGTTATTGTAGGGGCTCATTGATGAGCATTGAAGTATGAGTTAGTACTTCTGTCAGTCCGTATGGACTTGTATAAAAGTGCTCTTTGAGCACATCCTATGTATTCAGTTTTAGAATATTGTTTTGGAATAGAGTTTTCTGTGTTTAGCTCTCTCTGTCTCTCCCGTGTACGCTGTGTTGATTAAGCTTTCCATTAAACCTTCCTTGTCTCTTGTCTCTTGTTACCCGGTTGTGTCTGTTAAGATTCCACATGTATTCTTTTAGAAAAAGGTCTAGTCTAATGATGTTACTTAATAGTGATGTTGACTATCTTAACATCAATGTGCTATCTAAGGTAATTGGTGTTAGTAGAAAAACTGTGTACAATACAATGAACAGGATAATTTCAAGTGGTGAAGGAATTAGCCAATGTCACCCATAACACCAGATATCAAGGATATAATCACCATATTTTGGACTATTGAGAGTACCGTTTCACCCAATAAGAAGGATTTATGGAGGAAACATGTTGGAAGGAGTCAATACGAGGAGCATCACATTCATCTTCTTGATGTACCTCAGGTATTTACATTTATCTCAACTCTTGTTTTGATTTTTAAGCTTAGTTAGTTAGCAAATTAGCTACCTCAAAATATGATCATAGCTAACTAGCTACTTGTATTAGGTAAATCGTGATTGACAATAGCTAACTTAGCTAACACAATAGCTAATTAGCTACCTCAGAATATGACCATAACTAACTAGCTACCACAATAGCTAATTAGCTACTTCAGAATATGACCAGAGCTAATTAGCTATTCCAATAGCTAATTAGCTACCTCAAAATATGACCATAGCTAACTAGCTAACGGTAATAGCTAAATAGCGATTGACAATAGCTAACTTAGCTATTATCATTTAATTAGCTACCACAATAGCTAATTCGCTACCTCAGAATATGACCATAGCTAATTAGCTATCTCAGAATATGATCATAGCTAACTAGCTACCACAATAGCTCATTAGCTACTTCAGAATATGACCATAGCTAATTAGCTACCACAATAGGTAATTCGCTACCTCAAAATATGACCATAGCTAACTAGTTACTGGTAATTAGCTATCTTAGAATATGTCAATAGCTAATTAGCTACCTCAGAATATGACCATAGCTAACTAGCTATTGGTAATAGCTAAATAGCGATTGGCAATAGCGAACTTAGCTATTATAAGCTAATTAGCTATTGTGTAATTAGCTACCACAATAGCTAATTAGCTATCTCAGAATATGTCAATAGCTAATTAGCTACCTCAGAATATGACCAAAGCTACCTTAATAGCTAATTAGCTAATGGCAATAGCTAGCTAGCTATGTGAGAAGCTAATTAGCTATTAAGGTGTCGGTTCCTGATCAAAGAGGTGGTTTGTCGATACGGGTGTGTGGGAAAGATTGTGGCCGACAGAGGGGAGTTGGATGCACGAGAAGCCAAGGAGTTGTTCGATTGGTTAGGGGTTAAGCTCTCTCTCCCTACAACGTACAATCCAGAAGCGAACATGAAGGTGGAGCGCGGACACGGTTTGGTCGTGAAGGCATTGATACGGGCATATGAGGCGCAGGTCGAGAATTGGCCATGGCTCCTATCATACACTTTGTGGGTGGATCAGACTACGCACAACTCAGTGATTGGGCTCATGTCAGCAGAGCTCATGTACGGACAGAAGCCGATCATGCTAGTAGAGTGGACGATCTCTTCATGGGTGGCGATCAATTGGATGAACGAGATGAATCGGGAGGAGCTACTGGCAACGAGGATTCGCCAACTCAAGCAGAGGTCAGGGGACGTGGAACGGGCGAAGGCGAAATTGTATGCAGCACAAGAAAGGAACAAAGACCGGTTTGACCGGAGCATAGGCTGAGACTAAAGAAGATCGAGGAAGGTGACTGGGTGCTGGTCTACAACAACAGCCTCGAAAACCAGCACAAGGCTACACGAAAATTTGCGTAGAGATGGTTCGGCGCTTACGTGGTGACCAGCGCGAACGACAACGCTACATACTACCTTGCGGAGCTCGACGGAACGAGGATAGCGGTACCGGTTGCGGGGAAGCGGATTAAGGCCTTCAAGAAGTGACACGAAGAGGAGCCCTGGAGTACAAAAGCGAAGACGGTGAACCGAAAGGATCGGGCGAAGACCGGGAGATAGATGGATCAGAGGGCGACGAGTGATAAACAACCAGAATTTCTACCTTCCTTCTCTTGACACATACCGATGGATGTGCGTTTGGTGGGGGTGGATGTCTTGGGAAATTTCGGCGACAAGGGGAAAAAGGAACAAAAAACGTGTTAATGGTCGCATGCACGGATGCACTCAAGATTGTGTAATGTACTTGTAAATAACATAGGACTAGGTCGGTGTAACATATGTGTATATTAATAGAACAATATTAAAAGGGGAAGAAATTGAAGCGAATCCTTGTCCGAGGCAGCGGGGAATTAACTGCCTAATGTTAGAGCCCTCTCCCTCCTGGTTCTATAAAAGGAGGGAGAGAGGACTGAGTTGGGGATCAACATTTGGAGGAGAACAAAGTGTTGTCGATCTCGAAATCGAGCACCCGCTCTCTGTTTGTTCTTATTCTCGGTTTTTTTTTATTTCGTCAGACGCCTCTACTCGTGCAGGAAGCCGGTGTGCTCCCGACAGAGGCTCCCCGTTGTGTCTTGTTGCCTGTGTGTGTGTGTTGCTCGTTGAGGCCGTAGCTCAGCTCCCAGCTATGCCGGTTGTAACCTGTTCGCAATCTAATTGTTTCGTTGACACCTCTTGTTGTTCAGCTAGCGTAAACACCGACTCCGACCGAGCCGGTTGCATCCTGTATTGTCCGTCACCAAACGACGTCGATTGATAATCGTCTATCATATTATCCTTCTTCTTCTTCCTCTTCTTGCGCTCCTTGGTCCGAGGCCCCAGTTGTCCCGCCTAATTTCGCACGTATACGCGTATCATCACGACAACATGAACCGTCTCCTCTATTCTTTGCCCGGGGAGAGCACGGTTGAGTTTCCACTACTCGTTGGTTCTTCATCTGACTGGTCATTTCGACTTAGTCACTCATTCAGCCCACTAATCTAGAGTACCAAATCCTTCCTCATCTTCTGGTCGGATTGTTTCAGGCTCACTGGCCCCATCTTCCGGAATCGGGTCGGAATTAGACATCCAAGTTGGTAAAGAGTACCATGATGCTGACTCATCAAATTCAACATCTCAGTTCATTCGAACTTGTTTTGTTCGGGTGTTATAGCACTTATAAACATTTTGCTCATGTCAGTAGCCCACAAGGATGCACTTCTCCAACTTCGGGTCCAACTTTCTCCACTTCTCATTCGGCACATGCACATAGGCTATGCTACTGAATATCCTAAGGTGCCTTAAATTCGGCTTCTGCCCGAAATACAACTCGTGTCCTGACACCTTATCCCCCAATCCGGTTTTGGATGTAGACAACCGTCCGGACCGCTTCAGCCCAGTAGAACTTGGGCATGTTGTTCTCTTCCAGCATTGCCCATGCTGCGTCCACAATTGAGCGGTTCTTCCTTTTGGCCACACCGTTTTGTTCCGGTGTGTATCCACAATTGAATTCCCTCCAAATTACCATTTGTTGTAGATAACTGTTGAATTGGCCGGAAAATTATTCTTTTCTGCCATCCGACCGCAGGCACTTGATCTTCCTCTCTGTTTCCCGTTCCACAAGACTTTGCAGGTTCCGGAAACAGTCGAAGCCTTCGTTTTTCTTCTCTATGAGGTAGATCCATGTATGCCGATTGTAGTCATTAATGAAGGAGAAGAAATATCGACTCCCGCCAAGACCAACGTTCTGTGTCCGTCCCCATAAATCCGAATGTATTAGATCGAGCTTGTTACGGCTCTGGTTTCTTTCCATGGGGAACAGAAGCTTGGATGATTTACAGTGCTCTTGCAGGCGAGGTCGACAAACTGGGTACTCACAACTGCAGAGTACATCCTCTAGGGAGAAGCTATGGTGATGTTGTCGTGAAGATCCGTCACTACACGCGGATCGTGAGCCGGAACCGCCGGGGTTCTGGACCGGAAGGATTCAAAGTCGGTACAAGCTTTGGCGCAAGCTTTGGCGAGAAAGTACTTAAGATAGATTGGGAAAGAGAGAAGTTGAGATTAAACGATTGAGAGAGATTGATTGAACTTTTATCTTTGGATTTAAGAAACAAGTTACACGATCAATTTGATAACGAATTTCTTCTTCTTAATTTCATAACAAAAAAAAACGTGTTTTTTCTCCTCCCCCTTCCTTCTTTTATAGATGCTCTCATGCATATGATGCATGTGAGGGTACAAGACATGCATAAAATGCATGCTTGCCATTTGGCGCTTATGTATTACATGTGGTGCATGATAACCATGTCACTCATTTTAGCTCTCATGTATGAGAATTTACACGTAAAAGTACAATGATAGAAATATAAATTCAACTAAATGGCATGGTTTAATGGTAAGACAATTGACTCCTAACTCAGAGGTGCAAGGTTCGAATCCTTACTTGCCCTCCTTGTATGTGTATATATGTATATATATTTATATATTTATTTATATAGTCGCCGGACGCTAGTTCGTCGGATGTCGTCGGTTATTGGTGCCGCCGCCGCCTCGCCGTCAGATGCCGCCGCCTCGCCCTCGCCAGATTGCCGCCGGATGCCGGTGTCTCACTGGCTCCGGATCACCGGCTCCATCGCCGGTCCGGTTTGGTTGGCAAAAACCCTTTATGAGTAGTTAGCCCACCTCCACTCTTAGTTCAAGTTATCTTGAACTCTCTATGCTCCACACATAGACACAAAGATAATATCTTTTGCTCCACCTTATATATGATGAGAGCCGTATTTGTCGTGCCTATGTGGGATATCTCACAATTTTCTCTTTTCCTTTCACAAACTTTATACCCTCATATCTTGACATTTAGTTGTCCGTTTCTCGTGTAATAAAGTGCATTCGAAACCTCCATCATTTTGTACTTAGATATTAAATTTATTTAAAATGTTATCTTCACAATTATTATATTATGTGATTCATACTTGATTTTGTATGTTTTATGGGATTTTCACACTATTGCCGAAAATCTTCACGACAACGTAGTAGATTAATAGAGTTCTTGAGAAAACCCATTTGTACATGGTAAATGCAACAACATGTGTATCTATTAAGGTAGCAATTAAGGCAAAGGTCGTTTTGTTCTGAAGTGCTCTGCCCTCTAGTTGGTTTGTCAAATCCTCTCATGCAAGCACCAAGTATCACATTTGCCCTACCCCCATCGACATCGTCACTAAGTCTACCATCCACTTGAAATGAACGGTCGGCGGGTAGGTCAGATGTAACTCGTCCCTGTGCCGAATTACGGTGTCGTGAAGAAAACCGTCCACAAGCAGAATCGGTGCACCGGAGCGTAGGAACCGGCTCTTCATACACGTGCGCCTTATGTTGTACATAGAAGATCCTCGGTAGGTAGGAAGTTTAATAGGAAACGGCTCCTTCCTTGCCTATAAAAGGAGGGAGACAAGGAGGGGAGAGGGATCGCGAAGGAAGGGAGGACGAAGTGTTGTCGAATTGTGGGCCGAAGGCTTCTCTCTCTTCCAAACTCCATAGCTTCTTTCTGTGCAGGTTTCGGGGGGCTCGCGCTACTCTGAGGAATGCCCGAGTGCTTTCGGCAGCACCTCCAACCTGATTCTTCCTTTCTGTACGTTTACGAACAGGCATCGGCATCTGTTCGCCGGCCTGTTCGGTTGTAACCGACTTCGTGCTTGTTGTTTGTCTTGTTTATATATATTTCGACATACATTCGTGTCTCTCTGTGTCGCTGTCGCACTCGCGTCTCTGTGTCGAAGGGCCGTGTCCCTGTGAATCTACGCTCGCACCTTGTGGGTCTCTTCCCCTCTCCTTTTCTCTCTTGCTCTTCGGTACAGGACCCCCGAGGTCCCGCCTCATTCCACGCATCCGCGAGGGATACCACGACATCTTGGTGAACCCGACGTGAAGGAGGCGGCAGAAGAGCACAAGATGAAGGGGTCGGATCTGGCAGAGGCCATGGCTTCGGCCGTGGATCGGATATTGAGTGCACGCGAGGGCACCGGCGCCCTCGACAGAGCCATTGGGGCGGTCGTCGGTACGATCGGCCGGTTCAGCCGAAAGGATGCCACGAAGTATTTGGCGTCCTACGGGGCAGAAATGCTGATGCGGGACATTCCGAAAGAGAGGCGTCTTGCCGGGTTTCCTCGAGTGGCGATGCCGAGCATCTATGCAGAGGTGCTCGAGGTGCGGGCGGAGAGCCATACCTGGGAGGAGTTCGAAGGCCAACTCCTAGAAAAATACGGGCTGGATGACGCGCTCCGGCTTTCGAAACGAGACTTCATGGAATGGGTGGAGTCCCCCGGCAAGGGAAGAAACGCGTCGGCACTCCTCCGGGAGTTTGACGAACGCTTCGCGCGCCTTTCGGCGCTTGACCGTACCATTCTGGATACGAGCCGGGTCCTACTGTTTGTCAAGTCGGTGGACGAGCGGGACCGGGATCAAGTCGGCTCCTTGCTGGAAACCGAAGACGGGCTGACGACCGACTGGGCTGCGGTTAAGAGAGTCTGTTGCCGTTTCGACAAACGGCGAGAATGGGCTGATGACGGGGCAGCCAGTGCGGGCTCTGTCACAGCAAGGAGGCTTGAACCGGCGCCGCAAGGGCGAAGGGAAGAGGCCCGGGAGTGGCTCAAAACCTGTTCGGCTTCGACCGGCATGGTCAATGGCTCATCCGGAGGAGCAACGCTAGAGGAGTTGACGCGAGCGATAAAGGATCTCCAGATCGCCCAGACTCGAAGGGAAGGCGGCGAACCGGCTCGTGACCGACGGCCGGTAGTAGGGAACAGGTGCATGTGGTCCGACGAGGTCGGCCACCTCCGAAAGGACTGCGGCGATTTCGCAGAAGCGTTGAGGAATCGGGTGGTGTACCTGTGGGAAGGCCGGGTGCACGCCAGCGACACCAGAAGGGCCCTAAACCGAAACGACGGGCGAGGAGGTATGAAGAGACTGATGGAAGAGGCAGCGGCCCGACACGTGGAGGCTATTCACTACTCGGCGTCGTCTGGTATTCGGGTCGGGGGCAGCGAGGCCCGAAAGGAGAGCAAGGACAGGTTCTGGTCGGCAATGCTGGAAGGCCTTGCCGGCGCACAACTAAGGAAAGATGAAACGGACCGCGCTGAGAGAAGGGTCCGGGAAATAACCGGGTGGAGCGATCCGGTCGAGGAGAAGACGGGCTTCGTAGAAGCCGCCTGCCAGAACTACGAGGCTCTGGTAGAAGACAAACGACTGGGGAAAGCCGGAGCGGCCGGGCCCTCACAACGGTACGAGACCCGATTCGGGCAACGACGGAACGATGCCGGTGGGTCCAGCGCGCAAGATAACCCCAGGAAGGGCGGATACCGACCGGGGACGGAAATAGAAAGGACTACGGACCTACGAAAGGTCCTAGAAGAACAGATCCTCGACAGCAAAGTGGAGCTGTCATTGCGAGAGGTGCTAGGGATCGCAAAGAAGGAGTTCCACGACTCCATTGTGGACCTGGTGAAACGGAAGAGGCTGTCGACGGAGACGGAACCGGAAAGACCGGTGGAGGTGCGGACGACGCAGATCGACAACATGGCGCTGGAAGATGAGTGGGCGGAGAGCCACTATTCAAGGCCACACTGGGCCCGAGTGACCACGGAGACCCCGGTAAAGATCGGAGATGTTCAGGAACCGGTGGTGGCATTGGTGGACCACGGTTCGGAAATAAACCTGATGTCCATGGACTTCTATAAGAAGGGAAAGTGGCCGATCAACACCAAGCACGGGTGGAAGATACGGGCGGCGACGCGCGCCACCGAGGAACTGCACGGGGCATGCCCGAACGTGCGAGTCAAGATCGGCGACGTCGAGATTGACCAGCACTTCTTCGTATAGGAGACGTCCTCGCACCCGGTCATATTAGGGGAACCATACATCACGGCGGCGCGAATGGAGACCAAGGTGCTGGACAATGGGTCGGCGTACGCGAGGGTCAAAAGCCAGGATGGGCGCCATTCGGTTCAATTTCTGACGGTGCGGCCGAACCACGAGAGAAACCGCGAATCCCTCAGTGGCGAGAACCAGGAGGATTTTTAGAGAGGGCTGCCAAGGCGTGGGGCCGAGATAGCCCGGACACTCGGGAAAGACCCCACGATTGTACGATAGGTAGGAAATTCTGCTTCTCCAACAACGGAGGGTGTATGATAGTCGGCATCGTCGGCTGAGAAAAGACAAGGGCGGAAGTGCAACTTCGAGCGTGCGGAGTTCTCGGCCCGGACGAGGAAATCAGCAGAGCCGTGGAGGCGGTCTCCTTCGACGACACCTTGGGAATGCTGGGGGAGATGTACAAAGTCATCGTGAACTTCAGTCGGGGGCTCGGGTCGGATCGGACGGCCCGAGTTAGCACGAAGTACAAGGCTATGGACCAGAAGGTAAGGCCCGTCGCGGCACCCTTACCGGAGGGCAGCGAGTCCCGAATCAGAGGGGTTGCGTCGGACCCCAGTTTACGAGATCCGGCCTGCATAGGACACACCTTCACCGACGGGACGCTCCGGGAGCTCAAGATCGGTGGGGGCGGGTTCCTACTGCCGGCGGAGGAAGACCGGTTTCGGAGAATGCTCGGAAGGCACGGGAAAGCCTTCGCATTTTTGCCGGAAGAGATGGGGTGCATAGACCCGACGATTGTGGAGCCGATGGGGATATTCACGGTACCACATGTGCCGTGGAATCTCAAGCCGATTCCAGTACCGAGAGCTCACATCCTGGAGTTGATGGAGCTATTGAGGCAAAAAGTCGATATGGTCATTCTCGAACCGTCGAGTGCCCCATACTCGAACCGATGGTTTACCGTACCAAAGAAAAATGGGACATTGCGCTTCATTCAGGACCTGCAGCCGGTCAACAGAGTGACCATTCGGAACGCAGGAATCAGACCGACCATAGAGAAGTTCGCAGAGGCCTTCGCCGGAAGGTCGATTTACTTGGTCAGTGATCTGTACTCAGGGTACGACCAATTCCAGCTAGCCGTGGAGAGCAGAGACATTACGACGATGCGAACTCCCCTCGGTCTGGTGTGAATGTGTACCCTGCCACAAGGAGGGACCAACTCGGTGGCCCACATGGTGAATGCAATGAACAAGGTACTGAGGGATTGCATCCCGGACATCACCATGCCGTTTCTAGACGACATCCCGATCAAGGGGTGCCCGGTGGAAGAGAAGGACGAGACAATCGGGCCGGACGGATGCCGGCGATTCGTGGCGACACACATCGACGACTGCGAGAAGGTGCTACAAAGGCTAAAGGATGCGAGGCTCACCTTCTCCGGGGAGAAATCGGCCTTCGGGCAACCGGAAATCCTGGTGGTCGGACACCTATGTGGACCATATGGCCGGAAGCCGTCTCCGGCAAAGGTAGAAGCCATCTCCGCGATGAAGACCGACTGTAGCTCGGTTACAGAAGTTCGGAGGTTCCTGGGGGCATGCGCGTTCTACCACATATGGATCCCACATTACGCCCACGTTGCGGAGCCGCTATACGGGTTGCTGAAGAAAGGGCGAAAATTCGAGTGGCGAGGCGAGCACACGGAGTCGGTCCGGAAGCTGGGAAACGGATGCTCTTGTGGCAGCACCGGCGCTCCGGAAGGCTGTCTACGAGAAGGGTACCCCGGTATACATCACGGTGGATACGAGTCCGACCGGGATCGGATGGGTCGTCAACCAAGAAGACGAGGACGGCATTCGGTTCCCGATCCGATTCGGTGCAAAGGTCCTCAGCGAGCGACAACGAGGGTACGCCCAGGTTAAACGCGAACTCTGGGGTATCGTTTCGGCAGTAAAGCCCGACAAAGACTACCTGATCGGGACAGAAGTGATTATCGAGATGGATTGCCTGCCAATTCTCGGCATGGTTTCCGGATGCGCGACACCGGACCTGGCGATGCTCAGGTGGATAGCGTACATCAAGTCCCTCGACCCGGAAATACGGCACATTTCCGGAAAGAACAACGCCATGGCCGACATGCTTTCGAGGGCGAGGTTTGATGACGAGGGCGGCATGGTTTCGGAGGACGAAGAAGTCCACGCCGACTTCTTCGAGGCAGCGTACGTGACGACCAATGGGACGAGCGCTCCGGCACTTAACGACTTCGACGAGAGCAAGTACGACGGCGAGTGGCTCCAGATCGGTGGATTTTTGAGGACGATGACGCCGGATGCGTCGTGGACGAAGGACGAGGCCAACCGGATCCGGAAGAAAGCTTACCGATTCTTTCTTCGAGACGGATACTTATGGAAGCACCCGAAGAAGAGGAATGGCGTCCTGCTCCGGGTGGTGGCGATGAAGGAAGAACAGGAGGAGCTGCTGACGGCCTACCACGACAGCCCTTGGGCCTGACACCGTGGGCCACGTTCGAGAAGATAAAGGGGAAGTACTGGTGGCCGGGACTGTACCGGGACGTGCATCGGTTCGTGACAACTTGCGAGAGCTGTCAGATGCACTCCATAGTCTGACACCGGGACGAGCTTCACCCTACGTACCCTCCGACCATCCACTTCAAATGGATGGTAGACCTGGTGACGATGCCGATGGGAGTAGGACAGATGCAGTATCTAGTCCTGGCTCGGGAAGATCTGACGAACCAGGTGGAAGGCGGAGCCCTTCAGAACAAAACGACCACGGCCGTATGTCGGTTCCTGATTGAGGACGTGATATGCCGGTACGGGTGCGTCGGGAAGATCGTGGCTGATCGCGGGGAGTTGGACGCTGTCGTAGAGTAGGTTGCACACTATGTGGAAATTATATTTTTGTCCCTCCGGATAGAGAATGGAGTGCTCGGTGAGAACCGGAAGAAAACGGCATACCGGCAAGGAAGAGCCGGATAAAGAGACATAAATGTAAAATAAAAGTAAATACTCAATACTGCGCAGGGCGTGATTCGAACTCTGCACCTCCACGTTGACAAACCCCAACCTTACCATTACATTAACTTATCTTAAGTGTTTTAAATATAGATTTCATACGTATAAGACCTTTACTTATGCATACCTTTATTAAAAGGTAAATCGTGTATTTTTTTATATATGAAAAAGAAAAAACACGAGACACTAAAAATAACTCATGCACATCTAGCGTGCATGAGCCCTATACTTAGGAAATAAAAAAAAGCATCGCATGCACATTTAGTGGACATGAACACTTTTTGTATAAAAAAAAAAGGCATGAAGCCATGCTTAGCTCTTCCTTCCTTATATAAGGAGGAGAGAAATATATAAAGGGTTGTTGATTATTTGGATTAAGTATTAATCAATACAAAAATTATTCGTGGGATTCACGATTTATACATCTACTTCTCTCTTAACACCCTAAGTACCAATTAATATAGTATACTCGTGTGATTCACGAGTTTCTTATCTTTCTCTTTGCTATTTACTCATAATTAATCTCTATCTCACGAACTTCTTTCTCCTAGTCCAAGACCTCTGTGGTTCCCACCCGACTCACGCAACGATCCGGAGCCGAAAGGCACGACACAGTTGGTGAACCCGACGTGAAGACGGGTGGCAAGGAGATGGAGGCTCAACAAGCTAATAATATGATGGCGATGTTCGAACGGATGCTTCAAGAACAACGCACGATGTCGGAGATTTCGGCATCAGTAGAGCGGCTCGTGCAACGCAACGGGCAATTTAATGGTAAGGATGTGTCGCGATATTTGCAGGACTACAAGGCGGAGATGCTCCGGTGCCGGGCTTCGGAAGGACTGCAAGTGAAATCCTTTAACCGGGTGGCGACCGACGGGCTTTAAGGGAGTATCCACGGGTTGCAACAACAAAATCCGACGTGGGAAGCATTCGAAGAGGCGTTAAAGACCACATTTGCCATCGAGGACTCCTCCAAGGCAACGCGGAGGGGATTCGAGGATTGGGTGGAAACGTCAGGTAAGGGGCTGAAGGTCCTCGAAGTGTTTTCGACATTCGAAAGTCGGTTCGGGAGGTTGTCCGCGAGAGATCAAACTATTCTTGCACCGGACAAAGTCATCATGTTTTTGCGAGCTGTGGACGTCCGGGACCGGAAAGATCTCGGAGTGCTTCTTGAGGACACGACCACCGAAAGCGGCCTCACCGAAACATGGGAAAGCGTGCGGGATATCGTCGCGCGGTACACGAAGAGGGGGCAATGGCTTGCCAACGAAGAAAAGAGGGTTTCGGAACCGATTCCGAAACCGAGAACGGGACTGGAAGACCATCAACCGAGGGCTTGGGAGATTACGGCCGAGAAGGGAGTCGACGCGTCTACGGTGGAGCAGCTGCTGAAGGAGATGGAGAATCTAAAGATCGCGATGGTGAAGAAGTCGGATGACCGCCCCACAAGCTCCAAATATACGGATCGACGGTGCATATGGTGCGATAGCGCCGAACACGATCGGAGGGATTGCGACGACCATAAGGAGGCGCTACGACGAGATCTCATCTACTACGAGGGAAACCGGATTCATTCGATGGACTCTCGGAAGCCACTCTGACCGAACTTCCGGAAAGGCGGCATGAAGAAGGTGCTCGAGGAGGAGTTAGCGGCAAGAAGCAACTATGCGACAACCGCGGGAATATGTGTCGGGGAGTCGTCGGGAGCGAAGGCGTCTTTCTGGCCGGAGGTGCTAGGAAACACCGAGAAAACCGACTCCAATGATATCCGAAACACCGCGGAAGGCGTCCGGGAAGCTACGGGATGGGAGTGCCCTGTCGACAAGAATAGCATATACGCCCTGTGTCAATTACATGAGGTGTATGTGGACGAGAAACGACGGCGCACGGAGGATGCGGCCGGACCATCGAAGATACCGGAAAGCTGGAACTCCGGAGGTAAGGGAAAAGAAAAGGCGACTCCGGCATTCAAGCTCGCCTCGGACATAGAACAACAAACCGACTTGAAAAGAGTGTTCGAGGAAAGAATCTTGGATAGCCGGGTAGATTTTTCGCTGCGGGAACTACTCGGAATAGCGAAGAAGGAGTTTCACGATCTTCTCGTGGATCTCGTGAAAAGGAAGAGACAAAGTACGGAGGAAAATGCTCCAAGGGTGAATGCAAATACCGTTTCAATGAACGACACCGAAGTGGAAGGGGAAATTCCGAACTCCCACTATACAAGGCCACACTGGGCACGTGCGACTACGGAGACTCCGGTCCGAATCGGCAACATCAAAGAACCCGTGCTAGCATTGATTGATCACGGATCGGAGATCAACTTGATGTCCAAGGAGTTCTACCGAAAGGGGAAGTGGCCTATAAACACCAACCATGGATGGAAGATTCGGGCAGCCACGAAAACGACAGAAGACCTATTTGCGGCTTGTCCGGATGTGACGGTAAAGATCGGGGATGTAGAAATTGACCAAAATTTCTTTGTGCAGGATGAGGTTTCACATTCTGTCATCCTCGGCCAACCCTTTATCACGGCTTCACGGATGGAGACGAAGGTGCTCGATAGTGGTGCGGCTTTTGCGCGAATTCGGAGCCAAAACGGAGGGAAATCCGTCCAATTCCTAACGGTGCCGGCAAATCACGAAAGGAACAAGAGGGAACTCTTGTCCCAAGTGAGAATGGATTTTTAAAGCGGACTGTTGCGGAGTGGGGAAGTGATAGTCCGAGAAGCCCTGATACCCCACACAGGAAGAAAACTCTCGGAGCAAAACAAGTACGAATCGGCCCCGATGGGGCATCTACGTACACGGCCGTAACCGGAGGAATGAAGAAACAATACCGACAAGTGGAGGATAAGTTACGGTCGGCATCAATAATAAAAGAAGACGAAGAAATCGTGGGAGTGATCGAGGAAGTGTTCTATGGGAATACACTACAACGGCTTGAAGAGCTTGCGGAAGATAAAAGCCAAGGGAACCGGGTAGTCCCGGTGGAATCGGTCGAGATGTACGAGATCGTTGCGAAAATGGGGCCGGATGCGCTCCGCAAAGAAGAAGCAATGGTAAGTACGAAATACAAGACCGTGGAGAAGAAGGTGAAACCGGCCGCGGGACCACTACCCGCCGATAGCGAACAAAAGAAGAAAGAAGTCTCGGGAGATCCGACACTTCGGAAGTCCGTGGATATCGGACATGCCTTCACAGATGAGACCCGGAAGAAACTTCGGATCGGTGGAGGTGGGTTCCTCTTACAAGAAGAAGAAAAACGGTTTCGAGAGATGTTGGAGCAACATGGCAAAGCATTCGCGTTCACATCGAGGGAGATCGGATGCATTGATCCAAAGATAGTGGAGCCGATGGTGATTTTCACGATTGATCATGTACCGTGGAACCTGAAGCCGATTCCGGTGCCACGGGCGCATATTCCGAAAGTCATCGACTTGCTCAAGGAGAAGGTGGCGATGGGGATTCTAGAGCCATCAAGTGCTCCGTACTCAAATCGATGGTTTACGGTTCCGAAGAAGTATGGGTCACTCCGATTCATCCAAGACTTGCAACCGGTGAACAAGGTCACGATCCGGAACTCGGGAGTCGGTCCGATAGTGGACGAATTTGCGGAAGCTTTTGCCAGACGTGCGATATACTCCATCGGGGACCTATACTCGGGGTATGACCAATTCCAACTAGCCGTGGAGAGCCGAGACATCACTACCATGCGGACACCGATAGGACTAGTTCGAATGTGCACACTACCACAAGGAGCGACAAACTCAGTTGCACATATGATGAACGCGATGAACAAGGTGCTTCGAGATTGCATCCCGGAGATAACGATGCCGTTTCTAGATGACATTCCGATGAAAGGATGCGCGGTGGAAGAAAAAGATGAGACTATGGATGATCGGGGATGCCGAAAGTTTGTGGTTGACCATATTCATGATTGCGAGAAAGTGTTGCGAAAGCTAGAAGATGTGCACCTAACACTTTCCGGGGAGAAATCGGCATTCGGGCAAGAAGAAATATTGGTGGTCGGACATCTATGTGGGCCCTACGGCCGAAGACCGTCACCAACAAAGATCAATGCGATTCAAGCTATGAAGGAAGTATGTGAGTCAACATCGGAAGTCCGAAGGTTTCTGGGTGCGTGTGCATTCTATCACATATGGATTCCGCACTATGCACATATAGCGGACCCGCTCTATCACTTGTTGCGGAAAGGTAAGAAATTCGAGTGGAAACCGGAACACACTAAAGCCATGAGGAAGCTCAAGAAGACACTATGGAGGGCGGAATCACTTAAGAAGCCAAGCTACGAGCGGCCAATCATAGTAACGGTTGATACAAGTCCAACCGGTATCGGGTGGGTCATCAATCAAGCCGACTCGGATGGTTCGCGGTATCCGATCCGATTTGGAGCAAAGGTCCTCAACGAAAGGCAACGCGGATATGCACAAGTCAAAAGAGAATTATGGGGAGTCGTGTCGGCGATAAAATCGGATCGGGATTATTTGATCGGAGCTGAAGTGGTGATCGAGACGGATTGTCTTCCGATACTCGGGATGATGCGGTGTTGTACGATACCGGATGTGGCTATGCTAAGGTGGATTGCATATGTCAAGTCACTTAATCCGGAGGTTCGACACATCTCGGGGAAGGACAACGCGGTAGCGGACATGTTATCGAGGGCGCGGTTTGAAGACGACATAACCGAATCGGATAATGAAGAAGTTTCCGAAGACTACTTCACGTCAGAACACATATGCCGAGTGAACGTGATCCGAGAATTCCGGGAAGAAGAATACGAGGGGGAAACCTTGATGATCGGGAAGATGCTACAAGAGGTCGAGGATTCAACCAATGATAGAAAGGAGAGCCGAGATCCGAAGGAAGAAGAGACAAGTCCAAAAGTTCTTCTTGGAAAACGGTTTAATATGGAGGACGCCGAAAAGACCGGATGGGATACCACTTCGAGTAGTCGGGACGAAAGAGCAACGAAACCGGATAATGTCCGAGTTCCACGAATCTGATTGGGCTGGACATCGAGGAACATGGGCAACTTTTGTGAAAATCAAGCAAAGATATTGGTGGAAGAACATGTATAAAGATGTCGCGGAGTTCACAGAAAGCTGCGAGAAATGTCAAGTCTACTCCGGGGTCCGACACCGAGATGAGCTGCATCCGACATTCTCACCGACAATCAACTTCAAGTGGATGGTCGACATTGTAGCTATGCCGACCGGGATTGGACAAAAGAAATACCTGGTGTTAGCTCGAGAAGATCTCACAAACCAAGTTGAAGGTCGAGCGCTTCGGAGGAAAACGTGTGCCGCGGTGTGCCAATTTCTTTTGGAAGAAGTGTTTTGTAGGTACGGCTGCGTAGGACAAGTGATTGCGGACCGGGGAGAACTCGACTCGGACAAAGCTAGGGGATTCTTCGCCAAACATGGGGTTCGGTTAACGTTGACAATGGCCTACAATCCGGAGGCCAACGGGAAGATCGAACGAGGACATAGTCCGATCGTGAAAGCACTTGCGAAGGCATGCGACGGAAGGGTGAAGGATTGGCCACAAATGCTTCCGAATGCACTATGGGCGGATCGGACGACGCATAGCTCCGTGACCGGTTACATGCCGGCAGAACTCATGACCGGACAAGCACCGGTAATGCCAACGGAAACCGCAATCGCGACATGGACAATACTACCGTGGAAGGAAGAGATGAGCCGGGCAGAACTACTAGCGGTCCGGATACGACAACTGGAGGGAAGACCGAAAGATGTAGCGGAAGCGTCACGCCGACAACAAGAAGCACGGTTCCGGAACAAAAGCCGGTTCGACACAAAGCACCGACTACGACCGAGGAGGATTGAAGAAGGAGATTGGGTGATCGTCTATGATAGTAGCTTGGACCATCAACATACAACGATGCGGAAATTCGCGAAAAGGTGGTTCGGGCCGTACGAGGTTCGGAAGGTCTTCGACAACGGGTCGTACCGACTGTCCGAGTTGGATGGAACAATACTACGAGTGCCTATAGCCGGGAAGCGGGTGAAGTTTTCAAGAAGCGGACCGACGACAAACCTTATGTGATCCAAGTTGAGGCCGACAACGAGGAGCAATCGGACGAGGACCACAATGATGCGGGAAGCGAAGAAAGTGGATTACAACTCATAGTCGACATAAGGGGAGAATTGGAGGAAGCTTCGGATGAAGACGGATACGAAGAATCAAGAACTTCGGCACATACCGGAGGATGTGCGGGTTTGGATTGGACGCTGTCGTAGTGTAGGTTGCACACTATGTGGAAATTATATTTTTGTCCCTCTGGATAGAGAATGGAGTGCTCGGTGAGAACCGGAAGAAAACGGCATACCGGCAAGGAGGAAAACGGCATACCGGCAAGGAAGAGCCGGATAAAGAGACATAAATGTAAAATAAAAGGAAATACTCAATACTGCGCAAGGCGTGATTTGAACTCTGCACCTCCACGTTGACAAACCCCAACCTTACCATTACATTAACTTATCTTAAGTGTTTTAAATATAGATTTCATACGTATAAGACCTTTACTTATGCATACCTTTATTAAAAGGTAAATCGTGTATTTTTTTATATATGAAAAAGAAAAAACACGAGACACTAAAAATAACTCATGCACATCTAGCGTGCATGAGCCCTATACTTAGGAAATAAAAAAAAGCATCGCATGCACATTTAGTGGACATGAACACTTTTTGTATAAAAAAAAAAGGCATGAAGCCATGCTTAGCTCTTCCTTCCTTATATAAGGAGGAGAGAAATATATAAAGGGTTGTTGATTATTTGGATTAAGTATTAATCAATACAAAAATTATTCGTGGGATTCACGATTTATACATCTACTTCTCTCTTAACACCCTAAGTACCAATTAATATAGTATACTCGTGTGATTCACGAGTTTCTTATCTTTCTCTTTGCTATTTACTCATAATTAATCTCTATCTCACGAACTTCTTTCTCCTAGTCCAAGACCTCTGTGGTTCCCACCCGACTCACGCAACGATCCGGAGCCGAAAGGCACGACAACGCCGAAGAGGCCGAGGAGCTGTTCGACCGGCTAGGAGTCAAGCTCTCGCTTACCACTGCGTACAATCTGGAGGCGAATGGGAAGGTGGAGCGCGGACACGGACCGATCGTCAAGGCGTTAGTCCGGGCATGCGGAGGTCAAGTCGGGAGCTGGCCGTGGCTGTTGCCTTACGCGTTATGGGCTGACCGAACTACGCACAGTTTGGTAACCGAATTCATGCCGGCAGAGCTCATGTTTGGGCAGAAGCCGGTCATGCCGATGGAACGTATGATCTCCTCATGGGCAACCGTGGACTGGAGAGACGAGATGAGCCGGGAGGAACTGTTGACGGTGCGCATACGGCAGCTCGAGCGAAGACCGGAGGACATAGAGCGAGCTACGGAAAAGCTTCGGGTGGCAAGGATGAGGAACAAAGCCCGGTTCGACCGAACGCACCGGCTCCGACCGAAGAAGATCGAGGAAGGCGACTGGGTGCTAGTCTACGACAGCAGCCTCGACAACCATTACCGAGCAACACGAAAGTTCGCAAGAAGGTGGTTCGGGCCTTACGTGGTACAAAGCGCCAACGACAATGGGACGTACCATCTGGCGGAGCTCGACGGAACGAGAATGGCGATACCGGTAGCTGGAAAACGGATCAAAGCGTTCAAAGAGCGTCACGACGACGAGCCGGATCCGGATAACTTGGACCGGGACGACGAACAATCCGAAACCGAAGAAGAACCGACGGGCGAGGAATAAAGGCTGGACCGGTTTTCTCCGTCCCAACTCAATTTGGCGCATGCTGGTGGATGCGCGGTTAGGTGGGGGCGGATGTCGTGAAGAAAACCGTCCACAAGCGGAATCGGTGCACCGGAGCGTAGGAACCGGCTCTTCATACACGTGTGCCTTATGTTGTACATAGAAGATCCTCGGTCGGTAGGAAGTTAATAGGAAACGGCTCCTTCCTTGCCTATAAAAGGAGGGAGACAAGGAGGGGAGAGGAATCGCGAAGGAAGGGAGGACGAAGTGTTGTCGGATTGTGGGCAGAAGGCTTCTCTCTCTTCCAAACTCCATAGCTTCTTTCTATGCAGGTTTCGGGGGGCTCGCGCTGCTCTAAGGAATGCCCGAGTGCTTCCGGCAGCACCTCCAACCTACTTCTTCCTTTCTGTACGTTTACGAACAGGCATCGGCATCTTGTAACCGACTTTGTGCTTGTTGTTTGTCTTGTTTATATATATTTCGACATACATTCGTGTCTCTCTGTGTCGCTGTCGCACTCGCGTCTCTGTGTCGAAGGGCCGTGTCCCTGTGAATCTACGCTCGCACCTTGTGGGTCTCTTCCCCTCTCCTTTTCTCTCTTGCTCTTCGGTACAGGACCCCCGAGGTCCCGCCTCATTCCACGCATCCGCGAGGGATACCTCGACAACGGAACACATTTGGAAACTCTCTCACGATGCCACAAAGTGGTGCACGTCACGATACATTCTTGGCCACCAATACCTCTCCTTTAGCTTCTTGAAGTTGGCCCACATTGCGCGGTGCCTAGACCAAGGGCTCTCGTCATATTCGAACATCAACAGTGCATGTTCATTCTCCTTTATCACCACCCAGAGTGGTGTGTCGGTGCATTTCTTTGGGTGTCTCCATATTCTTCCGCTCCGTAAGAAGAACCAGTACGCCTTCTTCCGGATCCCGTTCGCTTCATCCCTCATCCATGTTGCGTCTGGTGTCAATGTTCTCAAGAATCTACTGATCTAGAGCCACTCCCCATCATACTCGTTCTTGTTAAACTTGTTCAATACTAGAGTGCTCGCTCTCCTCACCGTCATCTAAGCCGACTCAAAGAAGTCCACACCAACTTCTTCGTTTTCCGATACCATGTCGTCCTCGTTTTCAAACCACGTTCTCGAAAGCATATCGACCATGGTGTTGTCTTTCCCGGAGATGTGCTGAATCTTTGGATCTGGGGACTTAATGTATGTGATCCACCTAAGCATAGCCAGGTCTGGAGTCGTGTATCTGGAAACCATACCGAGAATCAGTAGGCAGTCCGTCTTGATTATTACCTTAGCTGTCACAAAATGTGAATATCAAGGTTTGAACTTGTGACCTTCAAAGAATGGTCTTACACTTCAACCATTGCACCAACTCATTTTCATTACTAAATACATTTTCATATTATTATTATTCAAGAACTCTAGAGCACTAGACACATTAGATGACCGCCAAATGGCATGCACCTTGTACGCCAAGTGGCGCACAACATGTATGCCAAATGGCGATCGTGCACATTCTGATGTACAGTATATAAGTCGAAGATCTACTTAGTGTTGAACCATTCCAGTTCAACACCAGTCTTCAGCAACCTTGTAATCTCAGTTTCTGGTAATAGAAATTCTTTTATTTTTGTCTTGTAAACGTCTTCTCGTTTGTTATTATCTTCTTTTCTTTGAAATCGACCTTGTCTTCGAAGCTTGGGTCGCGACAGTTTGAACCAGAATCCCACTTTTTTTTTCTCGAGTATCTAGTGATGTTTTTCTGTCACAATGGAGACCGTTAGTAAACAAGAGTATATATGCGTATTCTCTCAGAACTTCACCTCCTAAAAACAAAATTTGTTGCATTGGAACAAGAGAATCATAAACTTCTTGGCGACTTGCAACAAGTGAGCGTTGAAAAGGCACAACAACATGAGGAACTCTCGAAACGTGTCCAACAACTTGAAGCTATTATGTTATCTCTTCGACAGCAAGCTTCAACCTCTCAAAGTTTGTTGAAAGAACCCAAAATTAGTTTACCAACAAAATTTGATGGTACAAGGTCTCAATTCCGAGGATTCTTAAATTAGGTACGCCTTATAATTCATATGCATCCCAACCGATATCCAACTGACGTAGCTCGAGTGGGGTTACTTGGAAAATTATTGACAGGAACCGCACTAGCATGGTTTGCACCATTGCTAGAGAAGAAATCCCCAATACTAGAAAACTTTGATACCTTTATCAACGAATTCCAAGCTAGTTTTGGTGATACTGATAGTGCAAGAACAACAATAAACAAGATACGTAGGTTGCGCCAAGGAGATCGGCCAGCCGCAGCTTACGCAGCTGATTTTCGTCTTCTTGCTTGTGATATCCCTTGGGATGAAGCAACGATGATGGACTTGTTTCAGCATGGTTTGCGTAATGATGTTAAAGACCTGCTCTTAACATTTCATGATGAACCCAAATCACTGATAGAAGCTATTAGCCGTGCAGTTCGATGTGACAATCGTTTGTTCAAAATACGTTCTGAGCGCCAACAAACGTCGACATGCCCTAGATCTGAGCAAACATATGCCTCAACATTAGCCTCACTACCTTTAGGACCAATGCAAGTTCCTAATCCTAATTCTTTTAATGGACCTACTCCAATGGAGATTGATGCAGCACGTCGTCGAGGTCCTTTGTCCGAAGCCGAGAAACAACGACGTCGAGCAAATCGACTTTGCCTATATTGTGGTGGTCCAGGACATATAGCAATACATTGTCCACATCGACCAAAGAGACAATTAAATCAAGTGCTATTGAGAATTTTGATTCATGTTCTCCAGTCAAAGCCAATAAACCAAGAACTCTTGTCAACAACCCTCAATCCAATAGTTTTGATGTTCAAAGCCAATTAGATGAGTTGTTAAATGAGTAAGTCTAGCCAAAATCGGAGCCATTTGGTTGGACCAACCAAAGCATATAGAACTTGTTCCGAGCTTAGGTTCCATTTCATCGAACCGAGTCAGTGAATTTTTCACAACACAAGTTCAACTCAGCACATCAAGATGTCATCAGGTTCTTGCATCTGCGCTCTTGGATTCAGGAGCCAACTCATGTTTCATGGATCAGGATTTTGCCACAACACAAGAAATTCTACTCTATAAGCTTCCTCGTCCAGCATTAGTAGCAGTAATTTATGGACGTTTTATTACATCAGGAGATATTACTGAAGAATCAGAGCCTATTCGTGTAGTTCTTGGTAATTTAGCTACTATAATATCTTTTAATATCATAAGTAGTCCCGAACATCCAATTGTTCTTGGGTTGCCGTGGTTTGAACTTCATAATCCAAAGATTGATTGGAAGAAGCAGGAAATCATAGACTCACAAGACAACACTTTAAGGTTGATCACCACATCAACCTCAAAGCTAACACCAAGACATATATCAACTATCTCTCTCAAAAGATTACATAAAGAAGCTACAATAGAAGATATGTTTGTGTTTGCAGTGTTCATAACCCCATTCTCAAACCCACAAGATTCAGAGGTCTATTTGCCATCAAAGTATCAAGAATTTTCCAATGTGTTTGATAAGGTAAAGGCCACAACACTTCCTAATCATCGCCCATATCATTGTCCCATTGATTTGCATGCTGAGAAGGAACCACCATGGGGACCAATTTACAACCTTTCGCCGTCAGAATTGAAAGTTCTTCGAGAATATATTGATGAGAATCTTGCAAATGGCTTTATTCGACATTCCCGATCTCCTGCTGGCGCTCCTATTTTTTTTGTTAAGAAGAAAGATGGCTCTTTATGTTTGGTCGTAGACTATCAAGGCTTGAACAAGGTTATGATTCGAAATCGATATGCTATACCATTGATTCCAAATCTCTTGGAACGTCTCAATGGGGCCAAATACTTCACAAGGTCAGACTTATGAGAAGTTTACAACCTTGTTCATATTCGACCTGGTGATGAATGGAAAACTGCTTTTCGCACACGATATGGTCACTTTGAGTACACAGTAATGCCATTTGGGCTTACAAATGCTCCAACAGTTTTCCAACATATGGCAAATGATATCTTTCGAGATTTCCTCGATATCTTCGCGATAATTTACTTGGATGACATACTAATCTACTCAAAGACACAAGAGGAGCATAATAATCATGTTCGACAAGTTCTACAACGATTACGGGAATTTGGTCTTTATGCCAAACTCGAGAAGTGTTGCTTTGACCGCAATCAAGTCGAGTTTCTAGGGTATATGGTCTCTCCAGAAGGTATTTTTATGGATCCAAAGAAAGTACAAACAATTCTAGATTGGAAGACACCAGGCTCAGTTCGTGATCTGCAATGTTTCTTGGGATTTGTGAATTTCTACCGCAAGTTCATCAAGAGTTACTCAAAAGTTGTTTTGCCCCTCACGGAACTAACACAGAAGAACCGACCATTTGTATGGACATCAAGCGCAGCTGATGCATTTGATAGCTTGAAGCAAACATTTACATCTGCTCCCATTTTGGTCCACGTTGACCTTAAAAAGCCGTTTATCATAGAAGCAGATGCATCTAATTTTGCACAAGGAAGTGTTCTATCGCAAGTAGCAGAGGATGAGAAATTACATCCAGTTGCATTTCATTCAAGAAAGTTTGAACCTGCAAAAATCAATTATGAAATCCATGACAAAGAATTGTTGGCAATTGTTGATTCTTTCGAACAATGGCGTCACTTCTTGGAAGGTTCTCCCCACCAAATTATTGTTTACAACGATCATAAAAACCTCACATACTTTCAAAATGCTCAAGTTCTAAATCGACGACAAGCTCGGTGGGCACAATTTCTAAGACGGTTCAACTTTGTCATAACATATCGACCAGGGACACAACAAGGTAAAGCTGATGCCTTATCAAGACGCTCTTATTTTGCACCAAAACTGGGGGACCCAACTTACGACAATCAAGAACAAGTCCTTTTGAGCCCTAGTCGTCTACGATTAATGGTGACAAATGTTGCTGAGACAACTTTGGATTCAAAATTTCTTGATTCTATTCGCTCGAGCATTGGTTCAGATGATTTTGCACAAGATATTTTAGACCACATTGTTCTAGATCGTGCTTCTTGTTCACGCTCCAAGTTTTCTCGCATGGATTATGGGAACTTCAGTTGGCATGATGGGTTGCTTTTTCGAAACAACCGTACTTATATTCCCGATGGACCTTTTCGACTTGAAGTCTTGCATCACTGCCAAGATTCACCGCTAGCTGGACATTTCGGAGTTTTGAAATGCAACATATGCGTCTTCATCCAGTATTTCATGTTTCATTATTAGAACCTTGGACACCAAGTTCTATTCCAAATCGGGTTATCCCACTACCACCTCCGGTTCAACTTGCTGAAGGGCCTGAATATGAAGTAGAAGCTATTTTGGACTCTAAGGTCATCTGCAATAAGTTATATTATCTAGTAGATTGGCTGGGATACACGCTTGCGGATCAGACATGGGAACCTGCAACGAACGTCACTAATGCCTCTGAACTTATACAAGAGTTTCATCTTCGTTATCCCCATAAACCAAAACCTAGTTCATGCATTGTGACTCATGGAACTCGTCGTCAAAGGAGGGGATGATGTCACAAAATGTGAATATCAAGGTTTGAACTTGTGACCTTCAAACAATGGTCTTACACTTCAACCATTGCACCAACTCATTTTTATTATTAAATATATTTTCATATTATTATTATTCAAGAACTCTAGAGCACTAGACACATTAGATGACCGCCAAATGGCATGCACCCTGTACGCCAAGTGGTGCACAACATGTATGCCAAATGGCGATCATGCACATTCTGATGTACAGTATATAAGTCGAAGATCTGCTTAGTGTTGAACCATTCCGGTTCAACACCAGTCTTCAGCAACCTTGTAATCTCGGTTTCCGGTAATAGAAATTCTTGTATTTTTGTCTTGTAAACGTCTTCTCGTTTGTTATTATCTTCTTTTCTTCGAAATCGACCTTGTCTTCGAAGCTTGGGTCGCGACATCAGCCCCATTGAAATAATCTTTATCAGCCTTGATCGCCGAAACGATATCCCAGAGTTCGTGCTTAACTTGGGCGTATCTTCATTGCCTCTCACTTAGTACCTTCGTACCGAACCAGATGTGGAATCTCATGTCGTCATCATCCTCTTGATTGACCACCCACCCGATTCCAGTCGAACTCATGTCCACCTCACGTAAATCGGGGTTCCCTTCCCATAGACTGCCCTTCGGAGAGCCGGTGCTGCAACCAGTGCTTCCTTCAACTTCCGAACCGATTCCATGTGCTCTCTTCTCCATTCGAACCTACAGCCCTGCTTCACCAACCCATAGAACAACTCCGCGACGTGTGCGTTGTCATGAAGATTTATGGCTATAGTGTGAAACTGGGGTGGAATAGGGCAAGTCGGTGGTGTGCAACATGTGCATATGTATAGTAGGAAAACGGTGTATAGAATAAAGGGGAGTATTGATCCCACATTGTAATGTCTCTCCCTACTTGGGCTATAAAAGGAAGGGAGGGGTCTCTCATAAGGGTATACCATTTTGTAGAGGGTCTTCCTTTTGTTAAGAGTTCCTAGGGTTAGTAACTTCCTATTTTCTTTCTTCTTCTTCTCCTTCTTGACAAGTCGTGCGCCGCAGCTATGGCGGCAAAGCTATTAGGTTAAGTTCTTTTCTTGGGAGCGTAGCCGGCTCGAAACCGGGGTTGTATCTTTTCCTTTTGTAATATATACGCTTATGCCTGTTTGCACATATTGGTGTATCTGGTGGTGTCGAGAGCATAGCCCCTTTGTTTCCTGTGCATAAGAGTCGATGTCCCGTGCATGCTCTTCTTCTTCTTTTTCTCTCTCTCTCTCGTGTTTGGTTGTCTCCGGGTCGTGTCTGGAGTTGGTTTTCTTGGTGTCTCCTTCTCCCTCGTCCGAGACCTCCCTGGTCCCTCCCCTTCTACACGCACGCGCGTAATAACGCGACATCTTTGGTGAACCCGACGTGAAAGGGCGGCAAGGGAGAATGGAGTTGGAAGAAGACGACTTCGCGCAACTTTTTGTCGAAGCAGTGAGGGAGTTTGGACGAGCAACAACAAGAAGAGAGACGACGCAACAAGCTGTTGAGCGAGTGGTCGAAAGAGTCGGCCGTTTCAACGGGGACAAGGTCCCATTCTACTTGGAAGCCTACAATGCGGAAATGGAGGAGTGAGACGTAGACGAGGCGTTGAGGCTGGAGTTCTTTTGTCCGGTCGTCATCGTCCGCATGCACGCGGAAGTGAAGGACCTCCAGGAAGCTCATAGTTCGTGGGAGGCCTTCGAAGAGGCGCTCCTGCAGGCATATGGAGGACGTTAGAAGAGCCGGGGTGGAACGAAAGCGTTCCGAGAGTTCGAGTGACGGCTTGCTCGGCTCCTAGAGCGGGAACAAGGTTTGGTGGAGGCGGACAGAGTCCTGTTGTTCGTTAGGTCGATCGACCAAGCGGAACGGGAGGCCATCGGGATTGTGCTTGAAGACGAGGACGGAGCGAATGGCCTCACGGAGTACTGGTCGAAGGTCGGAAGGGTATGCCAAAGGCTAGATGATGAGCGGGTCAAGAAGGCTAGGAGGAAGGCGCGCGACAGCGTGCCATCACAGCGGGAAGAGGTAGAACAACAAAGAGAGTCAGCAAGGCTCAGTTTGGGGGCCAGGATTGTGGAGGTGTACGCAGCTCTCGAGGCAATGCTCGAGGAAGAGGAAAGATCGAGGCCGCAAGCCGACGCCGAGGAGACGGACTTGCCCCACAAGATGGCAGAAGATCGGTACCACGGTACCATGGGAGAGGGTGCGGAACGAGCCGCCCTTTTTACATGGGGAGAAAGACCAATCGGGCAAAGGTTGGGAATCGAAAGGAAGGTGATCAAGGGTTCAGAACGACTACGGCAAGATCGGCATCGGAGCTGAAACTCCAGACATTGGAGAATCAAGCCCAGGAGGACTTGTTTGATCACAGAGCGGATGCTATCCATCGACGCCGCTAAAAGGGTCGGTGGCCTAGGACAAGCCGTCAGGAGTTGTTACGAATTCGGTATCCCCACATCTTGACCAGAGACTTCGGCAGTTCGGCCGGCAACGTGAGACCGAAAGAGAAGGGAGATGATGGGGAAGCGCAAAGAAGGGGATCGACGGCGGCAAGGAGGAACGAAAGAGGCGGTTGACTGAAGTATGGGTCCTCCACACTCATTCATGAGACTTAGGCGGTTGCGTCCAAGAACCAACGGAAAACCTAACAGACGGAAAGTGGCGGTGAGGACGCGGAGGTCACGCCCAATACAACCGTCCCGAAAGCGAAGAACGAAGACCGGTCCTATGGGGTCCTCACACCGATCTGAAGACATTGGCAGCTAAAGCCGACGTGGCCGCGTGAGACCGAGTGAGAAGGATGGTGGCGGTAGGAAACGGGACCCGGCAATGCGAAGTGACGGACGGACCCGGACAAGAACCGGGCGGAGCAGACTTCGGGATAACCGATCCGGAAGGGAGGAAGAGGCAGGCCTACGAAGAGGCCGGAACACGGTACATCGGTACCACGGGAGAGAGTGTAGAGCGAGCCATGCTCTCGACATGAGGAAAAGGACGACCCGGGACAGGGTCGGGGAGACAGGACGAGGCCCAAGGAGGATCCTTCACACCGGATCTAGAGACTTCGGCGGTCGGCAACGGATCCGACGTAAGACCAAGAGACTGACGGTGGCGGCGAGGTGACGAGGGTGGAAGGCATCGAAGGGCCGGTCCTATGGGTTCCTCACACCATTCTGGAGACACCGATAGTTCAAGCTAACGTGGCAACCTGAGACCAAGTGAGAAGGATGGTGGCGGCAGGAAACAAGAACCGGCGATGAAGGATCGAGCAGAAGGGAAGGTCCCACGGAGATACTCGCACATGATCGGACGGCGTGAGTCCTAAAGGAAAGGACGGTGGCAGCAGGTGAACATGATTGGACGGCGAAGGCAAAGTAGCAAGGAGGTATCAGGCCGGCACGGCGGCCACTAACCGAAACCGGGGTGAAAGACAATGTGGAAGGAGGGAGAAGAGAAAGAAAGACCGGTCCTATGGGATCCTCACACAGATCCGGAGACACAGTTCAAGCCGACATGGCAACGTGAAACCGAGTGAGAAGGATGGTGGCGGCAAGAAACGGGACCTGGTGATGCAGGAAGAGCGGACCGGTAGCTGGCAAGGCCGGAGTTGACGGGGGTCGAACCCTTACCGGCCGGTTATGATTTCGGAAGGAAGCCGATAAGGGGTAAGCACGGAGCGGAACAAGAGACGTGCTAGGGGCCATCGAGGGCCAAAGCAAGCAAGAGTACGAGACGGCGTTCAGAACACGCGGTTCCGAACAAGGCGAAAGACACCACGAGGACCATAGAAGGAACAAGTAGCGCGTATTGGGGTCACCGAAGGACCGAAGAACGAACGCGCATTCGGGAACAATAACGGCACATAGGAAGAGCCTACGGAAGGCGAGCGTGGAGGGGAGAGAGTCGGCACGCAGAGGTGTTCGGGATGCGGAGACGATCGAACTGACAGAAGGACATACGCGGTACGCAAGGCGCAGAATCTGGTGTACAACCGAAGTGACTGGGAACCCAATCAAAGGGCATATATGGCGAATTGAATGGAGCCGATAGTTCGGGGACGCATGGCAGATCGGGAGGCTACGGCGGTTTGTGTGGAAAGGACGGGCATGCTCGAAGTGGAAGAAGAAGTCGAGCAAGGTCAACAAGGATGGCCGCGGAGGCAAGTTCCCGGAAGGAGGAGAGGCGCGGTCCGGAAGTCGACGGGTCGAGGCCGGCAAGACGGATCGGGGCCGGTAAGGAGCCGAGGAGACGGTCGGATGCCAGTAAGGCGGAGGACCCGGTTATTCACCAACGCCGAAATCTCTCACCCTTCTCCTTTCTTGGCACATACCGGTGGATGTGCGGTTTGGTGGGAGCGGATGTCGTGAAGATTTCTGGCTATAGTGTGAAACCGGGGTAGAATAGGGCAAGTCGGTGGTGTGCAACATGTGCACATGTATAGTAGGAAAACGGTGTATAGAATAAAGGGGAGTATTGATCCCACATTGTAACGTCTCTCTCTCCTTCGGCTATTAAAGTAAGAGAGGGGTTTCTCGTAAGGGTATACCATTTTGTAGAGGGTCTTTCTTTTGTTAAGAGTTCCTAGGGTTAGTAACTTCCTGTTTTCTTTCTTCTTCTCCTCCTTCTTGACAAGTCGGGACCCGCAGTTATGGCGGCAAAGCTGTTATGTTACCTTCTTTTCTTGGGAGCGTAGCCAGCTCGAAGCCGGGGTTGTATCTTTTCCTTTTGTAATATATACACTTATACCTGTTTGTGCATATTGGTGTATCTGGTGTTGTCGGGAGAATAGGCCCTTTTTGTTTCTTGTGCATAAGAGTGGGTGTCGCGCGCATGCTCTTTTTTTCTCTCTCGTGTTTGGTTGCCTCCAGGTCGTGTCCGAAGTCGGTTTTCTTGGCGTCTTGTTCTCCCTCGTCCGAGACCCCGGTGGTCCCACCCCTTCTACACGCACACGCGTAATAACGTGATAGCATAATGCGGAACCCAGATGTGATAGAAGGCGCACGCTCCCAAGAATCTCCGGACTTCCGTCGCTGAACTAAATTCTTCTTTCATCGCGGAGATGGCCTCTACCTTCGCCGGGGATGGTTTCCAGTCATATGGTCCGCACAAATGCCCCAATACCAAACTTTTGGATTGTCCGAAAGCCGACTTCTCCCCGGAGAATGTAAGCCGAGTGCCCTCGAGCCTCTGCAATATCTTCTCGCAGTCGGAGATGTGATCCGCGATAAACCTCCGGCATCTATCTGGTCGGACCGATTCATCCTTTACTTCCACCAGACATCCCTTGATCGGGATGTCGTCCAAGAATGGCATGGTGATGTCCGGGATGCAGTCCCTCAACACTTTGTTTATTGCGTTCACCATATGCGCCACCGAGTTGGTACACATCTGTACTAAGCCGAGGGGGGTCCGCATCGTCGTGATATCCCTACTCTCCACGGCTAGCTGGAACTGGTCGTATCCCGAGTATAAGTCCCCAACCGAGTAGATCGACCTTCCAACGAAGGCCTCCGTGAACTCATCAATAGTTGGCCCGATTCTTGCGTTCCGAGTGGTCACCTTATTGACCGGCTACAAGTTGTGAATGAAGTGTAACGTGCCATTCTTCTTCGGCACCATGAACCACTGATTCGAATACAGGGCACTCGACGGCTCAAGAATACCCATCTCTACCTTCTACTTTAACAGCTCCATCAACCTCGGGATGTGAGCTCTTAGAACTAGAATCGTTTTGAGATTCCACGACACATGCAATACCGTGAATGTTAAGAAAACGTGAAGAAGGCACTCGGGCTCTTCTTATGTGCGCGGCGGATCGTTAGCGTGCTCTAAACAGACAAAGAAAGGAAAGGGGACTTACCTCTGTAGTAGCAAAATGGTTTTCTTCTATTACATGTAGAGCTCAACTTGCTCTCGTCAGTCTTCTGGTCTCTCACTCTCTCTCAGAGTTCTCTACTCACTATTCTCTGTTTTTTCTTACTGCTTACTTCCTATTCACTCTCACTTACTTTTACCTAAGTCATAAGTTATTACACATGCAGCTAATTAGCTGCCAGTAGCTAATTAGCTGTCAGTCGCTAAATAGCTGTTCACTAGCTAATTAGCTGTCACTAGCTAAATAGCTGTTTTACCTTTTTGTTCACTAGTAGCTAAATAGCTACTATAGCTTATTTCTCATAAGCATCACATACCATGTTGAGCTTGCTTCTCAACACTCCCCCTCAAGCTCAACTTATTCTTGCTTGAGGTTCTCTTCAATCTTCTTTTCCATTTTGCTTTTTAGCCATCTCATCAATGTTTACAACTCCCATCATGTTCCGAAACTGTGTTTGCTTTTCCACACTCAATCCCTTTGTGAGAATATCAGCAACCTGCTGATTTGTATTCACATACACCAGATCAACTTCTCCTTCAATCACTTTTTCTCTAACAAAGTGATAATGCACTTCAATGTGCTTTGTTCTTGCATGGAACACAGGGTTCTTTGCAAGTTGAATGCTGCTCATGTTGTCACACCAGATTGTGACAGTACCGTCTATATACTCTCCCAAATCAGCAAGCAATCTTCTAATCCATACCTCTTCACAAGTGGCTATGGCAGCTCCTCTGTACTCAGCTTCAGTACTAGACAATGCAACAGTAGCCTGTTTCTTGCTATTCCATGAAATACCTGCACTTCCCAATGTAAAGATATATCCACTTGTGGATCTCCTGTCTGTTTGGCTTCCAGCCCAATCAGCATCTGTATATCCTTCCAGATTTATGTCCAAATCAGCCTTGTAAAACAATCCATAGTTCTGAGTAGCTTTTACATACCTCAGAATTCTTCTAATGCAGTCCAAATGTGGCTTTGTTGGCTGTTGCATAAACTGGCTGACTAATCCAACAGCATAGCTCAAATCAGGTCTTGTTATAGTCAAATAAATAAGGCTGCCCACCATAGACCTGTACATGTTTACATCTTCTATCTTGGCTCCCAAATCAGCCCTCAACTTGCAGTTTTTATCAAGTGGTACTCCAATAGGTTTGCATCCAAGCATACCATACTTTTTCAACATAGTTGTTGCATACTGTTTTTGCAACATACATATACCACTTTCAGATCTGATGATTTCAATACCAAGAAAATATCTCAGATCTCCCAAATCTTTCATATGAAACTGCATTTCCAGATTTTTTTTCAACTTTCTTATTTCATCCACGGAATCTCCTCCAATAATCAAATCATCTACATAAATCAGAATAATAACAATGCAATCATTTTCACTTTTTACATACAAAGAAGGATCAGCTTTTGACATTTTGAAACCAAGATTTTTCAGAGAATCTGAAAGTTCTCTGTGCCATGCTCTTGGTGCCTGTTTCAGTCCATAGAGAGCTTTTTTCAGCTTACATACATAATCAGGATGTTTCTTATCTTCAAAACCTGGTGGTTGACTCATATACACTTCTTCTTCCAAGTTACCATGTAAAAAAGCATTTTTTACATCCATGTGATGCAAAATCCATTTTCTGGCTGCTCCTACAGCAAGTAGTGTTCTCAAGGTTGCCATCTTTGCAACCGGTGCAAAAGTCTCGTCATAATCAATCCCTTGCATCTGAGCATATCCTTTTGCAACCAATCTTGCTTTATGTCTACTTACATTCCCATTGGAGTCATGCTTTGTCTTGTAGACCCATTTGCAACCTACCACATTTTTCTCTTTTGGTAACTTCACCAAATCCCATGTTTTGTTCTCAGCCAATGCATCAATCTCTTCTTGCATTGCATCCATCCATTTCTTCTCAAATTTTGCTTCTTCAAAGCTGTTTGGGTCAGGGATCTGTACCACCTTAGACATATATGCATAGTGCATAGCCATATATGTATCATACCCAAATCTTTCCACAGTCTTTTTCTCTCTATCTGATCTTCTCAGTTTCTAATTTGCATTCTTTATTGCCTTTTCCATACCAGGGATTTTCATTTCCTATATTCCAAGGAAATCATCCAAAGACATATCTGAATCTTCATCTTCCATGTTTTTTGATAGATCATCCGGGATTTCATACTCTGGCATTTTCTGTTTTCCTTTTTTGTCATCAGATTTTTTCTGTCCAGTTTTTCCACTCCATGAATTTGAATCAGATTTACCATCTGAGCTTTTTGATGGTCCAGAACATTCTGTTGATGTTGGACTTTGCTGTCCAACCTTGTCTCCATCTCTGTGACAGTCTTCTACATTTTCTGATCTGTCTTTGTCTTCATTTTGACAGTCTTCATCAGTCTCTAGATTCTGTTTTGGGCTGTACCAACTAGCCAACTCATCAAATATCACATCTCGACTTGTCACAATCTTTTTAGTCACAGGGTTATAACATCTGTACCCTTTTTGTTCTTCTGAATATCCAACAAAGATACATTTTTCTGCTTTTGGATCCAACTTACTTCTTACTTCTGCAGGCACATGTACATATGCAAGGCATCCAAACACTTTCAAGTGTTGTAAGCTAGGCTTCCTGCCATAAAAACACTCTTCAGGAGTTGCCTCATGTACTCCTGATGTAATACATCTATTTAAAATGTAATTTGCTGTATTTACAGCTTCTGCCCAATAGTATAATGGCATGTTCTTCTCAGTCATCATTGCCCTTGCTATGTTCACCAAAGTTCTGTTTTTCCTCTCAGCAACTCCATTTTGCTGTGGAGTATATCGGCATGTGAACTGTCTTCTTATTCCCTGATTACACAAAAAATCAGAAAATTCATTGGAGAAATACTCTCCTCCTCCATCAGATCTCAAACATTTTATCCTTGTACCAGCCTGCTTTTCTACCATGCATTTAAACTTACGAAAACAGTCAAATACTTCACTTTTCTCCTTCATGAAGTACACCCATGTCTTCCGTGAACAATCATCAATAAATGTAACATAAAACCTGCATCCACCAATAGATGCATTCTTTGTTGGTCCCCATACATCTGTATGTACCAAATCCAACAGATTTTTGCTTACATGTCTCTCATGAGGGAATGGCAACCTGTTTTGCTTACCATATTGACATGCTTCACATACTTTTCCCATTTCACACTTTTTCAAGTTTGGCAGTCCAGCCACTGCATCTTTTCTCAACATATTCTTTAATGTTTGCATACTTATATGGCCAATCCTTTTATGCCACATTTCCACATCTGAGATTACACTCGTTCCATTTGCAAACATGGCTGAAATCTGTTTGGGCATTTCTACATCCAAGATAAACATTCTTCCTTGTCTCTTCCCTTTTGCAATGAGCTTCCCATTCTTTTCTATATAGCATCCACTTTGCTTAAACTTCACTTGCATACCTTGCTCTACAATCTGTCCAACAGAAATCAGATTCTTAGCAAGGTTTGGAACATGCATCACATTCAACATATACTTGGTTTTTCCTCTTTCTTCCCACAATGGGATATCTCCAACATGTTTTATTTGGTGAGTTGTGTCATCACCTGTTTGTACATAACCAGGAACCTCTGGTTCTCTTAAACTCTCAAACCAATTTGCATGTCCAGTCATATGGTTAGATGCCCCCGAGTCTACATACCACGTAAACTCTTCATTACATTTCTGTGAGCTTTCAGCCACTGCTGCTATCTCATGTTGCACTACAAAAACACCTTCCTTTTCACAATCTTCACTAGTAGAGGCATAGTTACTCTGTTGTCCTTTTCCTCTTTTCTCATCATTTTGTTTCTTGTAACATTCAGCCTGTGTATGGCCTGGTTTACCACAATACCAGCAGCCATCATCATTTACATAAGTTTGCTTACCTCTACCTCGGTTGCTCCCCCTGCCTCTGTTGTTGTTTCTTCCTCTAATGGTTTGTTGTCCTCTTCCTTGATAACCATTATTGTTGGTTCTTGCTGAGCCAAATCTTCCATGGCCTCTTCCTCGGCCTCTTCCAGCACTATTATATAGGGCTTGCCCCTCATTCTCAAGATTTCCTTTATTTACATCATCCATCTGATTCCTTTCTTCTACTACAAGCATTGAGACCAGATCTGAAAAACTTGGGATACTATCCCTTGTGAACATAGAAGTTTTAAAACTCTTGTATTGAGGTCCTAAGCCTCTTAAGCATATTTCCACTTTGTCATCATCTTCTATCTTCACATTGATAGAAGCAAGTGATTCACATATACTCTTGATTTTTAGGGCATACTCATTTATTGACATCTTACCTTTTTCTAAGGTATTTAGCTCAGTCTTCAACTGTAGCTTTCTAGCTTTTGTGTTTACTGCAAACAGTTTTACCAAACTGTCCCAAGCTTCTTTTGGGAGCATAGCATCCTGTATGTGCCCAAGCATCGAATCTGAGATGCTAAGTGAGAGCCAATGCATTACCTTCCTTGCCCCTTGATTCCAATCTTTGAATGCTTTAATCTGTGCTGCTGTGGCATTTTCTTCTGGGATCTCCGGAGCCTCTTCTAGGTCTCCTTCAATGTAATCCCAGTATCCTTTCCCCATTAGGAAATTTGTCATTCTGAATTTCCACGCCGGGAAATTGTTTTTATCTAATTTCTCTGTGACCATTTGGCCTACATTCTCTGCAGCCATTTTTTTTCTCCCAAAAACCAGGGTTTTGCTTTAGTTACTTCAACAAGTAACTTTCTGATTTCTCTGATCAGCAACCAGAGAAATAACTTTCTCAGATTAAGGCACTGCTATACTCTTCCTTACGAGCTACTCTGCTCTGATACCATGTTAAGAAAACGTGAAGAAGGCACTCGGGCTCTTCTTATGTGCGCGGCGGATCGTAGTGTGCTGGATCGTTAGCGTGCTCTAAACAGACAAAGAAAGGAAAGGGGACTTACCTCTGTAGTAGCAAAATGGTTTTCTTCTATTACATGTAGAGCTCAACTTGCTCTCGTCAGTCTTCTGGTCTCTCACTCTCTCTCAGAGTTCTCTACTCACTATTCTCTGTTTTTTCTTACTGCTTACTTCCTATTCACTCTCACTTACTTTTACCTAAGTCATAAGTTATTACACATGCAGCTAATTAGCTGCCAGTAGCTAATTAGCTGTCAGTCGCTAAATAGCTGTTCACTAGCTAATTAGCTGTCACTAGCTAAATAGTTGTTTTACCTTTTTGTTCACTAGTAGCTAAATAGCTACTATAGCTTATTTCTCATAAGCATCACATACCATGTTGAGCTTGCTTCTCAACAGTGAAGATCACCATTAGTTCTACAATAGTCGGGTCGACGCACCCGATCTTCCCTAGTGAGAATGTGAAGGCTTTCCCGTGCCTCCTGAGCATTCCCCGAAACCTGTCCTCCTCCTCCGATAGTAGAAAGCCACCCCCATCAATCTTGAGCTCCCATATCGTCTCATTAGTGAATCGGTGCCCTACAGCAGCCAAATTCCATAAACTTGGGTCTGTCGCGACCCCTTTCATCCACTCTCAGTTGTCCTCCAGTAAGGGAGCCACGACTGACCTCACCTTCTGGTCTACAGTCTTGTACTTGGTATCAACTAGGGCCGTGCTATCTTACCCGACCATTTCCCCGAAGTCCACAATGACTTCATACATCTCCACGAAATTGACCAAGATCACCCGATCTTCGCTCAAACCCTCTTCAGCCACCCTTACGATTTCTCCCAAGGTGTCGTAGAATGAGATCACCTCCACGGCACCATTAATCTCGTCATCGAAGCCAAGAGCACTGCACGCCCTCAAGCGCCCTTCGATTTGCCTCTTCTCTCGGCCACTGATGTTGGTTATGGTACAACCTCCGTTGTCATAGAACCAAAATTTCCTACCTATGGTATAGGTGTGGGGTTCCTCCGGGGTGTCCGAACTATCGCAGCCCCATGCCTTGATAGCCCACTCTAAAAATCCTCTCGGGTATCGCCGCCAAGAGACTCGCAATTACACTCGTGGTTTGAT
Source organism: Azolla caroliniana (assembly GCF_043228905.1). Classification (NCBI taxonomy): domain Eukaryota; kingdom Viridiplantae; phylum Streptophyta; class Polypodiopsida; order Salviniales; family Salviniaceae; genus Azolla; species Azolla caroliniana. The sequence goes on from NW_028230444.1 coordinate 15,785,736, forward strand.
CGCACCATCAGAAATTGGACGGAATGTCGTTTGGCCTAGCTCTTCACCTGCTCGTATGCCGATCCGTTGTCTAGCACCTTAGTCTCCATGCGGGCCACCGTGATGTAAGGTTCTCTGAGAATTACCAGATGCGAGGACATTTCCTGCAAGAAGAAACTTTGATCTAATTCAACATCCCCAATCTTCACCCGAACATTCGGGCACGCCCCGTGCAGCTCCTCTGTGGCGTGCCTAGCCGCGTGTATCGTCCACACGTGCTTGGTTTTGATCAGCCACTTCCACTTCTTGTAGAAATCCATGGACATCAAGTTGATTTCAGATCCATGGTCTATCAGGGCCATCACTGGTTCCTAGACATCCTCGATCCAAACGGGGATCTCCGTAGTCGCTCTTGCCCAATGCAACCTCGGATAGTGGCTCTCCACCAACTCGTCTTCCACGGCCGTTTCCTCCAGGTGCATTGTCCTTACCTCCACGGGCTTCTCCAGCTCCAGCACCATTGCGAGCCTCTTATGCTTCACCAAGTCCACGATGGAATCGTGGAACTCCTTCTTAGCGATTCCTAGCATTTCTCTCAGAGACAACTCTACCCTATTGTCGAGGATTCTCTCTTCAAGGACTCTCTCTTCAAGGACTCTCTGCAAGTCTGTTGCCCTCTTTATTTCTGAGCCTAACCGGTAACCTGCCGACAGAACCGCCGACGTCATTTCTTTTCAGCGTGCTCCGCGTCTCGTACCGGTTGGAGGTTCCACCTCCTCCACCTTTTCCCACTCGCTTATCTACCACAAGAACTTCATAGTTCTTGCATGCCACCTGTAGGAAACCAGTGTTTTCTTCGACCAAATCGTACCATCCTATGACCTCCCGGACCCGCTTCTCTGCGTGGTCCGCTTCCTCCTTCCTCAACCGCACTCCAGAAAGGCCTTCTAGCACCAATGGCCAGAACCCAAAGTGCTTTGACTTCAAGCCGTCGACCCTGATACCAGCCGACACCGAATAATGGACGGCCTCGGCGTGTCGCGCCGCAACTTCTTCTATTAGCCTTTTCATTCCGCCCCGGCCGGTGTTGTAGTCTACTGGTTTCCAGGTCTCACACGCATGCACCCACCCATTCGAGAGGTACACCACCTTGTTTCTGAGCGTCTCGGTAAAGTCAGCGCACTCTCTACGAATGTGACCGACTGCATCGCACCACATGCACCAAAAACCAGCCGAAGGTCTCCGGTCCCATGAGTGTTCCCCGCTATCCCTTCGGGCCTGTGTGATCTGGAGATCACACACCATCTGCATAAACTCCTCTAGCACCGCCCCCCCGGACGGGCCTTTGACCACATCAGTCGATGCCATCCCTGACTCGAGCCACCTTCAGGGTTCTTCCGCCCGCGCTTGACTTGGCTCCTCCTGTTTCTTCCCAGTCCCCAAGCCAGCCGTCGACGATGTGGGTCGCTCCATTCTCACCGCTTGTCAAAACGACTACAGACCCTCTTTACCACGGCCCAATCGGTGGTGAGCCCTTCATCCATGTCCAGAAGGAGACCCACCTTTTCCCTATCAAATGTGTCTACCACCTTGATAAATAGTAGGACCCGGCTCGTATCGAGCACGGTTTGGTCCAAAGCCGAGAGTTGAGCAAACTGCTTTTCAAACTCCTGGAGGAGCACCAACGTGTTCCTCCCCTTTTTGGGGCTCTCGACCCACTCCATGAACTCTTGTCTCGACAGCCGAAGCAAGTCATCGAAACCATACCTCTCGAGGATCCGTCCTTCAAAACTCCTCCCAGTTCCGGCAGCCTACCTAGACCTCGAGCAGCTCTGTGTGAATGCTCAGTGTCACCACCCGAGGAAATCCGGACCACCGTCTGTCCTCCAGGATGTCCCTCATTATCATCTCGGTCCAGTGCGCTGCGAGATAGCTCGTTGCGTTCTTCCCACCGAATCTTCCTATCATACCGACAATTGATTTGATGGCCCTGTCTAGGGCATCCATGACATCACGTGTGCTCACTAGGCGGTCAACAGCTGCCGCCATAGCTTCAGCGAGCTCGTTTCCCCTCATCTTCAGACTCCTTTGCTGCCTTTTCACGTCGGGTTCACCAAATTAATCTCGCGATGATACGCGTATACGTGCAAAGCTATGCGGAACCGTGGGGGCCTCGGACCAAGGAGCGTAAGAAGAAGAAGAAGAAGAAGAAGGATAATATGATAGAAGATTATCAATCGAGGTCGTTTGGTTACAGAAAATACAGGATGCGACCGGCTCGGCCAGAATCGGTGTTTACACTAGCTAAACAACAAGAGGTGTCAATGAAACGATTAAATTATGAACAAGTTACAACCGGCACAATTGAGAGTTGAGCTAAGGCTCAACAAATAGCGCACGCACACAAGCAACAAGACACAATGGTGAGCCTCTATCGGGAGCACACGGGCTTCCTGCACGAGCAAAACCGTCCGACTGAATCAAAGCAAATAGAGAATAAGAACAGAAAGAGAGTGGGTGCTCGATTCCCAGACCGACAACACTTCGTTCCCCAACTCAGTCCTCTCTCCCTCCTTTTATAGAACAAGGAGGGAGAGGGTTGTTACATCAGGCAATTAATCCCTCGCCGCCTCGGACAGGGATCTTCGACTTCTTCCCCCTTTAATATTGTTTTATTAATATACACATATGTTACGTTGACCTGGTTCTATGTTATTTACAAGTACATTACACAATCTTGTGTGCATCCGTGCATGCGACCATTCACACGTTTCTGGTTCCTTTTTCCCCTTGTAGCCGGAATTACCCACGACAACACACAAAGAGAAGGGGAAGAAGAAGATGTCAGAATATGCCACCTGTAGAGACAAGTTGGTTCAGAGTGAATCCAACTCTGGACAAAGCAGAGATGAACCTTCGGAAGAGAAGTCTGAGTCAACCAAGAAGGCCAAGAAATCGGCAAATCAGGAACAGCATCGATCCACCCGCCAAAATAACCCCAAGAAGAGCTACAAGTATAATGAATATATGGCGCATCATTATGCATACATGGCGAAGGTGGCAGCCGAGCGTGAGCCGAAGAGCTATGATGAAGCAGTTAAGGACCCGAACTGGAAGAAAGCCATGGAGGAAGAGATGCATGCCCTCACGGAGAATGAGACATGGGACTTCATGGATGTACCAAAAGGAGTGAAGCTGATTGGTTGTCAGTGGGTATACAAGGTTAAATACAACATTGATGGCTCCGTCAATAGGTACAATGCCTGGTTAGTGGCCAAAGGCTACACACAGCAACACGACATCGACTACGATGAGATGTTCATGCCGGTCGCGAAGATGACGACCATCTGTGTCCTACTTGCGGTGGCAGCGGCGAAGGGGTGGCATATACATCAAATGGATGTAAAGAACGCGTTCTTGCAAGGTGATCTTCAAGAACAAGTGTATATGGTTTAGCCCCACGGATTTCAGTCCAGAGTGAATACATCGGCGGTGTGCCGATTGAAGAAGTCCCTCTATGCGAAGATCACGCAGAGCCTGCATCGGATGGGGTTTGCTCCATCGAAATTGGACTCTTCACTTTTCATCCGGCAAGGTCAGAACAGGCTGGTGAGCATATTTCTCTATGTGGATGATCTTGTCATCGCTAGCACCGACCTGGATGAAATCGATCGCGTCAAATCCCAGCTTGCAGTATCATTCAAGATGAAGGATCTAGGAGACCTTCATTACTTCCCTTGGATCGAAGTGATCCGCCACCCCGAAGGCATACTGATCAACCAATAGCATTATGTGTTGAGTATGCTCTTCAAATTCGGTATGACGGAATGCAAATCCATCTCAACTCCTCTGGACCGGAATGTGAAGCTCCACCCCTACTCCGGAACGGCATGCGACCCGGAAAGGTTCCGACAAATAGTCGGAAGTCCTATCTATTTGACCATCACCCAGCCAAACCTCAGTTATCCGGTCAGCCTGATCAGTTAATTCATGGCGTGTCCAACTGTGGATCACCTTCTGTGCACGCACCAAATCCTAACATACGTCAACGGCACTAAGGAAAGGGGGTTGTTGTATCATACTAGTGTAGCCGGACAGCTTGTCGGCTACACGGATGCCAATTGGGCCGGAAATGCCGGCGATCACAGGTCTACATCCGAATATGCGTTTTCAGTAGGAAGCGTCATGGTCGCCTGGAGCAGTAAGAAGCAGTCAACAATAGCACTGTCGAGCACCGAGTATCGAGGAGCAATTTTCGCGACATGCAAAGCCATATGGCTCAAGAGGCTCTTGAAGAATCTGCGAGTGGAGGTGTCTAATCCGACGACAATCTATTGTGACAACCTCAGCAACATCTAGTTGGCATAGAACCCTATCTTTAACACCCGTACCAAGCACATTGAGGTGCACTATCATTTTGTCTGAGAGCACGTTTAGACTATGAAGTGGAACTACTGCATGTCCCGACAGATCAACAGGTTGTCGATATCTTCATCAAACCCTTGGGTTTACACAAGTTGCAACAATTTTCTAGTGCAATGGGTGTGTAGTACTTGGATATGAAAAACATGAGGCAGAGGAATGAGAAAGACGACCGACAAGCCGAGTAGGAAATGTTGGGATTACGGTCCCTCCGTATGGGATGTCCGGAGATGAATGACGGCAAGCCCGGTTGCGGTTACGGAACCGGAGGATGAAGAGTACCCGGCATGAAGCCGGATGAAGGGTACCCGGTTACGGATCCGGATGATGAAGACCCCGGCTACGGAGATCCGGATGCGGGGACATATTTGTGAATATGTTTGCCAAGGGCCCTTGAGCCTATATTTGTGAATAGCCCGAAAGTCATATGTGTATAAATATGACTTAGGGCAAACAGTTTAGTGACTGTTACTCATTTTTCTGGTTTTCCACTTAGAGGGAGCTAAGTGAGCAGCCGAGAGAGAGAGAGAGAGAAAGAGACGAAGAGGTCGTTGCCTCTGTGTATTACCGCCGCCTATGGCGAAGACAGTGAGCTCAAGGTTGTTGCCTTGTAGCCTCACCATTGTACATCTCTGTTTATAGTGATAGTTGGAGTTTGAGGACTCCCGTGGTTTTTCCCATTTAGGGTTTTCCACGTAAAACATCCTGTGTACTCTTCTCTCTATTGTCTTCGTGCATTTTGTATTTCCTGTTTTCTGTGAGTTGATCCTTTTCCTCGGTTGTGGCCGAGCACTGTGTTTGACAAAGTGGTATCAGAGCATCGGTAACACAGAAAATGGAAGGCGGCGGTGGTGGGCCTCCGGGCATGATGGTGTTGAACTCACAGAACTACGCCGACTGGAAGATAAAGATGGAAGACCTTCTCATCGTCCGAGACCTGTACGAACCGATCGACAATGCTGAGATACCCAAGGGGGTAATAGAGTCGGAGTGGAAGCTCCTGAACCGGAAAGCCGTCGCGACGATCCGGCAATATGTCGATGTAAGTGTCCTGCAACATGTGGCGAAAGATACGAACGCCTATGAGATGTGGCAGAAGCTGTCCGGACTGTATGAGAGGAAGAATGCTCTGACCCGGACCTCCCTGATGAGGAAGATAGTGAATCTTAAGTACCGGGACGGCGAGAGCATGGTCGAACACGTCAGCACGTTCATGGGATTCGTGAACCAGCTTGCGGCGATCAAGTTCCCGTTGGATGACGCAATGCAAGCCATCATGCTGATGTGTACCCTTCCGGAGAGCCATCATCCTGTAAAGAAGAGAACTTGTATTTACTAACGGTAAAGACAAGTATTCTAAATGAAGAAGCGCGTCGGAGAGATAAAGAACCGGCCTCCGACTCGAAGGCGCTGCTTACCGAATCGGAACGGGGAAGACAACGGAACCGGAGTCCGCAAAACCGGGAGAAGTCGGGGACACGGTCGCAGTCGAGGGGAAGACCTACATGCTTCTACTGTGGGAAGCCGGGGCACTTCCAGAAGAACTGTCGGCATTTCCGGAAAGACAACGGAACCGACGGTACCGATTCGAAGAAGTCACCGGAGCGAAACGGTGCATACCGGGGAGCCACGGACCGGAGAGGTCCAGATCGGCGAGGGCAGGACCGGAAAGGAACGACGGCACTCGCGGCAAGTGAAGAAGAGATAATGCTCATTACCGAAGAGAGGGAGCTGAACCTTGCCGGTGAAGAGATGACCTGGGTGGTCGATTCCGGAGCGTCGTTCCCCCTGACCCCGGAGAAGAAATACTTCTCATCCTACACAGCCGGTGAGCACGGCTGTGTCCGGATGGGAAATGAAGGTACATGCCGGATTGCCGGCATAGGAGACGTGTGGCTGATGACATCAACCGGATGCAAGATGCTGTTGAAGGATGTCCGACACGTTCCGGAGGTTCGATTGAACCTGATTTCGGCCGGGAGGCTAGACGATGAAGGCTACACGGGTAGCATCCGGAACGGTGTCATGAAGTTCAGCAAAGGGAGCCTGATAGTGGCTCGGGCCCGGAAGGTCAACACACTGTACCTGATGAATTCCCGGCTATGTCCGGAGGAGCTGAACGTGGCAGCTGACACTGCCGGTGAGCTGTGGCACAAGAGACTGTGCCACATGAGTGAGAAGGGGATGAAGAGGCTTGCAGAAGACAACCTTATTCCAGTGAAGCATGTGCACCTGGAGAAGTGCACCGATTGCCTGGCCGGTAAGCAGAACCGAACCTCCTTCCACTCAAGGCCACCGACGAGACGTAGCGCACCATTGGAGTTGGTGCACACTGACGTGTGTCAAGTAGAAACGAAGTCACATGGCGGAGCCCAGTACTTCGTGACATTCATTGATGACCACAGCCGGAAGCTGTGGACGGCACCGTTGAAGACAAAGGACCAAGTGTTGTCCGTCTTCAAAGAACTCCACGCGAGAGTGGAAAGAGAATCCGGCAAGAAGCTGAAAGCGATACGAGCGGATAACGGAGGGGAATACCGGGGGCAGTTCGAGGAGTACTGTCGCTCGAAGGGAATCCGGCTCGAGTTTACTGTGCCGAAGACGCCGGAACTGAACGGGTTGGCCGAGAGGATGAACCGGACCATAATGGAGAGGGTCCGGAGTATGCTGGCGCATGCGAAATTACCCAAGGGGTTTTGGGCTGAGGCAATGTCAACGGCGACATACGTGATAAACAGATCACCCTCAGTACCTTTGGACGGAGACACGCCACAGAGAGTGTGGACCGGTAGGGAAGTATCCTACCGGCATCTGAAGGTGTTCGGGTGTCTCGCATATGTGCATGTGGCAAAGGACCGGAGAGGAAAGCTAGATCCAAAGACCCGGCCATGCATATTCCTCGGTTACGGCGATGACGAGTTCGGCTACCGAGTATGGGACCCAGTCGACAAGACAATATTCAGGAGTCGTGATATCATCTTCATGGAGGACAAAACACTCGCCGACTGGGAGTCGGAGAAGAAGATGAAGAGCTCCAAGTCGACCGGTGAGGATCAACTCTACGAGGAGCAGTCCCGACCGGCAAGGGACCGGTTAGCACTCGAGGATCCGGCCGAAGACGATGAAGGAACAGAACCGGCCGAGGAAGATGAAACTGATACCGGAACCGGCCCCGATCCCGAAATGGATTCGGATGAAGAGGAAACGGAGGAGCCGGTTACCGAAGCTCCGGAACGGAGATATCCTCTAAGAGAGAGAAGGGCCCCCCGGAGATTTCCGGAACCAGAGCACGTGCTGCTAACCGACGAGGGGGAGCCGGAGAGTTTTGAAGAAGCAAAGCTTGACACCCATAGCCGTAGGTGGTTAAGTGCCATGCAGGAGGAGATGGATTCCCTGCATGAGAACCACACATATGAACTTGTGGAGCTGCCGAAAGGAAAGCGGGCACTACGAAACAAGTGGGTGTTCAAGCTGAAACCGGGAGATGCCGGAAACCCCCCGAGATACAAAGCCAGGATCGTGGTGAAGGGGTTCCAGCAGAAGAAGGGCGTCGACTTCGACGAGATATTTGCCCCGGTAGTGAAGATGACCTCCATCCGGACGGTGCTGAGCATAGCGGCAAGCATGGACCTCGAGGTAGAACAGATGGACGTAAAGACGGCATTCCTTCACGGTGACCTCGAAGAAGAGATCTACATGCAGCAACCGGAAGGATTCGAGAAGAAAGGGAAGGAGCACCTGGTATGCCGGTTGAAGAAGAGCCTTTACGGACTAAAGCAGGCTCCCCGGCAGTGGTATCGGAAGTTCGACTCCTTCATGACCGACGAAGGGTACCACAAAACGCAGTCCGATCACTGCGTGTTTGTGAAGAAGTCCGAAGGAGGAGACTTTCTAATACTCCTCCTGTACGTGGACGACATGTTGATCGTTGGACGGGACCAGGTCAAGATACGGATGCTGAAGAAAGCGCTTCACCGAACTTTCTCAATGAAGGACCTGGGTCCGGCGAGGCAAATACTAGGGATGCACATCATCCGGGACCGGAAGAAGAAGCAGTTGTGGCTGTCACAGGAGAAGTACGTGACAAAGGTGCTTCACCGGTTCAACATGTCGGAAGCAAGACCGGTCGGGTCAACCCTCCCGGCAAACTGCAAGTTATCCAGCAAGCAAAGCCCCAAGACAAAGGCTGAGAAGGAGGACATGATGAAAGTACCATATGCCTCTGCCATCGGAAGCTTGATGTACGCAATGGTGTGTACAAGACCGGACATAGGATATGCAGTCGGAGTGGTGAGCCGGTACATGAGCAATCCCGGCAAAGAGCACTGGAACGCGGTCAAGTGGATACTCCGATACCTGAATGGCACGGCAAACGTGTGCCTCCGATTCGGCTCCGGTAAGCCCGAACTCGACGGCTTTACCGATTCGGATATGTCGGCTGATGCAGATACCAGCCGGTCCACATCAGGGTATGTGATGACGTATGCAGGGGGAGCTGTTTCGTGGCAGTCGAGGCTGCAGAAGACGGTTGCGTTGTCAACCACGGAGGCGGAGTACATGGCGGCTGTTGAAGCCGGCAAGGAGATAATATGGATGAAGGACTTCATTAGAGAGCTCGGTATCCGGCAGGAGGAGTACCGACTCTACTGCGACAGTCAGAGTACCATCCACCTTGCGAAGAACGCGGCCTATCACTCCCGGACGAAGCACATCCAGCGAAGATATCACTTGATCCGGGAAAGAATAGAAGACCAGGAGTTCGTGCTGACGAAGATCCACACGGACGAGAACGGGTCAGATATGCTGACCAAAGTGCTCACACCCGACAAGCTGGAAGCGTGCCGGAAGAGGGTCGGACTGGAAAGACATCCCATGCCGAAGTGAAGGGGGAGTTTGTTGGGATTACGGTCCCTCCGTATGGGATGTCCGGAGATGAATGACGGCAAGCCCGGTTGCGGTTACGGAACCGGAGGATGAAGAGTACCCGGCATGAAGCCGGATGAAGGGTACCCGGTTACGGATCCGGATGATGAAGACCCCGGCTACGGAGCCGGATGATGAAGACCCCGGCTACGGAGATCCGGATGCGGGGACATATTTGTGAATATGTTTGCCAAGGGCCCTTGAGCCTATATTTGTGAATAGCCCGAAAGTCATATGTGTATAAATATGACTTAGGGCAAACAGTTTAGTGACTGTTACTCATTTTTCTGGTTTTCCACTTAGAGGGAGCTAAGTGAGCAGCCGAGAGAGAGAGAGAGAGAAAGAGACGAAGAGGTCGTTGCCTCTGTGTATTACCGCCGCCTATGGCGAAGACAGTGAGCTCAAGGTTGTTGCCTTGTAGCCTCACCATTGTACATCTCTGTTTATAGTGATAGTTGGAGTTTGAGGACTCCCGTGGTTTTTCCCATTTAGGGTTTTCCACGTAAAACATCCTGTGTACTCTTCTCTCTATTGTCTTCGTGCATTTTGTATTTCCTGTTTTCTGTGAGTTGATCCTTTTCCTCGGTTGTGGCCGAGCACTGTGTTTGACAGGAAATTGATTTCGACTTCGGCCTGACTGAAGAAGTTGGATTCCATGGGACGGTTGAAGAAGCCTAGACCGGATGCAGCAGGAGCCACCGGAACGGAGAGCTAAAGCCAAAGCAACCCGAAAAAGGGGGAGGTAAAGCCAAGAAGGGCAAGAAGACCAAGACACGAATGTGGGCTAATGTAGTGAAAGGTTTGGGAATCGATGATGAATTGGAGACAGCCAATTCGGATAAGAGTTGGAATGAATTGGATGCGCCTGATTCAGAAGATGTGGTTGATTCCGATGAGCCAGCTCAACTCAAGACCAAACAGACGATGAGGCAGTGGAAGTCAACACCGATACGGAGGGACCGACAGGTCGAGAAGCGTCGGAGTCGCAATAGCGAAGGAGCTGAGAAGGGCCTTATGAGCAGACAAGTTGACTGAGAAGGTCGAGGAGCGTGGAACCGGGCGGGTCGAGGGAATCAGGACTAGACCGGACAAGGAGCGTGAGCCAGGGAGGAGGACACCAGGAAGAGCCGGAGGGGAGGACCGGCTACCGCAGACACTGACCTTGCGATCCGACCTCAAGTTGAGTTTGAGGGGGAGTGTTGAGCGAACAAGCTCAACTGGATCCGAGTCGGCCGAATAAGCCAAAGCCGGATCGAAGTCCAAAACAAAGAACCGGATCGGTGTTCGGAACCAGGAGCCAGATCAGATTTTAACTGGTAGGTCGTTAGAGGCCTACGAATCTAGCCTAGTACGTAGGCATATTTTTAGGAGTCAGTGTCAGTCGCTTGTATGAGCATTGAAGTACTTGTCAGTACTTCTGTCAATCCTTTTAAGGACTTGTATAAAAGTGCTCACAAAGCACATTGTATGTAGGAAGTGTTATTATTTAAACCCTGCTCTCTTTGTCTCTCCCGCTCTCTGTCTCTGTGATTCAAGCTTCCATTAAACCTTGTCTCCGTTTTCCATTGTTATCCGGATAAACCGATTATCAAAGCTTCCGCATATTAACTCTAACAAGTTCAAATCTTTTTGGAGCCATACCATGCCATATCATGACACTATCCCCCCCTTCAAACGACGAGTGTTATGAGTCGTCTTTGATTGAGGACCTGGTTTGTCTGGATATTGACGATGGAAGTTTTCAAGATTGTCTGGACCAGGTTCCCAAGTACGCTCACTTGGACTATATCCTAGCCAATCGACTAAATAATAGAGCTTGTTGTGAACCATCTTGGAATCGAGGATGGCAGCAACCTCGTACTCAGGTCCATCTTCAAGTTTGATAGGGGGTGGAGGTGGTGTAATATGATATGGTATAGTGCTCTCCTGATAAGGTTCTAGAAGAGAACTATGAAATACCAGATGTATCCATAGTTGCGGAGGTTGATCAAGGTGAAAAGTGACATCATTAATTTTTCCGTTAATAAGGAAACGGCCTAACCGTCGATAATCCAGTTTGTCAAACGATCGAGTAGTCTTGATGTGTCATTGTAATAGCCATACTCAATCTCCAAGATCAAAAGAGGATGGAAGCCGATACCAATCCGCATAGTCCTTCTGTGTTTGTTAGGCGCGATGTAGTTGCGGAGGTTGATCAAGGCAAAAAGTGACATCATTAATTTTTCCGTTAATAAGGAAACGGCCTAACCGTCGATAATCCAGTTTGTCAAACGATCGAGTAGTCTTGATGTGTCGTTGTAATAGCCATACTCAATCTCCAAGATCAAAAGAGGATGGAAGCTGATACCGATCCACATAGTCCTTCTGTGTTTGCTAGGCGCGATGTAGATGAATAGATAGTTTTGCCTAAATTTGTCGTAGCCGCTCCAAATGATCCTCTGCACTAGGATTTGTGGGTAACTCAGGAGTTTCTAAATCACACCAACAAGGATGATGGATAGTATAAACGTAGAATGGTGTAACCCTAGTAGAGGTGTGGATAGAATTATTATAACCAAATTCAATAAAGTGTAGAATATCTACCCAAACATATTGTTGATAGCTTAGGAAATATCGAAGATATTGTTCCAGCGTTTGATTGGTATGTTCTGCTTGTCCATCTGTTTGGGGATGATAGCCAGAGGAGAGATTACAAGTGATCTTGAGCATTTTGAAGAGATGCTTCCAAAATTCAGAGACGAATTGAGGTCCACGATCACTTATGATACTATCGGGAAGACCATGATGCCAAAATACTTCACGCATAACAATTCCCACAGTCTCTTCACTAGTGATTTCTTTAGTAAAGGGCACGAGATGTGCGATCTTAGCATATCAATCTACGACTGTTAAGATCGTATTGAAGCCCTTCGAATCCAGAAGATCTGTGATAAAATCTAGAGAAATAGTTTGCCCTTCGAATCCAGAAGATCGGTAACAGGTCCAACAAACCATATGGATGATGTCTAGGCATCTTTGTTCTCCAACATGTATCACATGTCCGAACATAGTCTTCGAGAAATCTTCGCATATGGGGCCACCAAAATGAACGTTTTACTAAATCCAACATTTTAGTACTACCTGTCAAGGCTGAGAGAGAGAAAGAGAGAGAAAAAGAGATAGAGAGATAATTGAAAGAGAATTATTATATTGAAGCGTAAAATGGATTACAAAGAGTAGGCTACAAAATGGCGTTGAACCAATTTAGGTTTGGGATGGGTGGTAGATCCCTATTTATAAGTAATAGAGAACTCTCTAGAATATTCTAGGTTATCCTAGAATGTAGAGTAATCTAGAAGATCTCTAGAGTATTCTAGAAGGTTCTAGTGGTATAGAACACTCTAGAATATTCTAGGTCATTCTAGAATGTAGAGTAATATAGAATATTCCTATGATATTAGATTTCATATTCTAGAGACTATACATATAAGAATATTAATACAATGGTTAAGGATTTGACATGTGTACAACAAGGTCGTGGGTTCAAATCCTTTCGAGTCATAATGTGAGTGTCATGATCCTTTCGATGCATGATGTGACTGTTATCATGACACTATCCCCCTTCTTCGACGACACGTCTCACGGGTCGTAGGGTTTGTATTAGGACCTGGTTTACAAGGATATTGGCGATGAAATGCATTGACGAGTTCTGCAGCATTGGAAAGATTTCTGGCAGGTTCCCAAGTTCGATCATTGGGGGTATAGCCTAGCCAATCGACCAAGTAATACAACTTGTTGCGCACGATTTTAGAATCGAGAACGGCAGCAACTTCAAATTCAAGCCCGTCCAAGAACTCGACAGGTGGTGGGGGTGTCATAAGACGGCCCGGAATTGAACTTGTAGTATAAGGTTCCAAAAGGGATACATGAAACACCGGATGAAGATGCATGTGCGGAGGGAGGTCAAGACGAAATGCAACATCACTTATCTTACCAGTGATCATGTAAGAGGGCCAAAACGTTGGTAATCCAATTTACTGCAAGGTCGAGTGGTCTTGATGTTGTGTTGGAGAAGCCATACATGATCCCCAATGCGGAACTTTTTTGAGGAGTCTAGACGATGACGATCGGCAAGCCTCTTGTGTGTAAATTGAGCATCGTGCAAATTGTGGAGAATGTTAGCTTGAATTTCTTGGAGGCGACTAAGACGATCCTCGGCAGCAGGGTTGGTAGGAACTTCTGGATGCGCATTCATCGTCCATCGAGGATGACAGCCCGTATTTGCGAAAAATGGGGAATATCCTGTAGAAGAATGGGCTGAGTTGTTGTAAGCGAATTCCGCCAAGTGCAAAAATGCAACCCAATCATCTTGTTGATAGTTGATGAAACAACAAAGATATTGTTCCAATGTCTGGTTGGTACGCTCTGTTTGGCCATTTGTTTCAGGATGATAGCCCGAAGAAAGCTTAACTGAAATGTGGAGAAGTTTGAACAGGTGCTTCCAAAACTTTGAGATGAATTGTGGACCACGATCACTAATAATATCATCTGGCAGACCATGATGCTTAAATACCTCCCGCATAACGAGATCAGCCGTCTCTTGACTAGTAATCGACTTTGTACATGGCAAGAAATGTGCCATTTTGGTAAATCGATCAACCACTGTGAGAATTGCATCAAAACCTTTTGAAACTGGGAGATCAGTAATGAAGTCCAAGGATATAGACTTCCAAGGTGTTTCCGGAATGGGAAGTGGTTGTAGTAAGCCATAGGGTCGGTGACGAGGATTCTTTGATCGACAACATATATCACAACTCCGAACATACTCCTCAACAAAATGACGAAGGCGAGGCCACCAATAGCGTCGAGAAATTAATTCTAGAGTCTTGTGAACTCCAAAATGACCAGCCATTGGTGAGTCATGGCAATGTTGCAAAACTTGTAGCCATGGGGGACCATCAGGAACATACAATAAATTTTGTCGAAATAGAAAACCATCATGCCAATAGAACTGACAATAGTCATTACGAGGATTTTTCGACTGTGAGCAAGAAGCACGATCCGGGACGATATGATCCAAAACATCCTTGACGAAATCATCAGTGGCCATATGATCTCGAATGGAATCAAGAAGAGTGGAATTTTCAAGAGCTGTTATGGCGTTAACTACCATTAATCGTAATCGATTAGGACCCAAAAGGATTTGTTTTTGATGCTCAAAAGCAAGTTCCCCTGGACGAAGTTCCATATAAGAGCGCCGAGAAAGAGCATCTGCTTTGCCTTGCTACATCCCAGGGCGATATATGATGATAAAGTCGAAGTGAGTCAAAAATTGCGCCCACCGGGCTTGTCGCCGACTCAAGACTCGAGCATTTTGGAAATAAGTCAGGTTCTTATGATCATTGTAGACAATGATCTGCTGAGAAGAACCTTCTAGGAAATGTCGCCATTGTTGAAACGAATCCACGATTTCAAGAAGCTCTTTGTCATGGATCTCGTAGTTGATCTCTGCAGCTTCAAACTTTCGTGAATGAAAGGCGACAGGGTGTAGTTGTCCATCATCTCCAGTCTGCGAGAGGACACTCCCTAGTGCAAAATCGGATGCATCGGCTTCGAGGATGAATCGTTTTGTTGGGTCGACATGTGCTAAGATAGGTGCCGTTGTAAATGCTCGTTTTAAGCTTTCGAATGCCTCGGATGCATCTGAACTCCATATAAATGGTTGATCTTTATGTGTGAGCTAAGTAAGCGGAAGCACAACCTTGGAATAATCTTTAATAAATTTTCGATAAAAATTTGCAAACCCGAGAAAACATTGCACATCACGCACTGAAAGGGGCGTTTGCCACTCTAAAATTGCCTGTACCTTCATGGGGTCCATAGCAATACCATTTGACGATACAACATACCCCAAAAATTCCACTTGATTCTGGCCGAAACTACACTTTTCTAATTTTGCGTAGAGACCATATTCTCGGAGTCGGCACAGTACTTGACGAACATGTGCATCATGCTCCTCTTGGGTCTTTGAGTAGATTAAAATATCATCTAGGTAAACTATAGTGAAGATATCAAGAAAATCTCGAAAAATATCGTTCGCCATATGTTGGAAAACAGCAGGTGCATTCGTGAGACCAAATGGCATCACTGTATACTCAAAATGTCCATAGCGAGTGCGGAAAGCTGTCTTCCATTCATCCCCCGGGCGAATCCGAACTAGATTATATGCTCCGCGAAGGTCCAACTTCGTGAAATATTTTGCACCACTGAGATGTTCCAAAAGATTCGGGATTAATGGTAGAGCATATCTATTTCGGATAGTCACTTTGTTTAGCCCTCGATAATCCACGACCAACCGAAGAGTCCCATTCTTCTTCTTAACGAAGAAGATAGGTGCACCAGCAGGGGATCTAGAATGCCGAATGAATCCGTTTGCTAGATTCTCATCAATATATTCCCGCAAAGTCTCTAGCTCTACAGGGGAGAGATTATAAATTGGGCCCCATGGAGGTTCTTTCCCTGGTTGTAAGTCAATAGGGCAGTCGTATGGCCGATGCTCCGGCAATGTATTGGCCTTCACCTTATCAAAGACATCTGAAAACTCCTTGTATTTCTCTGGTAGTTTAATATCCGCGTCACGTGAAGTGGATGATGGAGTTGCTACTATTGCGAAGACGAACATGGCCTCGTTCCCCCCTTCCTCCCGCAACTGTCGTAAAGAGATGGGCGATAACTCCGGGGATCTATTAGCACATGTAGGAGAGAGGGATGCGGGATTTGTGCTTTTTTCCCGAGTCTCCTCAATTGTTCTTTTCATCCAATCAATCTTCGGGTTATGGAGTTCAAACCAGGGGAGACCTAGAACTATTGGGTGGTCCGGACTACGAATAATATTGAAAGAGATTAGGCTTGCCAAATTTCCAAGAACTATCCTAATTGGCTCGGACTCCTCGACTATATCTCCTGATGCTATGGGACGTCCATCGATGACTCCTACGGCTACTGGGTTGGGAAGCTTATTCAAGAGGATGTTTTGTGACAAGGCAAATTCACGATCCATGAAACAAGAGTTGGCTCCAGAATCTAGAAGGGCAGAGGCTAGGACTCGATGACATGTAGATGTGGTAAGCTCGACTTGTGCTGAAAAAACTCGACTCACTTGATTTGATGAAATGGAACCACGACTAGGAACTAACTCTACATAGCTAGGATGGTCCAGCCAAATGGCTCCTATTTTGGCCGGACTTACTCGTTTAACACATCCTCTAATTGACTCAAGACATCGAATCTATTCTCATGACATGGACTATGAGGCTTATTTATGTTATTAGAAGTAACAATAGAACTCGATGTAGGGTTTTCATGGGCACTTACTTGGTATACTTGACGCCTAGGTTTATGTGGACAATTTACAGCTATATGTCCTGGACCACCACAATACAGGCAGAGGCGATGCGCTCGACGTCGTTGCTTCTCAGCATCTGATAACGGCCCACGACGTTGTGTTGACTCTATTTCCATCGGAGTTGGGCCATCCCTTGTAATGGGTCTAGAAACTTGTGGAGGCGTTGCGACTACGGAAGCGTAAGTCTGTTCAGGTTGACGGCGTAACATTTGTTGGCGCTCAGAACGTCGCTCAAATAGGCGATTATCACATCGCACAGCTCGACTAATGGCTTCTGTAAGTGACTTCGGATCTTCAGGGAAAGTAAGAAGAAGATCTTTGACATCATTTCTCAAACCTTGACGGAATTGATCCATTAAAGCTGCCTCATCCCAAGGGATATCGCATGCCAAGAGACGGAAATCGGCTGCATAAGACGACGCGGGACGATCTCCTTGTCGGAGCCTTTGAATCTTGTTTATCGCTGTCCTAGTGCTGTCGGTGTCTCCGAAACTAGCTTGAAACTCTTTAACAAAGGCCTCGAAATCCTCCAGCAATGGTGATTTCTTCTCGAGAAGTGGTGCGAACCATGCTAACGCCGTACCGCATAGCAAAGTTCCCACTAATCTCACACGAGCAGCATCAGTTGGATACCGATTGGGATGTAGCTGAATAACTAAACGAACTTGATTCAAAAAGCCTCGAAATAAAGACCTCGTACCATCAAACTTGGCAGGGAGGCTGATCTTTGGCTCTCTAGGGGAGTTCTGAGCCCCCGACGCTTGCTCTCGTAATGACAATATAGTCGCCTCAAGTTGATGAACCCGTTGTGATAACTCTTCATATTGTTGAGCTTTTTCGGCGCTCACGTGCTGTAGATCTCCAAGTAGCCTTTGATTCTCATGCTCTAATGCCACAAATTTATTCGTGAGCATGTCGAGCTCAGAAAGAACACACATGTATTCTTGTTTGCTCACGGACTCCATAGCTTATGAGGGGAGAGGAGAAGGAAGAAGAGTTCTCAGTCTTGACAGACGAAGAGATGAAAGGAAAAAAATTGGTTCAAACTGTCAAGACTGAGAGAGAGAAAGAGAGAGAAAAAGAGATAGAGAGATAATTGAAAGAGAATTATTATATTGAAGCGTAAAATGGATTACAAAGAGTAGGCTACAAAATGGCGTTGAACCAATTTAGGTTTGGGATGGGTGGTAGATCCCTATTTATAAGTAATAGAGAACTCTCTAGAATATTCTAGGTTATCCTAGAATGTAGAGTAATCTAGAAGATCTCTAGAGTATTCTAGAAGGTTCTAGTGGTATAGAACACTCTAGAATATTCTAGGTCATTCTAGAATGTAGAGTAATATAGAATATTCCTATGATATTAGATTTCATATTCTAGAAACTATACATATAAGAATATTAATACAATGGTTAAGGATTTGACATGTGTACAACAAGGTCGTGGGTTCAAATCCTTTCGAGTCATAATGTGAGTGTCATGATCCTTTCGATGCATGATGTGACTGTTATCATGACACTACCAAAATGTTCGGCTATGTATGTGTCATGACAATTTTGTACTATTCGAAGGCGACAAGAACCATTGGGAACATACAAAAGTTTCTTAAAGAAGAGTAAACAATCATGACATTTGAATTGTCGATAATCCGTACCTAGTTGTTGTGACCGTGAACAAGATGCTCGAGAGGGATTTATTTGATCTAGAATAGCTTGAGCAAAACATCTGTCTTCAAATCTTCACGTATGTTATTGATAATTCAAGAACCCAATGGAGTGTCAAAAACCCACGTCGCAAAAGATTCGACTATTGCTAATAGCACCTTATAATGTATCTCATAGTTTATTTCGGCGGCGTCAAATTTGCGCGAGTGGAAAGCCACGAGATGTAGCTTCTATCACGAATGGGTGGAATGAGGCTAAGCAAGATCACAAGATTGTCAAGGACAAGTAGATGAGGCTCAATATTAAGAGATAGCGGGAGAGAGAGCATAGACAAGAGAACAAGCAAGAGGAGGATAGACAAATAAACAAGAATTGTATATGCTTTCGTAACTGGTGTTGTTCACCTTGATTGTAATCAAGGTGCACCCCAGTATTTGTGGAGGCATGCATGAAAGCTAGAAGACTTCTAGAGAAGATGCATTCTCTATAAGGTTCTTGAAAGTTCTAGTGATCAATCGATAATGAAATAAGTTGAGTCTTACACAATATAATAATGCATAGATGGATGTAGCTCAATTGGTAATGTTTCCCAATAAGATCAGAAGGTCATGGGTTCAACCCCCACCATTCCATGCGGCATCCTGTCTATGACATTATCCTCCCTCTAAGGCCACCTCCTTGGACCTGCAGTCAGTTTTTGTGGATAACGTTCATGAAATTCTCGAACTATGTCTGGGGCATGCTTGAGATGATGTGTCGGCTCCCATGTTGCTTTAGACATCGGGTACCCTTTCCAAAGGACAAGGTATTGAAGCTGGCGATGGAAGAGACGAGAGTCGAGAATTTGGTCGACCTCATATTCTTCTCCAGTTGAGAGCTGGATTGGTGGTGGAGGAGATGGGTGTGAACCGGAGATTTCAGATATATGGCGAGGTTTTATAAGGGAGACAGAATACATTATGAACACGAAAGTGGGATGGTAGCTCTAAGCGGACAACCATGGAACCAATTTTCTCAATGATTCGGAAAGGGCCTAACTTCTTGTAATCAAGCTTCGGACAAGGACGAGTGGTAGCAATATTGCGACGGAGAAGCCAAACAAAGTCTCCTACGTCGAACTGGGGAGCATCTAAGCAATGACGGTCAGCTTGCTCCTTGTAGCATTCGCCAACGAGGTTGAGCTCCTAGGAAAGATCATGATGTACATCTTCCAAGAGATGTGCCCGGTCCTCCGTAGAAGGATTGACAGAGTCTGAGGGAAGCGAAATGTTGAAGTGGGGGTGGACACCGTAGTTGGCGAAAAATGGAGTAATTGTTGTAGATGCATGCAGAGAGTTGTTGTAGGCGAACTCATCAAGTGGGAGAAGGTCAACCCAGTTGTCTTGTTGGTAATTAAGAGAGCACCACAAGTATTGTTCCAAGATTTGGTTAACCCGCTCCGTTTTTCCATCGGTTTGTGGATGATAAGCGGAAGATAGATTCACAGTACAACCAAAGGTTTGCAGAAGGTGCCGCTAGAAGTTGGAAACAAATTGTGCTCCTCGATCAGAAGTGATATCGTTCGGGAGTCCACATACTCGAACTACATTTTTGAAAAACAAATCGGTTGTCTCCTCTCCGGTAATGGTTTTGGCACATGGAGCAAAATGAGCAATTGTTGTTCAGTCGACAATTACTACTTTGCTGATACAGTATAGGACAAACGTTCGTACCGAACGTTCTATCAAGAAGTGTGGTTTAGACGAATAGATACGAATTAGTTGTAAACTTATCGGTGATAACAGACACCGAGATCGTGACTTATGTAATATAGCTTAGACAGAATGAAATAGATAGCAAGAGTGATTCGTACACAGAGGTTTCCTAACTAAACTTTATATTACTAAATACAACGATAGATTTTTACAATGCCTTGGGTTCCTTTTATGGGTAACCCGAAGGTCTTTTCTCATCAAGAAATCCTACTACCTATAATTATCAAGAATTACAAAAATTCATAACTAACTATATCCTATTCGGCTATCTACTGAGTCATCGATCCAAACTGTCGATCCGACTCCGACTCTGACTCCGACGCCTCCATACTTGTCCGGGTAACACTTGGCACGCCCGTGGGCCAGGACATTGTTCGGCGAACCCACGATAACCCCTTCACTCCTACTGTTCTGAGGAATGATCTTCCTCCAACTCCAAATCCTCGTCTGCATCGTCTTGCAGAATGTTGAACAATGAGGGTTCCTCTTCCTATGGTGCCACGCTAACATCGTCTTCGTCTCCATCTTCGGCGTCCTCGTCCTCGTCGTTTACCTGGTGTGCTTCTTCGGTCGATGGTCTTGGAACTGTTGAATCTGGTGCTCCGAGTCCAGGTGTTTTACGTACTCTTTCAGCTTCGATATTGTCAAACTCGACGGACGTATCGACATCATGCTTGTCGCATTCTTGCATGATTCGGTTAACTTCTTCTTCGATATTGTCTATCTTCCTGAACCGTGCTCATTTCTTCCTCCGACATCTTGAGGAAGCCTTTGCCTTGAACTTTTCTATTTTCTCTCTCGGCTTGTAATAGCTGAAGCTCTGCAACTTGCGCCGACCATGTTTGCCAACCCTTCTCCAGCGATTCATTGACCAATTTTATGGTGTTAAGCCGGTGACGTCTTATGAGTACTTGAACCCTGTCCTTAGTCATACTTGCTTCAAACTATGTTGTTGCCAATGTTCGTCGTAAATCAATGATTACCGCAATGGTATCACCTTCGGCCTGCACCAGTTTGGATTGTGCCACTAAGAGGTCAAGTCACCTTTTCTCGGAGATCGTTTGCACTTCTGCACATCGCTTTTCCAGCTTCTCTTTCTCTGCATTCCAGTCGTTCTGCTGCTGAATAAGTTTTTCCGTTGATTTCTTTTATCAGTTTGTCTCTTCCAGCCAATTGTGTTGTAAAACAAGTCTCTTGGTTGCTCACTTACTCTTCCAATTCTTCGACTTGTTACCTTGTAGCCTTTTGTTGTTGGGCTAACTGTCGGTGTAAACCTTGTATCAAATTATCTTTTTCCTCTAAGCATTTGTCGGCCATTGTTTTTGCCGACTGTAATCGATCCTCCATTTCTTTGGATCTGTCTTTGGCCTTTTCTACCCCTAATTTCTGCTTCTCTTCATGCTTTTTCGGCTTGTTCCAACTTCTGTTATAGTTCTGAATCCGACTCCAAAGGTTGGCTTTGTTACTCTAGTTGTAATATCTGCTCTCTCGCTTTTTCTAGAGCTACTTGTTCTTCCCGCAGTTTATCCTTCAACTACTGATTTTCTTCCTGCTTCTGTGTATACTATACATTAAGCACATTTGTTGCTGTCGTTCCCCTTTTGTATAATTCGGCCATATCCTTGGCTACTCTGGTAGCCTTTTCATATTCCCTGTGAACTTCGACCAGTGCCTCATGTAGTGGTGGTATCTGGATGGCTTCACCTTTATTTTTAGCATTTCGATGTCGACCAATTCTATCTACTTCTGCTTGCTCATTGGGTTCGACAGCTCCACATAATGACTTTTGGATCATTATTTGATCACGGTGCTCTTGCGCCATTCTGTCCGACACTTCTTGGAGTCTTTTAGCTAAGCATTCTACCAGTTCATATGACGTTCCGAACTGTCGAATGGCAGCTAGCTCATGTGCTGCTGTCGAGATGTTGGAAAAACCAAGTGCCTCTTGCACCATTGCCGTTGATACCTGCCCTTTTTGAATTCGTGACGTGTCATCGGGATTGACACGAGGTACTTGTGTGCTTTGGGTGGCTTGAACATTGGTTCTCTGTTTCTTCTGCGCAGGTTCTTCTTGCTCTAGTCTAGAATATCTTTGGGACCGTTGTTTAACCTTGCGCTGCTTCGGCGGTTGTTGCTCTGTGTTGACTTGTGTCGATTCTTGCTATTGTGTTTGTTGCTCGTCTATCGTCTCTGGTTGTTGCGTCCTCGGTGGTTGAAACTCGGGATGTTGAGTGGTCGGTTGCTGGTCAAGTTCGGGTTGCAGTGTCGACTATTGAGACTGCGTCGACTGTTGTTTTTCCGATTCTTGTTGTTGCCTAGGTTCCAATTGGTCGAATTTGGTCTGAGTGTTATCGTCTTGCGCCGACTTTTCTTTCCCCCACTCTTCCCGTTGGACTTGTCGTCAGGTTCGGGATGACTCTACTTGAGGCGGCCTACGCACTCTGATCGGTTTTCCGTCTTTGGAGCAGGAAATAATACTGATAACCAACGAGCAAAAATCGGCTTCATTTGTTTTCCCTTCTAAACTTCGTACAATTTCTCTCTCAGAGCTTTTGCCGACAGTAGCCCCCAATCGAAAGCTTCACCTTCGTAAGTGGCGATGATAAATATGGCCCTCTTTTTTGGCATAAAGTAGAATCTCGGACTAACAAATCCTAATTCCAATAAAAACTTTGGAACTTCATGAAAAAATACATACCTACCTCCCTGTGTCTGATACGCTTTGGTGGAGGGTAAATACTCACCAAAATAGGAACGCAAACCATCTTTTGTGACCTTGTTGACAACGTCGAACCCGCCTCTTGGCATCTCCAACGCCACTCTTACCTTCTTAGTAGTGATCGTAGAGACATCGATTTCTTCCATCAAAGCCTCGGCGTGCAGGTGCGGTTCTGCTTCTGCGACTTTCAAGAATCCTTGTAAATTATTGCGAACGAGCCAACGACACAAGTTATTAGATACAGTAATCCGGCATATTGTCGCCGTCGATTGACAGATCATCGCTTTGTGTTGGTGGTGGAAAATGTTGTGGGCTATGGCAGAGAAGATCAGAAAACCTGTGAGCACGAATACGTTTCTGCTTCTGTGGTGAAACAGACATTACAGAAATAGGTTTTAAGGAAATAATTCCTTGCATGATGCCTAGGGAATAAAAGTACTATTAATGTAAGTAATGACAATGTGTACTAGTAGAGTATAGCTAGAAATAGCAATAATGACTAATAGAAGCATGCCTCCACTACTTCTTACTTATAGCCTTCTTAAATTATTCCAAGATTCCCCCTTAAATTATTCCAAGATTCCCCTTTTCTACAGTTAGTTATGATTTGGCAAGAAAATTTTCTGTAGTTAGTTTTTTTCTTTTTTTTGACATTGTCACGTTACTTTTCTTCCGATTCAGTCTTGAATGGATTTCCCAGCATTTCTCCATGATATGGCTTAAGCCGGAAACCATTGACCCATTTCGGCAAAATCTCACCTGATAGAGTTCCCAGTTGATACATACCATTTTTGTTGTTCACGATCCACACTGGTCCTATCCTTCGATACCTAAGTTTACCTAGCATAGCCCCCCATCCTGGTCTGGAAAACAAGTATCGGTTTCCCGATTCCGAATTGAGTTTCGTCTTTCGTCGGTGTCGATTTACAAATGCCTTCGTTTGCCTCTGCTTGTGCTCCAAAGCTGACATAGCTTGTATTTGGTCTTCTTCTAACAGCAATAAAGATTCCTTCCGAATTTGCTCCGATTGTAGTTCATTTAATTTTTCGGTTGCTTGTATTCAGAGTGTCGGAATCTGGAATTCGATTGGCATAACTACCTCCAATCCGAAAGCCATTCGGAAGAGTGTTGATTTAATAGATGTTTTGTACGACGTGCGATATGCCCATAAAGCACTATGCAACTTTTGATCCCAGTCCATACGATTCTCATTTACTATCTTTTTGAGTATCGTCTGGAGGGTTTTGTTTGTCGACTCCGCCAATCCATTCGCTTGTGGATAGTAAGGCGTGCTTTTCTTATGAACCACTACATAGTATGTAGACAATTCATGAACAAGCTTGTTAATGAAATGCATGCCTTGATCGCTCACTAATTCTATTGGGCAGCTGAATCTACACCATATACTTTCGTACAAAAATTTTGTTGTTGAAGCTGTCGTATTATCCCTAAGAGCTTTAGCTTCTACCCACTTCGTGCAGTAGTCAGTGGCAACTATAATATAGCGATTGCATGTTCTTACTACTGCCGGTTTGAATGGGCCGACAAAATCCAAACCCCATTTCTGGAAAGGTTCAAGAGGTCACACAGGTTGAAACGACATCCTGTCCTTTTCTGTTGGTTGTCCCATACGTTGGCATAAATCACATTTCCGACAATATTCGACTGCACCCTTCATCACTGTCGGCCACCATAAGCCACTGTTCCATATTTTTCTGGTCGTGATTTCTCCAGCATAGTGCCCTCCTGCAATTCCATAGTGCGATTCCCGAAGAATGACCGATTTTTCAAATTGTCGTACTGCTCTTCTCCAAATACCATCTGCTCCTTTATGATACAAAGTGTCGTTCAAAAGACAAAAATTACGACTCCGTACCGCCAACCTTTTCCTTTCATCTGTCAATAGATGTTTGCGTGGTATCCCTATTGTAAGAAAGATTGTCATCTCTGAGATCCAAGCATCCTCACTTTCTTCGTTTATCTCCTGTGCATTTACTACTTCCACTCGAAAAAGTTGGGCATCCGGAAAATCATCTTTGACACCTGTGCCTTCTTCTCCTGACTCCAGTCGACTAAGATAATCGACCACTGCATGTTGTACTCTTGGCCGATGTAAAATGTCGAATTTGAATTCTTGGAGTAGAAGAGTCCATCTTGCTAACTTACCAGTTAACTCTTGTTTTGAGACCAAATAAAGAAGAGCCGAATGATCAACATGAAATGTAAACTTTTTCCCCAAAAGATAGTGTCGAAATTTATTGACACTATAGATCATTCCTAAAGCTTCCCTCTCACTTGTAGAATAGTTTCTCTCCACTGTCGAGAGTTTCCGACTAGCATAGTACACTGGCCTGTACCAATTTGGTTCGGTCAACTGCATTAATGCACTTCCGATTGCGATGTCCAATGCGTCGACAAAGACATGGAATGGCTTATTCCAATTAGGTGGTTGAACCATTGGAACTTTGGACAACATTTTCTTGAGACAATCATATGCATCCTGTTCCACACTTGTCCACTGAAAAGGAACTTTGTGCACTGCTATATGTAAGGGAATGGCGATATCCACAAGATATCTTATCATTCTGTTGTGCCATCTAATCTGACCTAAAAACCGACTGAGAGCTTTAGCATTTGTGGGTGTCGGAGCTTCCAGTATGGCGTTAACCTTGTCTGTGTCCACTGCAATTCCTTTTTGACTGACAATATGGCCTAATAATGTGCCACTAGTGACCCCAAATGCACATTTTGCCAGATTTAAACTAAGCCGACCTTTCCGACATTTCTCCAAACATAGTCATAAATGCTCAAAATGTTTGGTTTTCCGACTATAAACAGCAAAATCATCCAAAAAGACTTGCATAAATGCAAGAATGTAATCCCCAAATATTTCCTGTATCACTCTTTGGAATGTCGTCGGAGCGGTCTTCAAGCCAAACGTCATTACTACTGCTACAAACACTCCCCATTCTGTAACAAAAGCTGTCTTTTCTTGATCTTCTAGATTCATCCGAACCTGATTATAACCACTAAAACCATCTAGGAAACTATAGACTTCATGACCAGCTACCGCATCCAATATACCATCCGTAAATGGTAATGGGAACGCATCCGTAATGGTAGCCGCATTCAATTTTCGATAGTCGACACATACCCGAATCTTGCCATTCTTTTTCGGAACTACTACGATTGGACTTAACCATGTCTATTTTTTCACCGGACGAATAAACCCTACTTTCAAAAGTTTATCTATTTCTTCTTTTACTTTAATAGCATAATTAGGATTTAATCAGTACCTGCGTTGTTGAACTAGCTTTGCATCCTTATGCAGGTTGATTTGATGTTGATAGAAAGCTAGGTCAAGTCCCTTCATATCTTCAATAGACCATGCAAAGACATCCATATATGGCGTCAAGGCTTGTAAAATATCCGCTTCGAACAAAGGAATGATTTTCGAATTATCATCAAAATACTGATTTTCTTCGACCTCGTCTAATCCTTCCATCATATTGACGGACTCAGCATGCACTGGCAAACATTGTTTGCTTGTCGTAACCTTGTTCTGTGTAGACACCCTGATTTTCGTTTTGCCTTTTCTAAATGTCAATTTATTCTAATTCCAATTCTGCTTGATGTTAGCAGTCTTTAACCATGGGCGACCTAATAGCAAGGGATATGCACCAGGAGCTTCCAAATGAAGTATTACTGCCGATATCAGAAAGCTATGACCACCCAACACCACCTCTAATTGTCGGAGTAAGCCAATTGGTCGTACCGTACTGGTATCTGCCATTCTTAGCCAAAATGGCCAAGCTTCCCATTTAGTAATACCCAACCTATCACAAGTGGTTTTATTAATGACATTTACTCCTGAGCCACCATCGACAATCGCATTTTCGATTTCCTGACCATGAATTATTACTTTAATCGATGGATTTTGCTCATCCATGATTGAAGGGTTGGTGCTCGGCTAACTATAGTGTACCGATACTTGTTCTGACCCTTTTTGGGCAATCAATGTCACCACCTTTTCGGTAAATCTAGGAACCAACTTAAGTAATCCAGTCAATGGTAGTGATACTTGGCAATCTGCCAATATCTTCCAAGTTTCCTCTTGTTCTGGTACAACAATAGCTCTTGGTAACTCGGTAGCTTGGGTAATTTCATTGTCTTGGAGCATCCGGTTTACATTATTTTGGTTTGCTTCTTCTACCCATTCCTTGGCTGCTTTTCGAACTGCTTCCTGAATCTCCCACTCAGATTGTTTACTTTTGCTTCTAGTGGTTACTTGTTGTATTTCCAGTACAACCATATTAACCGCCGGTCCGTTTCCTTTAGCAGGACACTAATTAGCATAATGACCAGTTTGACGGCAAATATAGCAAGTAGGAACAAACGTTCCACTTCCCTCGCCTTGCATAAACTGACCAGAATTCTTGATTTTGTTGAAAATTATTTTGTTGAAAATCTTGATTGTGCTAAAAATTATTTTGTTGGAAATTAGTTTGTTGTTTTTGTGGAAAACTATTCTGTTGGTACCCATTATTGAACAAATTCTGGTTATTTTGGTACCTGTTTTCCGAAAAAAATTGTCTTACCGGAACCGTCGTCTTATTGAGCAAGTTACACTCACATTGCTCGACCGAATGAAGTTTAGAATGACATATTGTGCAGTGTGTTCGTAGACTACATTCGATTGCCGAATGACCAGTATTTAAACAAGTAGTACACTAAACTACTTGTCAAAATTGTAACTCCATCGTTGGCAGTGTACGATTTAGTGTTGACATATCCATACTCCGTACATTAGCGATTGCCTTATCAATCACTTGCTCGATATTCTGATTCCAGAAATCGAACACCTTCAGTGTTGTTCGTAATGGTTCACAAATTGCTTCAAGGAATACATCCTTCAATTCATTGTCCGGAATAGGCCTAGAAATTTGAAGTTGTAAATTCTGAAAACGGATCACGAATTGAGACACCGTTTCATGTTGCTCCTGATACAACGCATAAAATTGCGCTATCAAATCCTTTTGAGGTATTGACGATGAAATAACTGTAGAAATTTGTTGGTCAATTGTTTGAATGTTTCGAATCCACGAAGACCATTTTGCGCAAACCAATTAGCGGAATAACTCCAATGACAACACGAACTCAGCAATCTTAGACTTATCTTTGGCTGCTGCCGACAGTCTTTGAGCTCCATGGTTAATCTCCCATGTTGTCAGGAAATCCCTCACATGCGCTTCTGCATCAGCTCCCTCACGGAACTTAGAATACGGGTAAGGCATATTGTCCTCACTCCAGATATCGTAAAATGATACCTCTTCCGACTGATTTTCGTCCGAAGACTGGCTATCAGTTAAATCAAGCAGTACATACCACCTTCTAATTGTTTCCGGTTGTAATTCTTCAGCCAATTCTGTCTCTAGCGCCTTCGTAACAGAACGCATACGAGGACGTTTACAACCGACTGGTGTATCGGGATCAAACGACATCCATTCGTCTTGTTCTCTACCATGTGCAAATGTAACCCGACGTACCAAAATTATACTGTGTTGTTCAGTCGACAATTACTACTTGCCGATACAGTATAGGACGAACATCCGTACCGAACGTTCTATCAAGAAGTATGGTTTAGACGAATAGATACGAATTAGTTGTAAACTTATCGGTGATAACAGACACCGAGATCGTGACTTATGTAATATAGCTTAGACAGAATGAAATAGATAGCAAGAGCAATTCGTACACAGAGGTTTCCTAACTAAACTTTATATTACTAAATACAACGATAGATTTATAAGCCTAACCAATTCTACATGGAGGGGGATGTCTAGGGCTTATAAATGTTTGGGAATCAAGGAAAGCGTGTACAATTTTTGGCATCAAATGATAGTTCCAGTGGCTTTTCCTTAATGGGTATCAAGGAAATCTGCAGAGTTTTAGGAATGAAATGACAGTTGCATTGGGCTTTCCTGGATGGAAATAAAATAAAACCATATACAAATTTGTGCATCAAATTGTAGTTGCATTGTTTTTCCTTGAGCATCATTCAAACAACCAACCGAACTGCCCCAACTAAGAAAAATCAATTGATCATTTTCCATTCTTTTTCAGGTCTCTGATTCAGCATCCTTCCTTTTCTGCATTGTAGAATAATGAAAAGTGAAAACGAAAAATCCAAAATTCCCTTTTTTTAATTAGATTTTTTAGATACTGAAGAACTCCAATTTGGTTTCTGGGTGATGGGTTTCTCGCCATCATCTTGTGCTGGAGTTTTTCTGCTATCGTCGTATGATGAGGTTTAAAAGAGACCATCCTTCTGATGGTTTCTCAGCACCATTTTGTGACGGATTGATCACTAAGATATATCACCATTAGTGATGTGGTTTCACCATTTTCTGATGGATTCTCAACATTTCTTCAATTCAAGCTTGCCTCAAGCTTGGTAATCCTTTGATTGCTGAGCATTTTCCAATAATTGCATTCCAGCAAGACATCCAAAACCACCAAGATGCCTTCTAGGTGACATTAGAAACTGACCTAAACACTACAATACATGCCACATTGGAGGAATTTACAAACTTAGAAGGTGACCAAATCAACTAGGAATTTTTATTCAATAACATGTTACCTATTTAGCATTCATATCAAGGTCATCAAACAGTTTGAAACCACAAAACAGCTACAATTATCAAGATTGGGTGGATTCATATTTCAACCATCCAACTGTATAAGAATGAATAGTTTGCACATCCCGTCCGTAATACAAGATTGGTCTTCTTATCATGAGTTAGCTAAACTTTCATGATTTGAGAATACATGGGTCAAGAAAAAGAATGTTTTCCTAGGGCACATTTTTGATATATTTTAGATAATAAATAAATGAATAGAACATAGATGATATATATTGAAGACAGCAGCATGTGAGGATTATATGAGTACGCTGGGGATTTAAATGAATAGACTTTTTTCAATTTACACATTTCTCAGAAAGTAAATTTATCACATGTTATATATCTTTGATACCAATCTACAAGAAGGCGATAGAGAAAGAGAGTGAGACAGAGGTAGGCATAGAGAAGCCTTCGCATTGAATTTGAAAGGTAGTATCAAATTTGATTGAATTTCTTTAGCCGCCTCATTCAGAAGAACGTCATGAAGATCCTGCAACTCATAAAACTTCACAAGTAAGCAATGGATTGATGATCATCCTTATTCTTGCTTTGCATGTTCTTTAGAAGGTTAATTGACGTGTCTTACCTTTGCACCTATATTGAAGTTCAAACTATGAGCCAGAGGTATAACAATAACGAGATTGGACATCGGTAAGAAAATCTATAACCTTGCCTGAAAATGAAGCCACCAAATGCATTCAACTCTCAGTTTATACATTCATAATATCTTGCAATTATCAAAACAGATTTCCATTTCACCTCCCAAAGTTCCAATCAGAGGCACTGGCTTGAGGGTCCTTTCAAATCCATCAAGATATCGTCTGTGCAACACACAACACTTCAAAACCCCTTCAAGGAATGTGAAAACAAATGCTAGTTCTCAAAGACAATATCTAGAATACACTTTAAAAGAAAACTTCAAAGAATAAGGAAAAACTAGAGTTACCTCGTATAACTCCTGAAGAATGGATCCCTTGTGACATACAAAAGCAAAAGTACTTGCCTTCTTTTAAACTGCAAGACACAACAGTGATTATAACGTGTTAAAACTCAATTTTGTACGTAGTTCTAATTTGGTATCAACACTCTTTCTTTTTAATGGCAGTGATTTACAATCACTCTTTCATAACAACTTAATGAGCTTTTTCATATGGTATCTACATAGTCTCTCTTAAATGGCAATGATGACAAATATCCTTTCCACAACAACTTAATGAACTTTTTCATGTAAGTTCTTATTCATCATTTATATACTGTTTAATTCTTAGAAAACTTTCTCAGTCATAAGTCACACGAGTTGAGTTAGCTCTAAATACACTAACCTTGATGCAATCAGAGGTACAAGAGGTTTGGGAAACAGGGAATAAGGATATATTTGACATCTTGAAGAGACTGGAATGGCCTATGAGGCCCAAGAAGAGAATATATTAAATTACACATCTAATGAAAGGATCTTTGAGGAACAGATATATATTTTACATGACCCGACAATACAATAATATGAGCTCAGGTGACCAAACTACTTGCTAAATTTTCCAACATCAGCTGGTCTCAAATAGAGAGAGCTCTTGGAACCAAGGAAATCTCTTTGTGGTGTTGTCTTGAATTGAATTCAAGATCACTAGAAGAATTGAAATCTGAATCAAGCTTCAGTCGCTGGAACTTGATCAGAGTTTGCCCAGAGTGATATTTTGGTCCCCCAAAGGGAACAACAAGATGAACCAGTCCTGCAATGATTACCCTGTGGGTGATAGCTCAACTATCTATACTTCAACCACTAGACTGAGAGGACATCCAGATCACATTGGAAAGCCATCTGATTAATTTTGTTGAGCCACTAGTAGGGCTGAATTGTGGTTTTTTCATGCAATGTTCAAGGCTCTAGATTGTGTTTCAATAATCGGTATGTCTCCATAGGAGCTGAAAGACAGTTTCTTCACCCAAGGGGTCATGCCGGTGAATCTTTACAGGAGTTTGAAATTATAGTATATGAGCAGCCATCCAGAGGCTGACTGTAGAAAATGCAGGATGGCAGCATAGTGAACCTAATTAAGTGACCATTGGGTTTCCAGCTATGAAATCAGAACTCGAGTCCATCTACAAGAACAACACTTGGTGGCAATTGCTTTTCTACCTTTAGGTAGATCACATAACTCCCAAGTGTTGTTCTTGTAGATGGACTCGAGTTCTGATTTCATGGTTTCAACCCAATGGTCACATGCTAATGCATCCGCAAAAGAGAGTGGCTCTTCATCACAGAAATTTCAGCAATAACAGCATGATGCAAAAAATGCAGTTCAGCTTGCTAATTGGTTGACCGGGTTTTGCCTCGAAGAGGAGATGTGAGTTTGCTGTCCATAGTGGTGTTAAACAGCCATTTAGTCATTAGGGACTGTTCTTGCTTGCTTAGAAGAGGCTTGTTCTCCCTCCAATTCCATGTCAACATCATGTTGATTAATGACCTGTAAATCAGCATTATTCTCAATAATGTTTGGTTGCTCATTTCAACCACATTCGGCATTGCAAGCAATCAATTTGAGCATCGTTTGGCTGCTCTACATCTCTGTTTGGAGCATGCTGTTGCTGACGCAAAACCTGCACATTACCTCCATGAGGTTGGGTTAGTCGATCACCTTAGCAAAGTGTAAGAATTCTTTGAAGCATGAAAAGACATTGGATTTCTCCTTTAAAGGATATACCCAAGTGTGTTTGGTAGCATCATCAATGAATGTAGGAAAATAAAGATAACCTCCAGTTGATGATGTCTTTCTCATTGGGCCCCATACATCACTATGTACAAGTTGAAGCTTGTGTGTTGCCAAAACATTTGCAAATTTTGGAAATGAAAACCTGTGCATCTTTCCTAGAATACAGCCCTCACAAACATGGATATATGGCATATGAATGGAAGGAAGATTGCATAACATATCATGCTTACTAAGCTGTGCAAGTCTGCTGAAATATAAATCGCAGAACCGAGTATGCCATAGTTCGGAATTCCTTTGTGTTTGGGCATCCACCGCTAATGCATTTTGGTCATCAAATTTCTGATATATTGCAAAAGTTTTTTGAACAAACTACCCATTATGCCAATGATATCACCATTTGTATGATCAGGTATTGTGCATTTGTCATAGATAAACTGGACAGGATATCCATGCATAACAATGGTGGAACCGAACGAAGATTTTTTTATGCCAAGGACAGAGAAGATTATTCAAGGTGACTACATTCCCATTGACGGCTGTAAGATGAACTTGACCAATGCCTTTGATGATGTAAGAAACATTATTGGCACAAGCAACTGTGCATGCTTTATGACAAGCATCTTCAAGTGTGATAGAAACTTTTGCAAGAAATTATGTATTTAGAAGCACTGTTATCAAAATACCAAACATCCTTAGACTCACTTACTGATAAAAACATACGTCATCCTTTGAGGGATCATACATTCTATATATGGTGAATGCCCACTCATGTTGAGCAATACTAAGACCGGCTTGTTTTTTCTTCTCTTCACTAGCTTTCTTCTTTGTATACACACACACACACATACAATGAATCAAGTTCACTTGACTTTAAGTTGCCAAGTCTGCAGTTGAACACATTTCAACATTCAATGGTCTACTCAATCAACTTCAAAATATGGGATTGCAAATATTTGACAACAAAATGAAGTCAAACTTCTTACTCACGACATTGCTTGAAATATGGGAGGGCTCTTGTAGTCTCATTCTCAAATAGTGCAAGACTTAAACGTTTGAAGGAGTTAAATGAGCAATCCTTGCTGAAGAAATTTATCGAAAAGAAAGGGGAGTCTTCTAGTTCTATCAATATAACAAAGAGCGAGAGCTGCAACAAAGAATGCATCAGTGGAAAGGTCTAGAAGCAAAAGCAAGAGGAAAGAAATGACTTGCGTTAAATGTGGCCATAAAAGGCATAAAAAGCCTGATTGTAGATTTTACAAACAAGAACTTGAAAGAAAGAAGAAGAATCATAAAGATACAACAGAAAAGAGATATGATGTGGACAACAACAAAGGTAAAGAGAGGGAGAAGGAAAATGTAGCCTCTAGAGCCACCATTTAGGAGATTGTTGACACTAAGGACATATTGTGCACTGCAAATACTAATACAACTTTACTAAATGCATTGTTAATGATACAAGATTCTGTTATTCAAACATGGATAATTGACTCTAGTGCCTCCTTTCATTGCACTCCTAGGATTCATTTTTAGCAACTAACTTCGAGAAGGTTTGCCTTGGCAATAACCATGCTTGCAACATCAAAGAACTTGGTGTTGTTAGAGTGATGATGGAGAATGATCAAGAGCTGACATTAGACCGACCTCATTTTGTTCTAGGGATAAAGAAGTGCGTGTTTTCTGTGGGACGGCTTGATTTATATGGCAATTCCACAATCTTCACAAGTGGAGCATGAAAGTTTGTATGTGCGACAAAACTCATTGCCCAGGCAGCCAAAAGGTATACTCTATTGCCTCTCAAGTCAAGCTTTTCGTGGTCAATTCATTGTAGTTGTAAATGTCATGATTGCAAGAGAGAGAGAGACACACAAAATATAATAGAGCAGAAATATATTATAAAAAAGACGAGTACAAAAGATAAAAAATAGGTTTTAGGAGTATCCCTGGATTTTCTAGAAGGTTCTACCGTATCGAATATTCATGAATTTCCTAAATTATTCCGGAAAGTTCTAGGACCTAGCTAAAATATACGATGAAAATTATATAACACATTATAATAAGTATCCAATGGTATGGCTTTGACACAACCCTTGACAACAATCATCTAGAGTTCAAGATGTTTTATTCTCAAAACAAATAATTCCACCATTTGCCCAAAGACCGACTAGTTCTCAAGGTTTTGGATTATTGTCTCATTCCACATCTCATGAATTGAACACTGTAAAGAATCGGGTATGATTCTTGTGCAGCGGAAGAGATATGTGTTATGTGTATGTGTGAGAGGAAATAGAGGAGAGAAGAGAAAACACAAGATAGATAGATAAGAATACAATGAAGTACTCAAGAAGAAGATGTATATTCACAAGTAGAATAAGAGATACAAAAATGTAGCATTACAAGGAAGCACAACTGACTTAATATGAAGTATGAGGAGGGTGCTTTATATATAGTCGCCCTCTCTCTTCATTAACTAACTATAACAACCACTCTCTCTTAGGGAATGTGAAGACTCATAGTAATGGGGAATATGTAACTCATTAGTTATGTGTCATAGAATCATATTCTATGACACATAGTTAATGTGCAGAGAGATAGTAGTGTGACTCTTGACCTTTGAGTAATCATAGACTCTCAAAAGGTGTGTTCACAAGGTGCACTATGTTCAGCTTGATTCTCAACATGCCCCCTCAAGCTCAATCGGGTCAGTTCCTTCCGATTGATGTCCGCTTCGGCTGGTATCTAGTTTGGACAATCTCCGGTGTCTGCTTCCGCTCGTACCTGGTTCGGACGGTATCCGGTTCTCGCTTGTACTCCCCCTCAAACTTGGCAAGTCAAGGATCATCAATCCCAGTTCTGACATGAATTGCCGAAGCTTGTCGGCTCCTATGGCCTTGGTGAAGATGTCGTTTGTTTGAAGATTCGTGTTGATGTGTAGAAGATCGACATCTCCGGTCTGAACACACTCTCGAATGAAGTGGTAGTGCACTTCGATATGCTTTGTGCATGTGTGGAACACCGGGTTCCGAGCCAGATATATATTGCTCATGTTGTCGTAGTAAATGGGAGTCGGATCCTTGATGAGAACACCCAAATCCTTCAAAATCCTCTTGAGCCATACGGCTTCATATGCAGCTACGGTTGTGCCCCTGTATTTGGCCTCCATACTCCAAAGTGCAATGGTAGGCTGCTTCGTAGTACTCCAAGATATTGCTCCGCTACCGAGCAAGAAGACAAATCCGGAGGTTGATCGTCGATCAGCTCTGTAGCCGGCCCAGTCGGCATCCGTGTACTCTTCGAGTCGAATTGGTGTGGCCGATGCGTAGAGGATGCCATAATCCATTGTGCCACTCACATATCGTAATACTCACTTAGCACAATCGAAATGGATATCTCGCGAAGTTTGCATGAATTGGTTAAGAAGGCCAATCGGATAGTTGAGGTCGGGTCGAGTGATCGTGAGACAGATGAGGCTCACGATCAGTTGTCGATATTGAGTCAGCTCACACTCGTCTGTGCCGGAGTCGGCATCTAGTTTGAGGTTTCGATCGAGAGGGGTTGCCACAGATTTGCACTCAGCCATCCCGAACTTGTATAGCAAGTCCAACATGTAGTGCCGTTGAGAGATCACAATGCCGGTCAGAATCCGAATTACTTCGATTCCAAGGAAGTAATGGATCTCCTTCATGTCCGTCATCTCAAATTTGCCGGAGAGGAGGGACTTGACCTTGTTGATGTCGACTAAATGCTTACCTCCAATAACCAGATCATCCACGTATAGGATGATGACAATCGAGCTTCTAGAGTCGTTTCATACGTAGAGGGAGTTGTCAGATTTCGACATTCGAAAGCCGATTTGATGAAGATATTGTGTAATCTTCGAATGCCAAGCATGCGGTGCTTGCTTAAGGCTGTAGAGTAGCTTCTTGAGTCGACACACGGCTTTCAGATGAGTACGCGATTCGAAGCCGGGTGGTTGTACCATGCACACCTCCTCTTCTAATTCGCCTTGAAGAAAAGCGTTCTTGACATCCATTAGGTGGAGGTGCCACCCTTTCGTCGTTGCGAGTGCGATCATGGTCCGCACAGTCGTCATCTTTGCCACCGGGGCAAATATCTCTTCGCAGTCGACTCCATGCGTCCGTGCGTATCCTTTTGTTACGAGTCGAGCGGAGCCTTCGGCGTTATACTTCACCTTGTAGATCCATCTGCAGCCAATTGCCTTCTTGTGCGGTGACTGGGGGACGAGATCCCATGTCTCGTTCTTGCATAGTGCACGCATCTGCTCGTTCATTGCTTCGATCCATCGTGGGTCCTTCGCAGCTTCAGAAAAGGTTTCCGGCACCCGTACTGTTGCTGCCTTCATCATAAAGGCGTAATGGTACGCCATATAATTGTTGTAGCCGAATCAGCTTACGGGGTTCTTTTCACGGGTGGATTGGCAGAGCTTCTCGTTTGCGGATACTAAGGCTTTCTTCGCTCCATTTGTCCGGATGTCAAGGCCTTTGAACTCACTATCGAGGGAGTGAGTCAATTCGTTGTCGTCGAAGTGATCGTCTTCATACTCCGGCATTTTCACCTTCCCTTTGTCCAGCTTCGGACTCGACCAAGAGATGTGCTTTGATCACTCAGAGGCTCTTGTGGCCCTCTAAGCCTTATCATAATCGGGCTTTCTTCGTACATGCACGTGAGCCGATCTTCGGCTTCTATCTCTATTTCGGGGGATTCCGGGTTGGGCGGACTCAGAGTCGAAGTTGTCCCTAGTGCGTACCAAGATGCGGACTCGTCGAAAACGACGTCTCGACTTACTTGACCCTTCCGAGTAGAGGGGTTATAGCAATTATACCCCTTTTGCTCCAATGAGTATCCTACAAGGATACATTTCTCCGACTTCTGTGCACGTATGGAATGGAGCGGAATATCCGAACATGTGATAGATCCGGCTTCTTTCCGAAAAAATTCTCGTGCGGAGTAAGTTCGTGCACACCCGATGTCGTACACCGATTCATGAGGTATACAGCCATGTTAGCCGCTTCTGCCCAATACGATTTTGGTAGATGCTTTTCGTTCATCATGGCCCGTGCTACTTCCAGGATGTGCCAATTCTTTCGTTCGGCGACTCCGTTTTGTTGTGGCATATGTCGACACGAAAACTCTCGTCGAATTCTTTCTTTCCGTAGAAAAGCCAAAAATTCATCAAAGAAGTACTCCTTGACTCCATCCGACCGAAGACATCGTACATGTCGGCCCGTGGCTTTCTCGACATCATTCTTAAATTTTTGGAAGTGCCCGAACACTTCGCTCTTTTGCCGCATGGGGTAGATCCAGGTGTGCCTGGAGAAGTTGTTGATGGAGGCCACGTAGTATCGGCATCCGCCGAATGTAGCCGTATGAGCCGGACCCCATACATCGGAATGAATTACGTCGAATACGTCTTCTGCTCATTCAGAAATGGGTGTCGATGTTGCTTGCCGAATTGTGGAAGCCGACTCGCATATCTTCTTACGGCACTCTTCTTCGTGGTGACTGATTTTTCCGCAATATCCGCATTCGACCAAGTTTTGTCCGCTTGGACCGAAACACAAGCTCCTCCTTCCTTGATGGCTTCCGTCTTGATGCCGAAATTGCGAGTTGTTTTCGTAATTCTGGACTCGTTCACCTCGTCCTTGGCCGAATCGGCCTCTTCTTGCATGGCCACGTCCTCTTCCTCCGTCCGAGTGTGAGTAAAGCATGTGGCCTTCCGAGGTGTTGCTCCTTGTTCGAACATGGTTTTCTTCGACCAACAACATGGATTGAAGATCGAAGGAGGGTGGATTCTCCTGTGCTAACACGACGGTCCTCATCACACCAAACCATGGTGCAAGGCCGCCGAGGCATATTTGCACCATCTCATCATCGTCCACATTGACGCTTATCGAG
Organism: Azolla caroliniana; assembly: GCF_043228905.1. Lineage (NCBI taxonomy): Eukaryota > Viridiplantae > Streptophyta > Polypodiopsida > Salviniales > Salviniaceae > Azolla > Azolla caroliniana. The sequence continues at coordinate 15,823,885 of NW_028230444.1, forward strand.
CCGAGAGAGTCGCAAAGCTCCTTGATCGTCAAGGTGTAGCTCGTGATGGACATATCCCTTTGTTAGATGTTGTTCAACTCTTGGCAGAGTTGAAGCTTTCTCGCCGTTGTGTTGGCGGCGAAAATCTTTTGTAGATTCTCCCACGCTTTCTTTGGCGTCTCGAGTTCTCAAATGTACCCGAGCATGTGGTCATGAACACATGTCACCAAGCAATACATCACTCGGCTTGCCGCTTGCTCCCATGTTGCATCGTCGGCGTCTTTCAAGTCGGGTCGGTTTTCTTGTGCTCCTTTGATGTAACCCCAATAGCCTTGGCCGACAAGGTATTGGTGCATCTTGTACTCCCAAGATGCAAAGTTGTTTCGATCTAGCTTCTCGTTAGGGAGAACGCTCCCCATTTGAGTATTCATTGTCGATGAAGATTTCTTCCTTCTTTTCTTTTTCTTCTCTCTTGAATACGAGCTATGTAGTCGCACTACGATAGCGATGGACCAGTTCCTCTCGAATGTCGGCATAGAATACAACACACGCGGATGGGCTAGATCGAGCTACCAAACCGCTATGATACCATGTAAAGAATCGGGTATGATTCTTGTGCAGCAGAAGAGATATGTGTTATGTGTATGTGTGAGAGGAAATAGAGGAGAGAAGAGAAAACACAAGATAGATAGATAAGAACACAATGAAATACTCAAGAAGAAGATGTATATTCACAAGTAGAATAAGAGATACAAAAATGTAGCATTACATGGAGTCACAACCGACTTAATATGAAGTATGAGGAGGGTGCTTTATATATAGTCACCCTCTCTCTTCATTAACTACAACAACCACTCTCTCTTGGGGAATGTGAAGACTCATAGTCATGGGGAATATGTAACTCATTAGTTATGTCTCGTTTGGGTTACTTACCATGTCTTCGTTATGCTGATTTTGAACATTGTAATCATTGCATTTATGGTAAACATGTACAAACTTCTCATAAAAAGTCTCTTTTGTTGAAGTCGTCCCTGCTTGAGTTAGTACATTCAGATGTATGTCAGATGCCAAGGCTATCATTAGGGGGAAAGAAATACTTAGTCACTTTTGTCGATGATGCTACACGGAAGGTATGGGTTTACTCTATTCGTAGCAAGGATGAAGTGCTCGACAAGTTTCGAACATTTTTGGCATTAGTTGAGAATCAAATTGATAAGACACTTAAGTGTCTTCGCTCTAACAATGGTGGGGAATATGTGTCCAAGGCCTTTCAAGCATTTTGTGACAGCAAAGGGATAAAGAGGGAATTCACTGCCCCTTATAATCCACCCCAAAATGGAGTTGCAGAGCGTATGAATCGGACCATTCAAGATAACGTTCGTACTATGCTGTCTCATGCTGCGTTACCCCATGGTTTTTGGGCAGCGGCTGTTATGACAGCTGTTCACTTGATTAATCAGTCACCTAACAGGTCTTTGGGAGGGGGAATACCCCAAGAAGCATGGCCGGGCAAGCCACCTTCATATGCTCACTTGAGAGTGTTTGGCTGTGAGGCTTTTGTGCACATTCGTAAAGAAGAACGCAACAAACTTGAGCCAAAGTCCTGCAAATGTATTTTCCTAGGATACGGTGACGAGGGTGAAATGGGGTATAGATTGTGGGATCCCGAGAAAAGAAAAATAGTACGCAGCAATGATGTTATCTTCTGGGAAAATCGCATGCATAAACAACCCGAAAAGACCGAGGAAGTACGGAGGGTTGTATTCCGAGAAGAAATACCCTTTAGACAGAAAAGTGTGCCCGCTGTACAGCAGCAAACACCTGCTGTAAACTTACCTGCAAATGCAGAAAATGAGGTTGGAAATGATCAGCCAGCCTTTGCCAATAATGTTGAGCCACCAAATGTGCAGGAACGGCTAGAACAGCAAGCTGTTAATGCTGATTCACAGGCTGAAATGCCTGGACAACAAGTTGAAAATGATGATTTGCAGGCTCAACAGCTACCAAACAATGAGTGTTGGGTTAGGAGATCGTCTAGAGTTACTAGAAAGCCTGACAGATTTGTTCCTGATGCAAACAGTGTGGCTGATTATGTCATGGTAACTGATTGTGGCGAACCGACTTGCTTCAAGAAAGCAATGGACAGACAGGACAATAAGAAATGGTATAAAGCCATGTTGTCAGAGATGGAATCTTTTGAGAAAAATGACACTTGGGATTTGGTGCAGTTTCCTAAAGGGCAGAAAACACTTCCATGCAAATGGGTTTACAAAATGAAGGTCATTTCTGATTCCTCACCAAAGAACAAAGCAAGATTGGTTGCAAAAGGATACCAGCAGGAATATGGTGTTGATTTTGATGAGTTCTCGCCTGTAGTCAAGATGACTACATTAAGAATCATTTTGGGCTTAGTTGCAGCTGAAGATATGGAGCTCATACAGATGGATGTGAAGACCGCCTTTTTACATGGCGATCTGCGTGAAGACATATATATGCAGCAGCCTGAAGGTTTTGTGGTTAAAGGCAAAGAGAAGATGGTTTGTAAGCTCAAAAGGAGTTTGTATGGGTTGAAACAAGCACCAAGAGAATGGTATCATAAATTTGATGCATTTATGCAATCTCAAGGTTTTCGTAGAAGTCAAGTGGACCACTGCTTGTACACCAAGAAGGCAAGAGATGGCAGCCTGATTGTCTTGGTTTTGTATGTTGATGATATATTGATTGCTAGCAAGGATATTCATGCCTTGGATTCATTGAAGCAAAGCCGTCATGGCAGAGCATATGAAGGATCTTGGTGATGCAAATCACATCCTTGGCATGCGAATACTCCGAAACCGGTCGAAAGGGGTACTCTTTCTATCTCAGCAGGAGTATATCTCTAAGGTTTTGCAGCGTTTCAATATGGAGGGGGGGAAAACAATTGGGGTTCCATTACCTCCATATTTGAAACTCAATGCAGAAGACAGCCCTACATCTGATGATGAGAAGGCTGAAATGGCTAAGGTTCCGTATGCTTCAGCCGTTGGCAGTTTGATATATGCGATGGTTGCTGCACGCCCTGATATTGCCTTTGCAGTGAGAGTGGTTAGTAGGTACATGGCAAACCCCGACAAAAAGCATTGGGAAGCGGAGAAAGGTATTATGAGATACCTCAAAGGCACAAAGGACTTGGGCATTTGCTTTGGAAAGCAAAAGGCATATGTTGTTGGTTTTACGGATGCGGACCATGCTGGTCACGCAGACTGCAGGAAGTCTACTTCTGGGTATGTGTTTACTTTCACAGGAGGAGCGGTCTATTGGATCTCCAGACTACAAAAGTGTGTTGCATTGTCTACTACAGAGGCAGAGTTTGTTGCTGCCACTGAGGCATGCAAAGAGGCTTTATGGCTTTCATATCTAGTGAGAGATCTTGGCATTACAGAGTTACCTATTCTTCATTGTGACAGCCAAAGTGCTATCATGCTAGCTCGGAATCCTGTCTTTCACGCAAAGACAAAGCACATAGAGGTGAAGTATCACTTCATCAGAGATGTACTTGACAGCAAGAACATTGAGCTTGTCAAAGTACATACAAATAATAATCCTGCAGATCTTCTCACGAAGAGTCTTTCAGCTGAGCGATTTGCTCATTGCCGATAGATGATGGGAGTTGGATAGATGTATGTAGTTCAGCTTTCTACATACTTGGACTTAGCTGACTTTCTTTTTTTTCCTTCTCACGGCACATTGCCTTTAGGTGGGAGGTTGTTGGGAATAAAGGGCCATCGTGCCTTTTATTAGTGCACGAGTGTGAACACACCCATAGCACACTTTTGACTTGTATATACATAATATCTAAAAACCAAAAAAGAGGTACACTCTTTGTACCCAAGACAACGTGCATCTCTCTCTCTCCCTTTGTCTCTCACTCAAACTCTCTCCCTCTCTGTTTTTGACCTAAACCCTAATCCTCGTGTTGCCTTCAATTGACATATTCGCATTCGTGGGGGTTACCAAACGAATGCATATGAATACGCATATGAATGCATGAAAAAATAATCGTTAAAAAAAAAGAAAAAAAGAGTTCATACTTTTTAGTTTCTTATATATATCATATAACCAAGAGGACTTTGACAATAAAAAGGAGATATTTAACTTCACATTAAAAAGGAGACTTACACTAATAATATTTTATATAATAAATGTAAAACTTAAAAGTATTTGTTTTATTTTTAATAAATAATAAAATAATAATAAATAAAAGGTTCATTAATTCCCCAGTGTTTATTCTCCCACAAAATTTGGTATTTTTATTTTTCATTAAAAAGGGGACCTCACTCTAATAATATTTTTATAATAGATATAAAACCTAAATGTATTTGTTTCATTTTTCAATAAATAAATAAAAATATGTAAATAAATAAAAGGTTCCCACCAAATTTGATATTTTTATCTGACATTAATAAGGGAACTTTACACTAATAATATTTTTATAATAGATGTAAAACTTAAAAGTATTTGTTTTATTTTTAATAAATAATATATAAAAGGTTCATTAATTCTCCACTTTTTACTCTCCCACCAAATTTGATATTTTTATCTGACATTAATAAGGGGACTTTACACTAATAGTATTTTTATAATAGATGTAAAACTTAAAAGTATTTGTTTTATTTTTACTAAATAATAAATAAAAGGTCCATTAATTCTCCACTTTTTACTCTCCCACCAAATTTGATATTTTTATCTGACATTAATAAGGGGACCTCACACTAATATAATTTTTATATAATAGATGTAAAAATATTTGTTTTTTTTTAAATAATAAATAAATAAACAAATGGTTTTGTAATATTCTTGGGGTCATTTTGTATTCTCGAATATTACGAATATTACGGATGTCGAATACCACGAATATCACGCATGGGTCAATCTATGCATACAAGGATGACGTATGTTTATCGGTAAGTGACTCTACAGATGCTTAGTATTTTGATAGCAATGCAAAAATTTCTTTGTCACACTTGAAGATGTTTGTCATAAGGCGGGCACCGTTACTTCTTCCCATAATGCTTCTTACATCATACAAGGCATTGGTCAAGTTCATATTATAGCTGTCAATGGGGATGTAGTCACCTTGAACAATGTTCTCTATGTCCCTGGCATAAAGAAAACCTTATTTCTGTTTCTGCCATTGCTATGCATGGATACCCTATCCATTTTCTCTATGACAAATGCACAGTACATGATCTTACAAAGAAGGGCGATATCATTGTCATAACAGGTAGTTTGTTCAACAACCTTTACAAGCTTGACATATATCAGAAATTTGATGACCAAAATGCATTAGCGGTGGATGCCCAAACACAAAGCAATTCTGAACTATGGCATGCTCGGTTCTGCCATTTAAATTTCAGCCGCCTTGCACGGCTTACCAAGCATGATATGATATGCAATCTTCCTTCCATTTATGTACCATCTAATCATGTTTGTGAAGGCTGTATTCTAGGAAAGATGCACAAGTTTTCATTTCCAAAAGATGCTGATGTTTTGGCAACACACAAGCTTCAACTTGTACATAGTGATGTATGTGGCCCAATGAGAACACCATCAATTCGAGGTTATCTTTATTTTCTTACATTCATTGATGATGCTACCCGACACACTTGGGTATATCCTTTGAAGGAGAAATCTAATGACTTTTCATGCTTCAAAGAATTCTTACACCTTGCTGAAAATTTTAGTGGTCACAAACTCATTACTCTTCGCACCGATAGAGGGGGTGAGTACATGTCTCAAGAGTTCAATGCTTTCTTGAAGGACAGAGGAATTATCCATCAATGCACCACTCCATACACATCACAACAAAATGGTTTGGCTAAGAGAAAGAATAGATCTTTCATGGAGATGGCAAGATGCATGCTCAATGGTAAGAAGCTACCTCATAAGTTTTGGCTAGAAGTTGTAATGTGTGTAAACTATGTTTTGAATAGATGCCCCACAAAAGCAATAACAACTATCACTCCGTGTGAGGCTTGGACTAGTCACAAGCCAAATGTTGGACATGAGAATATTTGGAAGCTTGGCTTATGCATTTGTGCCACCACAGCAATGCCATAAGCTTCAAGACAAAGCAACAAAATGCATCTTTGTTGGCTACCGCAAAGAAAGCAAAGGTTATCAATTGTTTCAGCCCACTACTGGTAAGATCATCATCAGATGGGATGTGATATTTGCTGAAAATGCAGCTCAACCACTTGTGGATTGCTCCAAAAGCCTGTTCGTGATCAACCAAATGCATTTGATACTTTATTACCATTGCTCCAAAATGTTGTGTTTGAAGGTGATCGATTAACCCAACCTCATGGAGGTAATGTGCAGGTTTTGCATCAGCAACAACATGCTCCAAACAACAATGTAGAGCAGCCAAGCAATGCTCAAATTGATCTCTTGCAACAGCCCAATGTGGTTGAAAATGAGCAACCAAACATTGTTGATAATTACAGGTCATTAACCCACATGATCTTGACATGGAATTGGAGGAAGAACAAGCCTCTTCTCAGCAAGCAAGAACAGTTCCTAAATTGCTGATTAACACCTTATGGACAGCAAACTCAAGTTTCCTCTTCAAGATAAAACCCAGTCAACTAATCAGCAAGCTGAACTGCATTATGTGCATCATGCTCTTATCACTGAAATTTGTGATGAGGAACCACTCTCTTAAGGATGCATTAGCACATGACCATTGGGTTGAAGCCATGAAATCAGAACTTGGGTCCTTCTACAAGAACAACACTTGGGAGTTATGTGATCTACCTAAACATAGAGTGGATTTACAAAGTCAAGCGTAATGCGGATGGAAGCATTGATCGTTTTAAAGCAAGACTTGTGGCAAAAGGCTGTTCCCAAAAAGAGGGGATAGACTATGAAGAAACCTTCGCCCCCACTTCAAAGATGACTACAATCAGAGCTACAATTGCTGCAGCAGCAATTAAGGGATGGAAAGTTCACCAATTAGACATTAAACCCGCCTTCTTAAATGGAGATTTAGAAGAAGAGTTTTATGTGGCTCAACCTCTAGGTTTTGACATTAAAGGTGCAAAAACTAAAGTTTGCAGGTTACTTAAAGCTTTGCACGACTTGAAGCAAGCACCTCGAGCGTGGAAGGCAAAGATCCATGCTCATCTTCTTCAACTCAGTTTTGTAAACAGCCCAACTGAAAGCAATCTCTATGTCCGAAAGGATGGAGAGAAATTACTAATTGTTGTGCTTTATGTTGATGATTTGCTAATCATAGGACCTAATGTGCAAGAAATTGCAGATTTCAAAGCTGATCTTAGTAAGACATTTAAACTTACAGATCATGGTCATCTCCATTACTACCTCAGCATTCAATTTATTACTGTTGAGGGGGGCATTTTTCTCAGTCAACAAAAGTACATGGAGAAGCTCCTACAATGATTCAGGTTATGAAGACTGCAAGCCAATCTCCACTCCTGTAGAAGCAGGATTCAAATTCTCATACCAAGACAAAGGACAACCAACTGATGCACTCTTATACCAGCAACCTGTAGGTTGTTTGATATTTTTGTGCAACACGTGACCTGACATTCAATATGTTGTTTCGCAATTAAGCAGGTTTATGCACAGCCCTGGAACAAAGCATTGGCAAGCAGCCAAGCAAGTTTTCCCTGACCTCAAAGGCACTATGGATTTCAGCCTCTTCTATGGAGAAGGAAGTTCATCTATTTTAACAGCCTTCACTGATAGTGATTGAGCTGGCTGCTATGACACTCGTGTCTCACATAGTGGAAATTGTCTCATGATCGGCAATTCCTGTGTTTCCTGGCTCAGCAAGAAGCAGCCAACAGTGGCAACATCAAGTTGTGAAGCTGAATATAGAACAGCATTCAGCGCCACAATAGAGTGTGTTTGGCTCAAGAGATTATTGTCCAATTTGTCACTTGAGCAACCATCTCCTACATGTATATTTACAGATAGTCAAAGTGCCTTGGCTATTGCAAGAAATCCCATCTTCCATGCACGAACAAAACACATTGAGGTGCACTATCATTATGTGAGGGAGCAGTTCCATGCTAAAGAGATAAACTTGGTCTATGCACCAACTCATGAAAATGTTGCAAACATTTTCACCAAGCCTCTATCACGAGAAAAGTTTGAATATTTTTGCAAGGAATTGGGCATTCTTCCAACACCTAGATAGTGACCACATTCAAGTCCACACCATTCATTTCAAGGGGGTTTGTTACACTTAAAGTGTATCCTATGAAAGCTTTGGTGTGAACATTGTTATAATAGTGTGAACCTAATTAAGTAACTGTTGGGTGTGAACATACTTAGAATAGTATGAACCTAGTTAAGTAGTTGTTAGGTGTGTATATAGTTATAATAGTGTTAACCTAATAAAGTGATTGTAGAAACTGGTTATATAAACCATTCTACATCTTTGTAATCAAAGCTCGTTTGCCAATTGTGTCATCAAGGAGTGGAATTCAAAGAACACTATGTTTGTCACTGTAGTGTCTTTTATGAAATCAAAGGGAGATACCGTTGCCTCTTTAAACAAGGCTTTGGCCCCCTACGCAAGGTAATGGAATATGAGGACCAACGGTGCCTAGAATTTTTCTTGCTAGAGCTCAAGAGACATTGGGAAAAGTTGTTGAAGGATATAGCCACACAAGCTCATCCACAAAGAACAATCACAACTTTCTTTAGCCCCATCACTCTTGCTAATGCTATAAGTCAATCAAGGGATACACAAATGGGCTCCTGACCAAGACATAACAAAGGGGTTACAATTGATTGGGCAATAGCAATTTGTCGTGCACGTAGACCCTAGCACCATGGACCACAACCTCAACACCCTTGTCATCGACAAATAAAAGCCATTATCTCCCGCCATTGCAAGTGCTTCCCTCGCTTTGGAGACCTTTCCATTCTGGATCGACCTATGCTAGAGATCTTTCGAAGACAAAAGTTACAATTCATCTAACTTGAGAGACTCACATGTGCCGAAATCCAGTTTCCCTCGTCTCTTTTTATCTTATTTACTTTTATATTTACGGAGTAATATTTATTTTATTTTGATTTGTTGATTTGTTGTTCTCAAAGACGAGAAACATTTAAGATGTAATCTCTTGTTTGGTCTTATAGGCCATTTTGGCCTCATAAAAGACGTTAATATATCTTTCTTTCTTTCTTGGGTTTCAACACTCTTATGCTGACAACAATCTTTATGTCTTTTCCTAAGATAAATTGTTATGCTTGATCATATTATGTGTTGACAACCTTCTAATTACAAGGTCCCTTGCTTCTAAAATCGAGGAGCTTCGCACTGACCTCAAAATCACATTCAAAATGACTAATCTAGGACTTCTCCATTACTTCATAGGTATGGAGGCCTATCAGTCACAGGGTGGTATCTTCCTCAGCCAACATAAGTATCTCAAGCAGCTCCTTGAGACCTATAGCATGTCAAATTGCAGGCCACTCTCCTGTCCAATGGATCCAAACTCAAAGCTATCTCATGAAGACGATTCTCCCATTTGAAGATATCACGAAATATAGAAGGTTAATTGGGTCTCTTTTTCACTTAACTTACACTAGGCATGATTTGTCCTATAGTGAGTATTCTCAACCAATTCTCAAGTGCTCCAAGACAAAGTCATTGGCAAGCAACTATTTGAGTTCTTAGGTATTTGGCCAACACACTCAACTATGGTCTCTCTTTTAGAGGCAGCATTGAGCTTGTTGGCTACTCGAGTGATATTGATTCTAGAAGGTCCACATCTGGCTATTGTTTTATGTTAAGTTCAAGCTTGATTTCTTGGAAATCAAAGAAGCAAAACTCAGTTTCTACTTCATCGACGGAGCTAAATATCAAGCCTACTTGGATACTTGCTATGAGTTGCTATGAGTTGCTATGGTTAATGCAATTATTTTGTCACATTGGTGTTTTGCAAGAGTCCTATTGCAGTTTTCACTAACAGCCAAAGTGCCCGTGCCTTGGCACATAGCTTAGCATTTCATGGTAGAACAAAACATATTGAAATGTACTACCATTTTGTTCGTGAATTAGTGAAATCACAAGTCATCAACTTGGCATATTGTCCTACTCAAGAAAATGTGGTTGATTTATTTACTAAGCCACTTCCAAGGCAAGCCATTGATCAGCTCCTCGGTCAACTCAATGTTGGACCGTCATTTTGGAGCTAGGAGGAGGTGTTGGAGGGTGGCAGCTCAAGACCTACACTCTCTTTCATCTTTATTATCTCTCTTCTACATTCTCTCTCTTCTTAGATTCTTCTCTCTCTAGAATCTACAACTCTTTAAATGCCTTCTCTCTCTAGAATTTGCAACGCTTTAAATGCCTTCTCTCTTCCACTTTTTCCAAGATATTCCCTTTTATTCCTAGTTTATTGTACTTGTTTGGTAGTACAAGAGTCACTTTACCACACAACCATTTCACCCACGTTCCCCAATTTTGTATAAATAGGCTTACCATCCTCTTTTGTAAAGATATATTTGTTGCTACTTGTGAACAAGCTCTACTCTTTGGCTGTGTCTACTCTTTGCAACCATTTTTGCTATTGTTGTCTAACAGCCTTCTCACAGCTTGGTTGTGTCTATTTTGTTCTAACAACTATTGCGTTGCTTCTATTAACAGCTTTTCTCACAAGATGGCGCATTGGGGCAAAAGTGATGAGAGTGGTCGACTATGCATACTTTGCCCTAAACAAGTTAGAGAGTCTAAGTATCGCACTTTGATACAATACTCTACCTTTGATCATATTCAAACATGCTTTAGACACAACTTTGACCAAACTCAATCCTTGCACGAATTTCTCTCGCAACCACAATGTGCACTCTCGATTGCAATATTCATTGGTAAAGTTCTTGAACATTGAGAGTCACTACTCAATTTCACATGTATTACATGAAATGTAATATTCTTGGTCTCATAGGTCATATTCAACCTCCGCAGAAGATAATAGAATCTATCTATCCCTCTCTCTGAATGTAACTTCTTTTGGTCTAGCCTATCATTTTCGCCTATTAAAGGCATCAATATAATATTTCATTTCATTTCTGTGCATGGTATTAATTCCAGGATATTTCTGGATAGCATGTATTAATTCCAATGGACACATGTAGTACACGTCATTTCTCTCATATGGTCTTTACGAGAAGGTAATAAAATATTTCTCCCCTTTCAGCTTTTGAAGGTAGTGTAATATTGTCACATAGACTTGTTTATAAAAGAAATAATAGAATTCTTTCATTTCACAAAATAAGTCTACTCACCTCTTGAACCTCCTCAGTAGAAAGTTGACGATGCTCCATATTGCCAGCACTACTCATGCCCCTATTATATTTTAGAATCTGAGCGGCTAATATAGAAGTTATGCCGGTTACATCTAGAGCAAGGGATGTTAACCATGGCTTCCAAGATCTTGACCCATAATGCCTAACCAACAGCACGTACAATAAGGGTCTTAGGATAAACACCCATTCCCCAGTAACTGATAACTGTTCTGGCAGGTCCCAACTTCCATTACAGCAAGATACAGGAACACCTAATGTTCAACAAGATGAGAGTTTCCACAATACATAAGAATGCAGTCATCTTTAATCTAATATATTAAATGAAAAATCCCAATTAATTGCTGCATATCCTCATAATGGACCATATTCATATACCTTCCTGATGGACATAGGTATAATTCACATTGATACATTAATCACATCTTCATAAAAGTTAAAATAACTAAATCAGTTGGTACAGCATTGACTTCTGAATGTGTAGACCAGAAAATCTCCTCCATTTAAAGCTTTAACACTAATTGAGTACTTACATGGAATAGTAGGTCCACTTGCAGAACTTGACACACTTTGACGGCGGTAAGCCCACGATGGTTTTGTGTTGATGCCGATGTTTTCCCTGAACTTCGACATAGCTAGAGTTGCCTTTGTCTCTAAATCTCCTGCAGATGACCTCATATTTGACTGCCTTTTATCTATCATAGTCCCCCAAAAGTTTGATCCTGATTGAGCTTGAGTTCCACTTTCTTTACATATGGTTTCCCCCCCATCTAGAAGCATACGATATCCATTTCGATGCAAGATCAGAAACCGTAAAGAAGCTCTGTGAGACCATCCAATAAGTGAGCTCCAAAGTCATCCATGAAATGTCAACTTCTTTAAAAGTTTTAATAAAACAATTGTAGGCTTCCAGGTAGATACCTTACTTTATAGCTTCCACAGCTGCTAATATGCTCCACTTCTTTTCCCGACCTCTGTAATGTTCTGCAACTACTTCAATCAAGACCTCAAGTTGTTTTACAGCTGATAAGGACGCTGCTAGTGGAAGGCAGCACTGCTCAGGTTCTCTTGTTGTGCCTTGTCTAGGAACTTGTGGTGTAGTGTCAATAATAAACTGGTTCAATGTTGTTATGAGGCCCAAAAGAGAAGCAACTGGGAATAACAATAATATCATTGTGAGAATGTACTGCTTTTTATTATTGACAAGTCAAATTAAAACACTTAGATAGGTTCACATACCAGCTTCAGTACCAATCTCAGAGTTCGAAAATCGGTCAGGTAAAAACCAGGTCACAGTCTGCACATGCATTTAATATACAATATAAAACTAACACAATTGGAATTTTCTTTTCTTCTTTATTCAAACAGTTACGACCTTTATTATTTGAACTTAATACTATTTATTAAAAATATAACCTGATGTGACTACTTGTTCCTCTCCTTCAGACTGTTTTTCATCCCATGCATCATTTTCCTCATGGGTTTAGGAGTTCACAGTTGTCGCATACCCTTGAGACATATTCCATACTATTAACGAAATTCTCCTCATAGCTTGAGATTTTTAGATGATGAGAGAATTTAGATTGCATATGTTTGATATCGATACAATGTCATTCTTGAGTAGCAAGAAGATGAACCATCAGCCAAGAAGTGGAATGAAATGCTCATCCAAGAATCAGCTAGACATAAAGGTGCTCTAACTAGGATATGCCATATATCATCAGTGCAATTGTGTGGGGTATGTAATATATGCACACACATAACCTTAGTAGGAATCAAACATAATGTTTATATATATATATATATATATATATATATATATATACCCATTTCAATGTGGATTGCATACCTATGGCGAGAACACAAGAGTGTCCACTTCTATGTGGATGTCTTAGCTATGCTGTGAACACAAGACATAGGGATCGAGGTTCATTGCATAGATGTGATAGGTCACTTATTTGTAGGTATGGGAGTAATGTTCTCATGGCTGATCCTACTCACGTATAAACGATGACTCAACACATTGAATTTCTAAACATTATGTGATCTCTCTTTCTTACACTCTTCATTGTAGAGGTCATCCACTCTCTACATTAACATTTAACATATTTTCTTAGTTCTCTTTCTGCTCTCTGTCACACACATGTAGCTGGAGAGCCTTATATTTGATTACTGTTTAACTTAAATTAATATAATCATTTAGAATCCATGATCCAAATCATCATTGTTAGAAGGGATGTGTTCCCTCTTGCATTCTCTCAGATTCATTTCTGTACATCAGTCTGCCTTGACTACTAGGAACAACACCATTGCTAACTTCAATTTATCAGTGGCAATGAAATTCATAAGACTTGCTAAACATAAATAATTGGGTAAAGTCATATATATCTAACTCCAAGATATGCTGGCCTAATGGCAGAAGTTTGTATATCATTTCGTTTTTTCTTGGAAGTATTATAGTTTAAAAATCTTGATAGGTTTCATGAACCTCTCAATTGCATTTACAGTGATTTTGGGAAACATACAAGCAATAATAAATTCTCAAAAAAAATGTTAATTTCGTCAATCAAACTATAAGTAGATTCTTGTTCATTTTGGTCAATCTTTGAAAACCAAAAATAACACTTGATTGTAAAAATAACCAATTGTTTCCAAAGTGAAACCTTTAAATTTTGGACCTTAGACCCAACAATAGCCCTTTTTAACTTCCGTATGTCATCTTTCTCACTTCTACTCACAAGAGTTGCACTATCATGAAACATTTACGAACTTACTCATACCGTCTTGATCCCTAGACATGAAATGTAAACCAGATATTACGGGTAAATTCCTTGATTTTAGTCATTTAAGAGGACTTACACGCCTTCTTTATAAGTGAGAATGAAAGCAAACATAAAACTAAGAAAACAAGCTATGAAGCCATGAAATCCAAGAAAGAATGAGCAGAAACAGAAAAATACCGAGAGACAGCCAAATTTGTTCATGAAACAAGGAAAGAAAAAGAAATAGGCGGGAGTGAGCGAACGGGCGAGCGAATGAATGACATGTAGAAGGAAAATAAGAAGCACATACATTAGCAATGCTCTCCAGGGAAGCGATCAACTGTCGATTCTGTCGCACCCACACCTTGTAGTTCTCCATGGCTACACAGAGCTCTCTCTCTCTCTCTCTCTCTCTCTCTCTCTCTCTCTCTCTCTCTCTCAGAGTCTCCTAAGTCTCCTAAGCCTCTAATCTTAAATGTATAAAAGCAAACATGTTTATACTTGGCCTTCTTTCTAAGCATGGTATAAAATTTTAGACTTTGGGTGGGCAGGCGGGCGAATGGATGGAATGGAAGGAAGGAGGGCGAGCGGGCAGATGCAATTCACGCGCACTGCCATCACCTCCTCCTGTCATTCTTCTGTTCGTTCCCAATCCTTACTCTGCCCACACACGTAACCTTCTTCGGCATTACCTTCACATCTTCTACGAGTTATGCCCTTGTAATCGCGATGGATACCCATGGAATGCGGGATTTGGCAGAGTCGAGTTCATCGATGAACCGGATATCATGCGTCTCATCGAATCTTGGGACCATGACACTCTGGCGGATTCGAATGTTTGAGCAACTACAATGTGCACTCCTTGATAGTGGGCGAAAAATTCAAGACAATGAAGAGGACATGGAGGGGTGGCATGTTTGATTAAGATGGAATCAAAGAAATATGTGATTTTGATCATAAAAAAATGATGAACATATATGCTACATAATATGTGGCTTAAAATAAAAACCCCAAATTACATGCACACTTTTGCAAGTTGGATGTGACATTCCTTGTCAAAATTCTACCTATAATTATGTTGGTTTCAATAGAGATAAATTCTTTGTTGGTCTAGAAGATGACAGTGTTTATTTCAAAGCCGACTTGGAGAAGTTATTGTCTTTGGTAACATGGATGCTTAGACAAGAAGTTTACAACCTGGTGTGTAACAATATTTCATCCTATATATCTCAAGGAAGCAAAAGGATTTGCAATTGTATCCATATCAATTTGGGAAGTTACTCTAACAATTGCGCAACAGTATCAAAATGCTTATTCCAAATGATGTATCCTTACAATCGAATACTAATGGTTTTACATGTAGAAAACTCATTAGAAATAATGTGATACTTTCCCAAACTATTTGGATCACATACACATATTCTCACTTCGTGAATGTACACCGAAAGGTTTGACTGTGAGAAGATCATTGAAGTTATTTACCCATATTTGAGCATAGACATTAAATAGACACCCATGTATTCAAATATGGTTGAGGATATATTGCAAATGGCAAAGTTACAACATGGTGCAATACTAAAATACAAACGGGGAGTTTTCAAGAAAGTCATTTTCTAATGCACAAACAAATGTTTTTTGGCCAAGCAATGTAGTTCAACGAAAGAATGCCACGAACTTGAAAGTACCTTATGAGTTTGGATGTTCTCAAGGATAAGTAGAAATATCAAGAGCAATTGCATGAGTATAAAAAACATTCAAACAAAAAGAAGAATATGGGAAGTTGCTCAACAAATTCTCTAAACACAAGGGAAAACAAATACATGTGCTAAATTTTGGTGAAACCTAAAGGGAAAATGTGTTCAGAGTTGTTGTAATATAACTCTTATGGACTTGTTTATGCATTGGAAGAATTTAGATGAGTAATTAAATGTTCACATATGCATCCCTTCTTTATGATTGAAGATGTATGCATAGGGCTTAAGAAATTGTTGTCTCAGAAGAAACTTTCACAATTAATAATATTCCACCAACTAGTTTGAACCGTCATATTTCCAAACTTCATTCCTGTATTCTCAATAAATCATGCCATCATTTCCATCAAAGGTTGTACACATCATAGTACATAAAATTCGTGTTCGTCTGCCATAACATTCATCAATACCTTGGTTTTGCATTCTCAAAAGCCTCTCATCACCATCTTCTTTGTTGATCATATCTAAAGTTAGTTCAATAAGACATAATCTCCTTCCCTTTGTACTTCTAATGAGACAATGATTTGTATATACATATATAAACCAAATTCTCAACATGAGCATGAGTCAATCTATTTCTTCTTTTTGTATGTATCAATGAGAATGTGCTCCAATTTCTTTCACAAGAAGATACACATGAACCTTGAGAAAGCACACGAATTGCAAGTCTTTTTAAGTTTGGAGTGCATTCTCCAAATGTTTCCCACCACTTAATTGCATCATGCTTTCTAGTTGGATCCTTTGCCATAGGAACTTGAAATGTACTTTTTTTCTTGAGTTCTATAAGCATAGACTTCATCCAATAAAACACCACATATATGTACATCACCATTAGTAGAACACATAATAGTTTCCACCCAACTTGTATTGACCTTGTCATCACAATCTTGAATTTTTTCTCTCCGATGGATGCAAAATAACGTCGGTTGCATGCAATGGTGAGTGTAGCATAATGGTCCATATTTACATACACATTCCTCTAATTTCATCAAGCATTATATGTTCTACATATTCAATGTGGTTTATTTCTTCTATCATACATTGAGTACATTCATGAATTAAACCCATGGTTGCACCCTCTCTCTTCGAGAATTGAAGAACTTTTAGGATTGGCTTGCATATCTTTATTGTCTTCTTTATATTTGCCCAAAACGAAGCATCAAGTATAATCAAAACTATTTATTCACCTTGTTGTGTTTTTTGTCCTTTCCATTGATACCATTGTTCACTAACCACCATCCTTCTTAGCCATGACATTAATTATAGGTCCATTCTTGGTATCTGACCAACCATCATCGACGATAGTACATCCAACAATAGTCCATTTTTCTCTAATTCGCATAATCTCATTTTCAACATGTTTCATCTCTTCATTCAAGTGCCTTCTACGTAATTGATTAGGAGATGGTAGGGTTTGAAGCTAACTAGGGAAGGCTGGGCGGAACAACTAAATCCACATGGTCATGGATGTATAATGCAGGGTGGCAGTGTACTCAAATGTGTTGGAGTGAAACCTGGTACAAACTCTGGGTTTTTTGAGGAGATATGTATGTTGGTGGCGTGCTTCTTGGTCTGGCACATTTGGACCAGACGATGTATGTTTGTTTTTCAGCAAAGAAAACTCCCAAGCGGTGAGGTGTTGCTAAACATTTGGTTCGAGCTGGTATCTTGGCTACGCGGACGATACAACTAGATTGAAGGGAACTCAGATGAAGCAGAAAGGGCTTGATCAAAGTTTTTGCTGAAATGGGGTCGTTCTCCTATGATGGTAAAATCATTGTCAGGGCCTAAATGGAACTACCAAGCACCGAGATGGTTGTTTCCGCCTATGGCTTCCATTAGTGGACAGGAGATGTAAATATGCGGTTACCATGTAAAAAGAGTTAGCGGGATACTTTTGTTGTAAATATCAAAGTGGGGATTATGCTTAGTTTTGTGTGGAGTCGTGTGAGTTTTGCTGATTATGGTTGAACTTTGTGTTGAGAATCAAGCTCAACATAGTGCAACATGTGAACACACCTTTTGAGAATCTATGATTACTCAAAGGTCAAGAATCACACCACTACTCTCTACACATTAACTACGTGTCATAGAATCATATTCTATAACACAACTAATGAGTTACATATTCCCCATGACTATGAGTCTTCACATTCCCCAAGAGACAGTGGTTGTTGTAGTTAGTTAATGAAGAGAGTGGGTGACTATATATAAAACACCCTTCTCCTACTTCATAGTAAGTCGGTTGTGACTCCTTGTTATGCTACATTTTTGTAAATCTTATTCTACTTGTGAAATATACACCTTCTTCTTGAGTATTCTATTTTTCCTCTCATTTATCTATCTTGAGTTATCTTTTCTCTCCTATCTTTTTCTCTCACACATATACGCACAAAATGCACATCTATTCTGTTGCACAAGAATCACCATCGATTCTTTACATGGTATTAGAGCGATTTGGTAGCTCGATATAGCCCACTCGCCTCATCGTGATCGTGTGTTGTGATCTAAGTCAACGTTCAAGATGAACCGGCTCATCGCTATCGTAGTATCCTACATAGCTCGTGTTCGAGAGAGAAGGAAAAGAAGAAAGGAAGCTTAATCGACAATGAATACTCAAATGGGGAGTGCTCTCCCTAGCGAGAAGTTGGACCAAAACAACTTCACATATTGGGAGTACAAGATGCACCAATACCTTGTCGGCCAAGGCTATTAGGGTTACATCAAGGGAGCACAAGAAAACCGACCCAACGCGAAAGACACTGACTACGAAACATGGGAGCAAGCGGCAAGCCGAGTGATGTATTGCTTGGCGACATGTGTTCACGACCACATGCTCGACTACATTTGAGATGCCGAGACGTCAAAGGAAGTGTGGGAGAATCTACGAAAGATTTTCGCCACCAACACAAACGCGAGAAAGCTTCAACTCTGCCAAGAGTTGAGCAACATCCAACAAAGGGATGTCCATCACAAGCTACACCTTGAAGATCAAGGAGCTTTGCGACTCGCTTGGCTCGATAAGCGTCAATGTGGACGATGATGAGATGGTGCAAATATGCCTTGGCGGCCTTGCACCACGGTTCGGTGCGATGAGGACTGTCGTACTAGCACGGGAGAACCTGCCCTCCTTCTTTGATCTTCAATCCATGTTGGTCGAAGAAAACCATGTTTGAACAAGGAGGAACGCCTCGGAAGGCCACATGCTTTACTCTCACTCGGACGGAGGAAGAGGATGCGGATGTGCAAGAAGAGGCTGATTCGGCCAAGGACGAGGCGGACGAGGCCCGAGTTACGAAAATAACTCTCAAGTACGACAACAAGACGGAGGCCATCGAGGAACCTTTGGAAGAAGGGGGAGCCACCATTTTGGTCTGAGCTGACAAACCTCGATCGAATGTGGATATTGCAGCAAAATCGACCACCACGAAGAAGCGTGCCGAAAGAAGATTCGTGAGTTAGCTTCCACTAGTCAACAACTAGCCAATTACGTTACCAATTCCGACGATGACGATCGTGGCGGAATGTTCGTAATGAGACATAGAGCAAATTCTATGTCCACCTCTACTTCAATTAGTGCCCCTGGTTCGGAAGAAGTATGGTTCGTCAACTCCTGTGCTTCGAATCATATGACATCTCATCAAGAATGGTTTCGAGAACTTCGAGAGCCAGACCAACCCCGCTATGTCGAAACGAGAGATGACACTACGCATCCGATTCGACACATCAGCAATGTCCCATTCGGCAAAGAAGGTAACCAAAATTTTATTAAAAATGTCTTGCATGTACCAACCATTACGAAGAATTTGGTCTTTGTCGGCCAAATTGTTGAGCAAGGGATGCAAGTACGATTTAATCAAGGCGGTTACTTCATCGAAAAAGAGGGCTGACTCATCGCTCACAGACGAAGAGAGGGCCGAATGTTCATTCTTGACTCGCACAAGATGAAATAGGCCATGTTCGCAAAGGGCACAAAAGCCGATTCCGACATAGAGTTATGGCACAAGTGGATTGGCCATATCAACCTCCAAAAGCTCAAGGCAATGCAATCGAAAGGAGTCGTCATTGGGCTCCTGAAATTCACTGAGAAAGAGATTGAAGGCGTGTGTGCCGCTTGCCAATTTAGCTGTTACCCGGCCGACAAGAAGGCTTAAGGATGTCCAGACCAGAGTGTGAAAGGAATAGTTTATTCAGGAACTGTTGTAATTATTTTATTAATATGGACGGACGGACCGGAATCGGTATGCCGATCCGGATCCGGACCAATTCCGAATAGGTGCCGGTTGGCACCGTTTTGTACTTCGCACCGGTGACCTATATAAAGGCCCGGTTACAATGTAATTGACAATGGATAATTAATAGAACTTATTGCCTTAACCTTCCAGGATTGATTACCGTTCTGTACTCATTGTTATATCTTACGCGTGTAATGACGTATTGCTAAGTAGCTAATTAAGGTCTAATTAAGCGTTGTGTCGTAAGTCATCTTGCCGTAACACCCTTTGGTGAAGTGTCTTAAGTGGACCTTGTGTTAGGCTGTTGTCCGGCCCTAGGATTAAGACAGTTTTTGGCGACCACGATTCCTGCACAATCGCAGTGAACAGCGGCGGGAATGGATGACTAGGCCAACAGACGACCCGGTTACGGAGAGAGCACGAAGACTTGTTGAATGGTGAAGGTGGCGAGAGGCTTTCCAGCAAGTAGCGGAAGAAATCCGATCGGATTGATCATTTTCCAAAGTGATCCGAGAAGTGGCGGAGGAGTCGCTCCGTCTGCAACAAAACGCTTACCCGGACGAAGGAAGCAGCTTAAGTAGCCTCCGGAAAGCGGAATCCCTTCTCCAGGACTTGGCCTGAAGAGACGGTGAATCCGAAGCATTTTCAGCGTTGGAATCGGATTCAGAAGGGGGTTACAGCACGCACACGAACTATCGCAGCAGTAACGACACCCCAGGAGGACCGGAGGACGAGGAGTCGGATACATTACCGACACCGGAACCAGAATTGTCAGGCCGGGAACCTCCGGCACTAGACGTGGAGCAACCTCTAGAGATAGAAGAAGACAAAGAAAGACCTCCGACACTGGAAGTCGAGTCAGCAACACCAAAGGAAGACCTGCAAAGACCTTTGACGCCGACGGAACAGCAGGAAAGACCATCGACACCACCAGCCCGCGTACCGACACCGGACGACGACATGCCGTTCCAGTACTCCAAGTATAGGGATGACCTGGACGTGGAGGCTCATGTTCACGCGTTTCAACAAACATGGGAGGCGAACCATGTGTCACAACGGTTAAATGCGGCCGAAGAGGAACGATCTAAGATAGTCGAATTCGGCGTGACATTGGAAGGACCAGCCGCCAGATGGCACCGGACGCAGGACCCCAGCACCATCACCACCTTTGCGGACCTTAAAGATAAATTCCTGCAGTTCTTTCAGAAGGAGGTGGACTAGAGAGAAATGGTGGGCCTATTTTATACCATCCGGCAGGACCCTAGGGAGAGCATTCCGCAGTTTGTCATCCGGTTTCAACGGATGCACAGTCAGCTTACCCGAACACCTCCGGAGGAAGAAACACGGGCTATATTCTTAGCCGCGCTCTGGGAACCTCTACGAACGGTATGCACGGTCATCGACTTTCGCACAAGCACCGTCGACCAGGTCATCGACCGGGTTAGAGAAATGGAGAAAACGAGCTCTTGCCTAACAATGGGAGCCCTCCAACGAGCGTTACCAACCGATGAGGATCTCCGGTTCTGGCAAGCAATCCAATGCACGACTTGCTTGAATTCCGGACACTCGGCACTGGAGTGCACCATGCGGATGCACTGCTTACTTTGCCAATCTACGTGCCACATGATGGACCAGTGCAAATATAACTTATTGAATTGGCAAGCACCACCAGTCCGGCAAATCGAGCCACGTAGCAGCGGAGACGAAGAAGACGAACGCTGGCGGCGAGAGGAGCGATATCGACCGACACAGTATGTCCAGTACGACGATCGACGAGACAACTATGACCGGTACGAGAGATATGAAAGGTACCGAGATTACAATGGACGATACAAGCATTACAACCGGGATCACTCCCCCGGGTATCACCAATGACGGGAAGATTACGGGAGATATGACGACCAATCCCATCAAGGGTACCACAACAAAAAGAACTTTAATAAAAAACGACATTTCAAAAAAGGGAGCCACCCACGTGAATTGGAAAAAGGTGCCTCAAGCAACCAACTGGACCAAAGCCCCGTGGTTACCACAGGTCCTCCACCGAGCACAAGAAACAATGCTGAATCCAACAATACCCGGAAAGCATATTGCTATTATTGTCGGCAAGAAGGACATTATAGTAATCAATGTCCGGCAAAGAGCTATGACAAGCAACCGACAGTAAACATGGTTGTCGCCGAAGTCGCAGACCTGCAGCAGGTTACCACAAGGTCGAAGGGCAAGGCGACGGAATGGGAGACACAAGCGGCCATCCGGAAGCAGGCAATGAAAAAGGCAAATGAGCGAAACATAGCAAAACTTGCGCAGCAAAAGGAGAACACCGAAGAGCTCGCCGACGGTAGTCAGACCGAAAATGCGACATGGCAGGCATTTCAGGAGTGCCAAATCACGCTGCCATTAGGATGGCTCCTGCAACTAGTACCCAGATTCACAGAAGGACTCAAGACAGGCATGACGGCAGGAGAAACACCACCGGCACCAACATTCTTCTCAAATCTGGAGGAGGGACCGACGGTGGTAGACACAAACAGTCCGGCGATCACAGCCATCGTGAAGAGAAAGGGTTACTCAGAACAGTAATAGATGGAGGATCCGACGTCAATGTGATTAGCGTCCGAACATGCACAACCTTGGGAATCCAAGAGTGGGAACCATGCCTGTTCTGGCTATGGATGGCGGATACAAGCTCAGTGCGACCGACCGGCTTGATACGAGATTTGGAAGTAACAATCGGCGGCCACACATTTCACATCTCGGCAGTAGTGCTACAATTACAGGCACAAGGAGCTTACCCGCTATTGTTGGGGCGGTCGTGGCTAAAAACGGCGCACATTAAACAAAACTGGAGGAAGAATATAATCACCTTCCGGCGGGGAAAAGCAAAAGTACGGGTATCGACACAACCACAGACGGGTACCGGGAAGGAATTGACACCCCTATATGCCGAATGTGTCAATATGTTGGATGGATTAGCAGACGAAGAGGTGGATCAATACTTGCAAGATAATCCGAAGGTAGTACCTCTGTTCGAAATCGACGTAGCTGAAGCCATATCACCATACATAGTCCCACTGGACGGAGCGGACGAAGAACCAAATAAAGAAGTGATCCGGGAGCTACGACAAGCACAAGAAGCACTGGAAAGAGAAATGGCCGTATCACAACGGGTTAAAGCATCCCAACTAGAGGAGGTAAATCTAGGAACTATGGAAGAGGCGAGACCGGTGCAGATAGCCAAGGAAATGACTACGGAGAACAAAACGGCGATGATTACACTTCTCAAAGAGTTTCGGGACGTGTTTGCCTGGTCCTATGAGGATATGAGAGGGCTCGATCCTCAACTATATCAACATCAAATACATTTGAGCAAAGACGCCAAACCGGTAGCACAACGACGGTACCGAATGAATCCAAACTACGCCGCCAAAGTCAAGGAGGAAATCAACAAGTTGCTGAGGGTTGGCTTTATCCATCCCGTAAAGAAATCTACATGGTTGAGCCCGATAGTAGTCGTACCAAAGAAAAACGGCAAAATTAGAGTATGTGTCGACTACCGGGAGCTTAATGCGGCGACGGTAACTGATGCATTTCCACTTCCATTTAAGGATGGAGTTTTGGACGCAGTCGCCAGCCATGAGGTATACAATTTTTTAGACAGATTCAGCAGATACAACCAGATCCGAATGCACCCCGATGACCAGGAGAAAACGACTTTTGTCACTGAATGGGGAGTGTTTGTTGCCGTAGTGATGATGTTCGGACTAAAAATGGCGCCGACAACGTTCTAGAGGATCACCATGGAAATATTCAGAGAATTCATACCGACATTCATGCAAGTGTTCCTCGACGACTTTGCCGTTTACAGCTGGGAAGGAGACCACCTTCAGCACCTCCGACTGTGTCTAGAAAAGTGTAGTGTCTAGAAAAGTGTAGCTACACCACTGCATGCTGCGGTACACCGAACACCGTTCCAGTGGACCGACACCGAAGACAAGGCGTACCGGGCACTCAAAGTTCTATTGTCGCAAGCGCTGGTAGTGCAACCCCCGGATTGGGCGAAGGAATTTCATGCGTTCGTGGATGCGTCCGACATTGCAATCGGGAGTGCGCTGATGCAACTTACGGAGCCAAGATGGTACTGGCCCGTATATTACGCAAGCCGGAAGTTATCCCAAGCCGAACGAAATTATTCCACCACGGAAAGGGAAGCTTTAGGCATGATCTACAACGTAACAAAATTCAGGCATTATTTATTGGGAAGAAAGTTTTCCTTCCATGTAGATCATTCGACACTCCTCTACCTAGTGTCCAAAGCGTCACTTACCGGTAAGTTGGCCCGGTGGACTTTGCTATTACAGGAATTCGAATTCGAGATATTCCACTGACCCGACATACAGCATGCGGTAGCAGATTATTTAAGCTGGTTAGATTCCGGCGAAACCGACGACGGAGTACCAGACGAGTTTCCGGATGCTGAGCTATTTCGAGTCACCACGGAAACGACAACAGATGAAACGGTGGCACCAGAAGATAAGTGGCTAACAAATATGCACCAATTTCTGAGCACCGGATTGCCTCCGGAGGAGATGAACCGGGACGAGAGGAAACGCCTGGCGGTATAAAGCCGACACTTCTATTTATTACGGGACACGTTATACCACAAAGGTATCAGGAACAATACTAAGATAGAGAAGGAATTAGTACTAAAAGAAGTATTAGTACTAAGAGAGGTGAAGGACTCTCGAGAGAAGGAACGAGTGAGTGAGAGGGAGGGAGAGAGAGATGATAAGAAAAGATATATATTATGTGAGGAAAATGTACAGTAGCTAGGAGGCTTAAGACTGGCATTGAACCGATTTGGTTCGAAATAATGCCTTGTGCCTCCTTTTATAGTGTTCTAAGGAATACTCCTGAAGTTTCTAGAATGTTCCAGAGAAATCTAGAATATACATCAATTTCTATAATAAAACATAAATGAAAATAATATTCTACGTATTACAATGTATAGTCTAATGGTCAAGAGCTCGACCCATGTAGCATAAGGTCGTGGGTTCGAGTCTTGCCATATCATGACAAAAGGTGTGGACGGTATATGGCGACGAGAGGTGCACAACGACGAGAAAGAGGTAATACTACGGGAAGCACACTGCGGAGTCGCCGGAGGACATTATGCCGGGGATATGGCAAAGTGGCCTATGGTGGCCGACTACATTGAAAGACGCAGTCCGGTACGCGAAAGAGTGTGATCTATGCCAGCGAATGGGCTAACCAACGGAACAAGCTAGGATGTCGCACCAACTAGTACTACCGCTAGAACCATTTCAGAAATGGGGACTGGATTTTGTCGGACTATTTAAACCACCGGCAATGAGAACTGGCAACCGGTATGTGATTGTTGCGATGGACTATTGCACTAAATGGGTGGAAGCCAAAGCCTTACAAGACAACACCGCGACGTCGACGGCAAAATTCTTATACGAATACATTTGGTGCCGGTACGGATGCCCCATAGAGCTGATAAGTGACTAAGGAGGGCACTTTCTTGGACAGGTACGGAGCACCCCGTACTACCCACAAGCCAACGGATTAGCTGAGTCAACAAACAAAACGCTACAGAATATCCTGCGCAAGATCGTCAATGAGAATCAGACAGATTGGGACACGAAGCTGCACAGTGCACTCTGGGCTTATCAGACAGGCTACGAAACAAGCATTCAAACCACACCATTCCGGTTAGCATTCAGATTAGAGGTAGTCGAGTTCCAAGTACTGAGCTTACGGATCCAGATTCGGGAACGACTTAATGAAAAGGAATCGGAGGCAATTCGGTTAAAGGCTCTATGTGAACTAGAAGAACACCGACTGGCGAGCATCATGCACCTGGAATTGGAACAACGGCGACAGAAAGCGTTTGTAGATCGGCACCAGAAGGGAAACGAAAAGATGTTCGAAATCGGCAAGCCGATACTAGTGTTCCAGACCCAGATGGGTAAAATTCCAGGCAAACTACGGTTTAGATGGACTGGACTGTACTGGATCACACGCGGGTTCAATGGGTCTTACCAGTTAGGGACACTTGCTGGCGAGGTGATGGGTAAATGGGTCAACGGATTTAGACTAAAGCCATACAAAGGACCTATGCCCAAGAACCCATTTGAACGAAGGGCTGACACCGAATCGGACGCCGTCAGGCCAACCAAGACGACAACTTGTGAAGAAAACGGCTACCACCAAGCCGGTAAGGAGGAGCACGAGCCGACAACCGGGGAGAGCAAAACGGCGACAAACCGTCAAGAGGCCAGCAAGGTGCGCGTTTCGGGTAAGGGTCCGACAGGACCGGAGAAAAATTAACCACACAATTAATTTCAAAAAAGAAAAGAAAAAAAAGAAAAGAAAGAAAAATCGAATCAAAGAAATCATGCAAAGGAGTGGTGGGAATGGCCACGCAAACGAGGAGTAAAGAGGCACTTTGAAAAGGTACGAGGAGGCTATGAATAGGGCATTAAACCACCACCACATGGCACGAAATGCTATTATAGTACACGACCTGCACATGCGTAAGCTCGAAAAAGGCGCCAAGATGCAGAGAGAAAACGCCCCCCGCATCGAGACCTTCTTTCGCGAACCAAGGAGAACAGATGTAGATAGACGCGTGAAGATCAATCGAAGAGAGCTCACGCACAGAGAACCCCCTCACTCAGAACTTTCTCTCTCACACTCTCTCCACCGTCAAACCTCGCCAACACTCTCCGACCTCGACGCAGAGATGGACTACCAAACACTGTCTAAAGCCGCCAAGAAATGGCTACGGCAACACGGACTGGAGGGTTTCTTGACGATCATGGAGGCGGTGCCACACAAGGAGGCTGAAAAGATTATCAAAGAAATCGACACAGAGGTGATCACGGAGGAGGCGATCCGTGCGTTAACAGGCCTTCCGGAGGGGGGCATCTACACGATCGACAATCCTACCTCCGAGCAGCTCATCAAATATTTCGGTGAGTATTCTCTCGCCAGCAAGGGCTACAGGACACAGGGCGGCGAAGATATGTTATTCCGCGAAATTGCCCGTGTACTCCATGAGTTCGGCCACGTATACCCTCGACCCCCCGTTATGCCTCAAAACTGAACATGCTTGATTATCGCAACGTACGAAGGGGTCAAGGTGGATTGGCCGGTGTTGATCGCCGATGGATTGTGCGCGGCTATTGATACCGTAAGAGGTAAGGACGACAAGGAAGGCAAAGAAGGCCGGAAAATATGGCATGCGGTGACGCAATGGCTCACCCTATTGGCGCCACCTGTCGAGCCCGTCCAGACCAAGAAACAGGGAAGAGCAACGGACGGCACCCCGAAACCTGCTTCAAAACGACAACAATTGTTGGCCTCCAAGGCCACTAAGGGGAAGACGGCCGACGCAGAGAAGGCGGCAAAGGAGCGTGCCAGCCGGAAGCGGCCGACGGACACGCACGAGGAGACACCGGCACGGCCCCTGAAGATCCCACTCCACTGACCAGTGCAGCAAGAAACGGACACCCTGGCGGCAAGAATGAATGCCGGGACTCAGGAGGAGGAAACGGAGGAAGAGCCTACGGAGCACCTCCGGCGGCAACCGGTGAAGAGGACTGTAGAATCAGCCGGGAAGCGTTTGAACCCATAGAAGGATGGAACACCCGCAACCCACACTGAGAATCCCACGCCAAGGGAGGCACCAGAACCGGTTCGGATGGAACCGGTCACAAAAGTCCTTGCACAACAGGCAGCACCGGCAAGCCTCGTAACTCAAGAGCCGGTTATACAAATGCCAACCTCCTCAGCCGGCCAAGAACAAGCAGACAAGGAGCGGCTAGCCGAAACACAACCAGAACCGGAACGACAAAGTGGTCAGTAGGCAGAACCAGAATTGCAGCTCGACGCAATTAGGCGGGACCGGCCACTTACAAGCGAACCCATCAGCCAACCCTCCGCACAAGCGCACCAACAGTGCACCGACAGCCAATGGCTCCGGTGGATAGGAGAACAAATTGCCGGAGTAGTCGGATACGTAGAGGCGGAAGAACGAGCGCAGATGGAACGGTTGCTAGTCACAACTGATGAACTAGAGACGGCCTGGTCAAGGATCCGGTGCCTCGAACAAGACTTGGATCGGGTCACAGAAGACATGGCCAAAATGGCCTTAACCGCAACATAGATCCAAGCACCGGTGACTCCGGTGGATGTACATACGAATAAGACCCCGGAGACAGAAACTGTTCCGGAGAAAGATGCGGCGCAAGCCCAAGAGCTTGCCGAATAAAGGGACGAACTTGCCGGACAAGAAGCACTACGGAGCCGCGAACGAGATTCGAAGAAAGTGGCAGAAGAGGAGTTAAGGAAATTTGTTGAAAACCTCCGCCGGGCAGAAGAAAATCTGCGGAAAGGGCATCAAGCTTACGATCGGCTAAAGGAGGAAAAAGAAAAATTGCTGCAGGAGAAGGACAAGCTGCGACGGAAATCGAAAGGCTGAAGGAAGAACTCCGTCAACAGAAGGACCGGGAGGACCGCACGCGCCGATAGATCAACCAGAGGCTGAAGCAGAAGACCGATGATTTTGATCATCTGCACCGGGACTACAAGCAGCTGGAGACGGAGTATAAGCAACAGCAGGAAAGGATGGCCGAGCTCCGACAGGAAGTTGATAGGGCCACAACGGCACTCGCCGACGAACGAGCTGAGAATACAAAGTTATTGGAGGAAGCGGCAAGGGACCGGATGGAGCTCCACAAGTAGAACCATGAAGAAAAGGAAAGGGCGACAATGGTGTTACAGAGGTTGCAAACAACCTATCAAAGTCAATTGTCGCATTATAAGGAGCAAGAGGCGGACACGGTCAGAATCATCAAGCAATTGAAAAAGGAGCGACAAGCCGCGGAGAACAAATCACGGATGGGAACCAAACGGATCCAGTGCATCCTCCAGGCATGCTCACCAAGACCAAATGCTTGATTGACGAGAGCTCTGTGCAATGGTGGACGAAATGAGCACAGAATACGACGGAACTCCAATTGGTTAGGGCGGACATGGAAAACCGGCGGAAGGAAGGTGACAACTGTTATACGCTGACATATGAGGACTTCACTGCCATAAGGGATGAGCTGGCCAAAGATTTCACAGCCCTGGCGAATGAACAATTGGTGCAGGTTTGGCAGCTCATAGCTCAACTGGACGACGATCGGCTGGTGTCATGGCAAGACTCGAACCCATGACTTTATGCTACATGGGTCGAGCTCTTACCATTAGATTAGGAATTGTATTTTGTAGGATATTATTTTCATTTATACTTTATCATAGAAAATTGATGTATATTCCAGATCTCTCTGGAACATTCTAGAAGCTTCAAGATTATTCCTAAAAACACTATAAAAGGAGGCACAAGGCATTGTTTTGAACCAAATTGGTTCGAGATGCATCAGTGGGATATCGGGAAGGATGCATCTCGAGTCGGCCTAATAGGCACGCTACTTAGCGGCTCAGCCTTGGCACGGTTTGCTCCGCTTCTAGAAAAACAATCACCCTTACTTAATAACTTTGAAGATTTTATTGGTGAGTTTAAAGCCTGCTTTGGAGACACCGACAGCATCAGGACGGCGATCAACAAGATCCGGCGATTGCGTCAAGGCGATCGTCCAGCCTCTGCCTACGCGGCAGATTTCCGCCTACTTGCTTCAGATATACCCTGGGATGATCAAGCACTAATGGAGCAGTTTCGCTATGGCTTGCGAAACGATGTCAAAGATCTACTTCTAACTTTCCCCGAAGAACCAAAGTCTCTTACGGAGGCAATCAGTCGAGCAGTTCGATGTGACAACCGCCTTTTTGAACGGCGTTCAGAACGTCAATTACAGATACCACGCTCTAGGCCAGAGCCCACTTACGCCGCAGTCGCGGCTAAACCGTTTGCACGAGACACACCTCAAGCAAATACTTCGACACCGATGGAGATCGATACCATGCGTCGACGCGGCCCGTTATCGGAAGAAGAAAAGCAACGACGACGTGCCAATCGATTATGTCTTTATTGCGGTGGACCAGGACATATCGCCATCAATTGTCCCCATAGGCCAAGAAGACAGGTAAATCAAATCGTCGCCTGTACTAAACCCGAGTCAATTCTTCCCTTCGGAGTGTCTGATAGTAGTAATAGTACTAATAGAGTGTGAGATAGTATTCATAGTACTAATAGCCCAAGTATCTCAAATAAATTTGAAATCCTTAGTCAATTAGATGAAGAGTTAAACGATTGAGTCCAGCCAAAATAGGAGCCATTTGGTTGGACAGTAGCCCTAGATCTGTACAGCCCATTAGTGGTTCCATTCCTTCCAAGCAAGTTAGCAATGTGTTCCTAGCCCAAGTCATTGTTAGTACTAAAAGTACTCCCCCAGTACCCGTCCTAGCACTTTTAGATTCCGGAGCTAATTCCTGTTTCATGGATCGAAATTTTGCCCAAGCTTCTCAGATATCCTTAAGAAAACTTCCTCGTCCCGCATCTGTAGTGGTCATTGATGGTCGTCCCATTGCTTCCGGGAATATTGTAGAAGAATCAGAACCCATTCAAGTTGTCCTAGGTAGTTTTGTGTGTATAATATCATTTAATATAATTAGTAGTCCAGAGCATCCCATTGTCCTAGGATTACCTTGGCTTGAATTACATAATCCAGCCATAGATTGGAGAACAAGAGAAGTCCGATATCGACCACCCCAAGAATCAACTCACCGAGTTTCGACCATTTCACTCCATCAACTACGCGAAGAAGGACCCAAGGAGGCAATGTTCCTATTTGCCATATCAGTACATCCTTCTAGCACTATTAAGAAGGACTCCTCAATACAACTTCCGGCAAAATATCATCCTTATGCCGATGTATTTGACAAGGTAAAAGCCGGTACCCTTCCTCATCACCGTCCCTATGACTGTCCCATCGATTTACAACCAGGAACCGAGCCACCATGGGGACCAATTTACAACTTGTCACCCACCGAGTTAGAAGTCCTTCGAGCCTACATAGAGGAGAACTTGGCAAGCGGGTTCATCCGTCATTCGAAATCTCCGGCCGGTGCACCCATCTTCTTTGTCAAGAAGAAAGATGGCTCACTTCGTCTTGTCGTTGATTACCGCGGATTGAATAAAGTCACCATCCGGAATAGGTATGCACTTCCTCTTATATCAAGTCTTTTAGAGCGAGTTAATGGTGCCAAGTTTTTTACTAAAATCGACCTACGAGGAGCGTATAATCTCGTGCGGATCCGACCGGGAGATGAGTGGAAGACCGCTTTTCGCACGCGGTATGGGCATTTCGAGTATACTGTTATGCCGTTTGGCCTAACCAATGCACCCGCAGTCTTCCAACACATGGCAAATGATATATTCAGAGACCTCTTGGATATCTGTTTGATCATTTATCTGGATGATCTGTTGATTTATTCGAAGACCCAGGAAGAGCACGATTCTCATGTACTATTAGTACTAAAGCGACTCCGCGAGAATGGTCTTTATGCCAAGCTAGAGAAATGTAGCTTTGACTGCAAGCAAGTGGAATTTCTAGGCTACGTCATCTCCTCAAAGGGCATCGCCATGGATCCAGCTAAAATCCAAACTGTACTAGAGTGCCAAATTCCACGGTCGGTACGAGATGTACAATGTTTTCTAGGCTTTGCTAACTTCTACCGTAAGTTTATACAGGATTACTCGAAGATTATTTTACCTCTCACACAACTTACGAAGAAGGGCCAAGCATTTCTTTGGTCCATCGAAGCAGATATGGCTTTTCGGCATCTTAAGAAAGCCTTTACATCAGCACCGATTCTAGCTCATGTGGATACAAGCAAACCATTCATCATGGAGGCCGACGCATCAGATTTCGCCCTCGGTAGCATCCTTTCTCAACAAGGCGATAAAGAAGAGTTGCATCCGGTGGCTTTCCATTCGCGCAAATTCAATGTCGCAGAAATCAACTACGAAATACATGACAAGGAGTTATTAGCCATCGTGGATTCATTTGTACAATGGCGGCATTTCTTAGAGGGCTCTCCACATCAGGTCATTGTCTTTAGCGATCATAAAAATCTTGCTTATTTTCAGAACGCTCGCGTACTAAATCGACGGCAAGCTCGGTGGGCGCAATTCCTCACGCGTTTCAACTTCGAAATCACATATCGACCGGGGAAGCAGCAAGGAAAAGCAGATGCACTATCACGGCGTTCATATCTTGCACCTCGTCCTGGTGACGCAACATTTGATAATCAAAAGCAAGTAATCTTGGGACCAACACGATTGCACACGACGCGGATTTTTCACACCCCGATGGATTCACGGATTACCGATGACATACGTGCAACCTTGAAGACGGATAGTTTTGCTCAAGACATCCTGGCGCACATTGATACTTCTCGGGCATCCTGTTCTCAGTCTCAACAACCAGGTATTGACTACCGACAATTCGAATATCATGATGGTTTGTTATTCTTTAAAAAGCGCGTATATGTCCCCGATTGCTCCTGTCGCCTTCAAATCGTCCAACATTGTCACGACACCCATACGGCGGGACATTTCGGTAGTACCAAGACGTTGGAGTTAGTGCAGCGATCTTTTTGGTGGCCCCACATGCGCCGTTTTGTCGACGACTACGTTCGGACCTGTGATGCTTGCTGCCGAGCAAAGATGCCACGACACCATCCATATGGCTTGTTGGAACCTTTACCAATTCCAAGTAAGCCATGGCAGTCTATTTGTCTTGATTTTATTACAGATCTGCCGGTCTCGAAGGGGTTCGATGCTATCCTAACCGTCGTCGATCGATATACGAAGATGGCACATTTTGTGCCATGTACTAAAGCCATCACTAGCGAGGAAACCGCCGCTCTTGTTATGCGTGAGGTATTTCGGCATCATGGCCTACTAGACAGTATTATCAGTGACCGAGGCCCGCAATTTGTCTCCAAATTTTGGCAGCATCTCTTGAGGATGCTCAAGGTCTCCTGCAACCTCTCCTCCGGCTACCATCCTCAAACTGACGGACAGGCGGAACGAACAAACCAAACGTTGGAGCAATATCTCCGGTGTTTCCTGAGTTATCAACAGGACGATTGGGCCGAGATTCTCCACTTTGCGGAGTTTGCGTATAATAATGCTATTCACTCCTCGACTCGGGTCTCCCCATTTCTCGTTTATACCGGTTTCCATCCTCGCTGGTCGGTGATCGACACTCCGGAGCTACCTACCAACCCTCGTGCCGAGGACCATTTGGAGAGGCTACGCAAGATCCAGATGGATCTCTCTACTCACCTTCATCATGCTCAACACACACAGAAGACTTATGCGGATCGTCATCGGATTCCGTCCTCTTTTGCCATCGGAGATCGAGTATGGCTCTTACGTCGTCACATCAAGACTACTCGACCGTGCGACAAGTTGGATTATCGACGACTCGGTCCTTTCTGTATTACGGGGAAGATTAATGATGTCACCTTCCGCCTGGATCTCCCTCCGCAGCTTCAGATACATCCGGTTTTCCATTGTTCTCTTCTTGAACCTTATAAAGCAAACACCATTCCCGATCGTGTGACACCACCGCCGCCCCCGCTGGAGTTGGACGCCGGCCCGGAGTATGAAGTTGCTGCCATCCTCGATTCCAAACTTGTTCGCAACAAACTTTATTACTTGGTCGATTGGCTCGGTTATAGTCCGAGCGAACGTACTTGGGAACCCGTCGAGAATGTTGCCAATGCACAAGATCTTCTTGCTGATTTCCACCGAAAGTATCCGGACAAACCTGGTCCGCAGTTAGCGCCGACTCGTTCCACTCGTCGTCTTTAAGGGGGAGATAGTGTCATGGCAAGACTCGAACCCATGACTTTATGCTACATGGGTCGAGCTCTTACCATTAGATTAGGAATTGTATTTTGTAGGATATTATTTTCATTTATACTTTATCATAGAAAATTGATGTATATTCCAGATCTCTCTGGAACATTCTAGAAGCTTCAAGATTATTCCTAAAAACACTATAAAAGGAGGCACAAGGCATTGTTTTGAACCAAATTGGTTCAACACCAGTCTTAAGCCTCTTAGTCGATTTGTACTTATCTTTCATATAATATAAGAGCTGCTGTCATCATCTTATTTCTCTCTCTCTCCTCTTCTCACTTCCTCTCTCTCGGGAATCTTACGCAGTCCCGTCCTCTTAGTACTAATAGTACTACTCTTCTTAGTACTAATTCCATCTCTGTTTTAGTACTATTCCTGACAGCTGGAGGCTTAAAAACGAGTTTGAGAGCTATGAGCGGTCCCGGCTTCAGGAAGAAAAAGCAAGGAAGGCGGCAACGGTCAACCTTAGTGATGAGGATCTGTCGCCGGTACAAGGACCAGATGGGGACCAGGCCGGGGTCAATCAGCCAGAGACAACTCCGATGGAGGAAACAACGAAGGAAACACTGGTGCCAGAGCGACAAACAGAGCAGCAACCCCAAACGGAGAAGGCACAAACGGAGCAGCCACCACAACAGCCACAAACGGAATAGCAGCCACAGCAGCAACAATAGATTCCCGACGAGCCATTGGAAATTCTGGAGCAAAGCATTTTGGACATTTTGGACGAAGAGTAGCAGGGCCGGATAATGGGTTCGATGTACAAGGTACTGTCCCACGGGCGTGCCATGTGTTACCTGGCAGGCAAGAAGGCTTAAGGATGTCGAGACCAGAGTGTGAAAGGAATAGTTTATTCGGGAACTGTTGTAATTATTTTATTAATATGGACGGATGGACCGGAATCGGTATGCCGATCCGGATCCGGACCGATTCCGAATAGGTGCCGGTTGGCACCGTTTTGTACTTCGCACCGGAGACCTATATAAAGGCCCGGTTACAATGTAATTGACAGCGGATAGTTCTATATAGGCCCGGTTACAATGTAATTGACAACGGATAATTAATAGAACTTATTGCCTTAACCTTTCAGTATTGATTACCGTTCTGTACTCATTGTTATATCTTACGCGTGTAATGACGTATTGCTAAGTAACCAATTAAGGTCTAACTAAGCGTTGTGTCGTAAGTCATCTTGTCGTAACACCCTTTGGTGAAGTGTCTTAAGTGGACACCCTCTGTTAGGCTGTTGTCCGGCCCTAGGATTAATATCAGCAAGCAACATCGGCACCCATTTCTGAAGGAGCGGAACGTTGTCGCGAAGTTTCGCGCGCGTGTGTTACTTGGGCGGGACCACAGGGGTCTTGGACTAGGGAGTACTCAAGGGATAAATATTTATTTATTTATTTATTTTAAATCTTATAAATATAAAGCACTCTTCGAACCCACTCTACGAACCCACTCTACGAACCCACTCTACGAACCCTCTCTATGAATCCTCTCTACGAACCCACTCTACGAACCCACTCTAGGAACCCTCTCTACGAATCCTCTCTACGAATCCTCTCTACGAACCCTCTCTACGAACCCACTCTACGAACCCTCTCTACGAACCCTCTCTACAAACCCACTCTACGAATCCTCTCCGAGCAAGGGCTCGTTGCCCTTTGTTTTGTGAGGTCGGTGGTTTTTGTTGATCATGACTCGTTGACCTTTCGAGATCACCGCACGAGTCAACTGATCAAATGGGTATAAGCAAAGATGAGCACGCAAGATGAACGCACAAGGGGACGATAACACAAACACGAATGCCTGTACGTCTTTATGAGGAGGAGAGGTGCATGGGCACGCCCGAAATGCTCCCTCGTCACAAGACAGCCGAACGTACAAGGAAGACACGAACAAGAAAGAAAGAAAGAAGGAAAGAAACATGAATGATATCGGCCAAAGAAATAAATATGTGTTCGATTCCAACTCAAGAGGACCCTTTATAAAATAGGGTTTGATTACAATGGCAACTTCTAGTTAACCACCAGCTCAATCAAAACATAAATACTAAATGCCCTTAGAGACAAGAGAAAATCCGAACACGACGAAGATGAACACACGAGCACCACCAAAATGCCAACCCCAACGAACCATGACCACCCGAATGGCGAGCACACGGGCTTGCAACGACAAACGGGGCGAAGCAACATTGAACCAACGAAGCTTGGGCTCACGAGCACTTCAAGTGCCGACGCGAAGAAGACGAGCATGTGGCGATGAGGGGATGAACGGGTATGAGATGAAGAGAAGTGGTGAAGAAGAAGATGAAGAGCTCCAAAGGAAAAATGGCGATAGTCTCCTCCTCCCAAAACGTCTTCCCCTAAATGAGCCCCCCTCGACCTCCTTTTATAGGGAAAAAAAGAAGGGGGGGGTCGCCAATTTTGTCTTCAATGCAAAAGGATAAAATTCCTTAAATCACGCTGCATTGTAAGACTAGATTTGAACTATGCACCTCTAGCTAGAAGTCAATGTTACTATACACTAGCCCATTAACTCTCTCTTATATAATATATAATTCTATCTTTATAAATTCTTAGCTTGTCTCCCCTCTACTTTTTATCTCTCCTCTCTCTTACTTTTTACACGAGCTCACTACTCCCTACACCCATTCTTCATGTACTTTCCTCTAGTCTACAAAGTGCACATCACCTTTATGCCTCTACGAACCTCATGGTGCACCTTTAGCACCTTAGATTATTACCCTTCCCCTTACATTTGTTATCTTTTTCTCATTATACAAATTTACAAGTGCATGTGCAATGTTGCACATCCCCATTTTATTTGTCCTACCCGAGTTTCTCACCGTAGTCGGAAATCTTCACGACAATGTGAGCAAAGGCGTACTTGACGTAATTCATTCCGATGTATGGGGTTCGGCTCAGACGACTACATTCGGTGTATGCTGATACTACGTGGCCTTCATCGACGACTTCTCCAGGCACACCTGGATCTACCCCATGTGGCAAAAGAGCGAAGTGTTCGGACACTTCCAAAAGTTTAAGAATGAAGTCGAGAAAGCCACGGGCCGACATGTACGATGCCTTTGATAAGATGGAGGCAAGGAATATTTCTCAGATGAGTTTACATGTATCTACGGAAAGAAGGAATTCGACGAGAGTTTTCGTGTCGACATACGCCACACCCAACAGAGTGGCCGAACAAAAGAATCGGCACATCTTCGAAGTAGCACGGGCCATGATGAACGAAAAGCACATGGCGAAGTCGTATTGGGCAAAAGCGGCTAACACGGTCGTATACCTCATGAATTGGTATACGAAATCGGGTGTGCACGAACTTACTCCACACGAGATGTTTTATGGAAAGAAGTTGGACCTATCACATGTTTGGATATTCGGCCCCATTGCATACGTGCACATCCCCGACGAGAAGAGACAAAAGCTAGACCCGAAGTCAGAGAAATGTATCCTCTTAGGATACTCACTGGAGCAAAAGGGGTACAAGTGCTATAACCCCTCAACTCGAAAATCTCGAGTAAGTCGAGATGTCGTTTTAAACAAATCCGCATCCTGGTACGCACTAGAGACAACTTTGACTTCGATTCCGCTCGACCCGGGATCCGCCGAAATTGAGATAGAAGCCGAAGATCGGCTCATGCACATGTTCGAAGAAAGCTCAATTATGACAAGGCTTAGTGGGCCAAAAGAGCCCCTGAGTGATCAAATCACATCTCGGCAGAGTCCGAAGCTGGACAAAGGGAAGGCGAAAATGCCGGAGTATGAAGACGATCACTTCGATGGCAACAAATCGACTCACTCCCTCGATAGTGAGTTTGAAGGCCTTGACATCCGGACAACTGGAGCGAAGAAAGTCTTAGTATCCAAAAACGAGAAGCTCCACCGATCCACACATGAAAAGAACCTCGTAAGCCGATTCGACTACAACGATTATATGGTGTACCATTACGCCTTTATGATGAAGGTAGCAACGGTATGGGAGCCGGAAACCTTTTCCGAAGCCGTGAAGGACCCACGATGGATTGAAGCAATGAACGAGGAGATGGAAACACTTTGCAAGAATGAAACATGGAATCTCGTTTCCCACTCATCGCACAAGATGGTGATAGGTTGTAGATGGATCTACAAGGTGAAGTATAACACCAACGGCTCCGTAAACCGCCACAAAGGTCAACTTGTAGTGAAAGGATACACACAAACACATGGAGTCGACTATGAAGAGACATTTGCCCCGGTGGCAAAGATGACAACTGTGCGGACCGTAATTGCACTCGCAGTGGCGAAAGGGTGACACCTCCATCAGATGGACGTAAAGAACACCTTTCTTTAAGGCGAATTAGGAGAGGAGGTATACATGGCACAACCACCCGACTTCGAATCGCGTACTCATCCGAAAGCTGTGTGCCGACTCAAGAAGCCACTCTACGGCCTCAAGCAAGCACCATGTGCTTGGCATTCGAAGATTACGCAATATCTTGATCAAATGCTTTCAAATGTTGAAATCTAACAACTCTCTCTACGTACGAAACGACTCTAGAAGCTCGATTGTCATCATCCTATACGTGGATGATCAGGTTATTGGAGGTGAGCATTTAGTCGACATCAACAAGGTGAAGTCCCTCCTCTCCAACAAATTCGAGATGACGGACATGAAGGAACTTCATTACTTTCTTGGAATCGTAGTAATTCGGATTCCGACCGGCACTATGATCTCTCAACGACACTACATTCTCAACTTATTATACAAGTTCGGGATGGTTGAGTGCAAATCTGTGGCAACCCCTCTCAATCGAAACCTCAAACTAGATGCTGACTCCGCCACAAACGAGTGTGAGCCGATTCAATATCGACAACTAATCGGGAGCCTCATCTATCTCACGATCACGCGACCCAACCTCGACTATCCGGTCAGCCTCCTTAGCCAATTCATGCAAACTCTACGAGATATCCATTTCAATCGTGCAAAGCGAGTATTACGATACGTGAGTGGCACAATGGATTACGACATCCTCTACGCATCGGCCACACCAATTCAACTCGAAGGGTACACGGAAGCCGACTGGGCCGGCTACAGAGCTAATCGACGATCGATCTCTGTATTTGTCTTCTCGCTCGATAGCGGAGCAATATCTTGGAGTAGTAAGAAGCAACCTACCATCGCACTTTCGAGTACAGAGGCCGAATACAGGGGCGTAGTCGTAGCTGCCTATGAAGCTGTATGGTTCAAGAGGATTTTGAAGGAATTGGGTGTTCCCATCAAGGATCTAACTCCCATTTACTGCGACAACATGAGCAGTATATATCTAGCTCGTAACTCAGTGTTCCATGCACACACAAAACATATTGAAGTGCACTACCACTTCATTCGAGAGCATGTTCAGGACGGAGATGTTGATCTTCTACACATCAACACAAATCTTCAAACAACTGACATCTTCACCAAGGCCCTAGGAGCTCACAAGCTTCGGCAATTCATGTCAGAACTTGGATTGATGATCCTTGACTTGCCAAGTTTGAGGGGGAGTACAAGCGAGAACCGGATACCGTCCGAACCGGGTACGAGCGGAAGCAGACACCGGAGATTGTCCAAACTAGATACCAGCCGAAGCGGACATCAATCGAAAGGAACCAACGCAAGTTGAGCTTGAGGGGGCGTGTTGAGAATCAAGCTGAACATAGTGCAACGTGTGAACACACCTTTGAGAATCTATGATTACTCAAAGGTCAAGAGTCACACCACTACTCTCTACACATTAACTATGTGTCATAGAATATGATTCTATGACACATAACTAATGAGTTACATATTCCTCATGACTATGAGTCTTCACATTCCCCAAGAGAGAGTGGTTGTTGTAGTTAGTTAATGAAGAGAGAGGGTGACTATATATAAAGCACCCTTCTCCTACTTTATAGTAAGTCGATTGTGACTCCTTGTTATGCTACATTTTGTAAATCTTATTCTACTTGTGAAATATACACCTTATTCTTGAGTATTCTATTTTTCCTCTCATTTATCTATCTCGAGTTCTCTTTTCTCTCCTCTCTTTTTCTCTCACACATATATGCACATAATGCACATCTATTCCGCTGCACAAGAATCACCATTGATTCTTTACACTTTGATGTACTTCGTTTGCTAACTAATGGGACGTAGTGGTTATTTGGAAAAGAAGGCCAAACAAGTGTTACTACTTTTATGATGTCATGAAAATATGCGCTTCCTAGATTTACATCTGGTATATCCTCTACAAATAAAACATTTTGATATCTTCATCAGCATTTTTATCAAGTTGCTTTTAATACTTTTAAACATTGTCTACTTTCATATTTTTACTTGTTCATGCCTTAACAAAAGCCATTTCATTGATAGATGTCGACTCCACATTCACATCAACATTTGCACAACTAATATCAGATACCATTTTTTGTACTTCAGCTTTTATGACAACATCAATTTGACGACATTTGTTAAACACCTAAACCTTTCAAGCCCAATATATGAGCTCTATTTATAAATGGGCCACCAACAAATACATGGTGGCAATGTTTACATTGAATGACAAACATACCCTTATCAAGTTTTCTCACAACAATCACATGATCCTATTCAATGCCCTTTTGTTTCACCATAATTTTTTAGTAAATTAACTGCACACAAATATTAGAACTAGAATAACAAAACCTAAAACTATACATATGCAAAGGTCTTAGTCTCAACATTGAACTTATTCGACTCCTTTTCTTCAATTGACATGAACGATTCCTTGTAAAAGAATACGTGTGCGGAAGCGTATGCGTAAGACACTGAGTACACGATTCGGAAGTACGACAGTTCAGTAAAACACAGAAATCACAGAGAAGGAGAGAGGGTAGAAAACGTAACTATATTAAAAAATAATTATCTGTATATTCTTTGTACATACTTGGTGCTTAGTGAGCACCTTTTATACAAGCCCTGACTATCGGGCTGACACAAGTACTTACAGTACCTGACCGCTCATAAATGAGCATCCCACACTTACCCCCAAAATTATTCCTTCAGAGGAATAACATTCTAACGGCCTCTCGGTTTACATACCGCTACAACCATATTTTGCGTACGATTTTACGCAGCCAGTCTACGCACGGGGTTACACACCCAATGTTGAGCTTGTTTGATCATTCCAACTAGACATAAATTGACTGATCATTCCAACTAGATAGCTGAGGTATGGCCGAGTGATCGTCAAGTAGATGAGGCTTCCGACAATCTGTCGAAACCATGTTGGGCCGCACACCTTTCCCGAATCTCGGCGAAACTTTACGTTTCTATCTAGAGGGGTCGAGATGGGCTTACAATCTGCCATCCCAAACTTGAAGAGCATATTCAACGCGTAATGACGCTGACTGATCAATATGGCTTCGGGGGAACGGATCACTTCAATCCCGAGGAAGTAATGAAGGTCGCCAAGATCCTTCATTTCGAACGATGCCGCAAGCAAAGACTTTACGCAGCCGAATTCTTCTAGGTTGGCACCAGCGATGACTAAATCATCAACATAATGTAAAAGACAAACCGAGCCATGTCGACCTTGCCTAACGAACAATGAGGAGTCCGTCCGACTTTGATGTCATAAACCCCATTCTACACAATCGTTGCGTAATCTTCGTGTTCCAGTTCACGGGGCTTGCTTATGTCATGGCAAGACTCGAACCCATGACTTTATGCTACATGGGTCGAGCTCTTACCATTAGATTAAGAATTGTATTTTGTAGGATATTATTTTCATTTATACTTTATCATAGAAAATTGATGTATATTCCAGATCTCTCTGGAACATTCTAGAAGCTTCAAGATTATTCCTAAAAACACTATAAAAGGAGGCACAAGGCATTGTTTTGAACCAAATTGGTTCAACGCCAGTCTTAAGCCTCTTAGCCGCTTGTACTTATCTTTTCACATAATATATAGTTGCTGTCATCATCTCTCTCTCTCATTCTCGCTATCTCTCTCTCTCTCTCCTCTTCTCACTTCCTCTCTCGGGAATCTTACGCAGTCCCGTCCTCTTAGTACTAATAGTACTGTTGTTCTTAGTACTAATTCCATCTCTGTTTTAGTACTATTCCTGACAGTTTGAACCAAATTTTCCCTCTAGCCTACTTGTCACTCTCCCTCATCCTCCTACCCTTTTCCCTATACTATGGCTACGGTTAGCGCCCAAGAATACCAATCCGTTTTCTCCGAGCTACAGTGCCTAAAAGAAAAGTTTGTTGCCCTGGAACAAGAAAACCAACGGCTGATAGGGGATCTGCAACAAATCGCTCTGGAAAAACAACAAACGCAACAACAACATGGGGAGTTAGCGTTACGGGTACAACAACTCGAAGCAGCGTTGCAACAACAAGGATCCAGTCCCCAAGGATTTCATAAAGAGCCCAAGATTGGACTTCCTGTGAAATTTGATGGAACGCGTTCGCAATTCCGGGGATTCCTTAATCAGGTACGCTTAGTCATCCAGATGCATCCTTCCCGATATCCCACTGATGCATCTCGAGTCGGCCTAATAGGCACGCTACTTAGCGGCTCAGCCTTGGCACGGTTTGCTCCGCTTCTAGAAAAACAATCACCCTTACTTAATAACTTTGAAGATTTTATTGGTGAGTTTAAAGCCTGCTTTGGAGACACCGACAGCATCAGGACGGCGATCAACAAGATCCGGCGATTGCGTCAAGGCGATCGTCCAGCCTCTGCCTACGCGGCGGATTTCCGCCTACTTGCTTCAGATATACCCTGGGATGATCAAGCACTAATGGAGCAGTTTCGCTATGGCTTGCGAAACGATGTCAAAGATCTACTTCTAACTTTCCCCGAAGAACCAAAGTCTCTTACGGAGGCAATCAGTCGAGCAGTTCGATGTGACAACCGCCTTTTTGAACGGCGTTCAGAACGTCAATTACAGATACCACGCTCTAGGCCAGAGCCCACTTACGCCGCAGTCGCGGCTAAACCGTTTGCACGAGACACACCTCAAGCAAATACTTCGACACCGATGGAGATCGATACCATGCGTCGACGCGGCCCGTTATCGGAAGAAGAAAAGCAACGACGACGTGCCAATCGATTATGTCTTTATTGCGGTGGACCAGGACATATCGCCATCAATTGTCCCCATAGGCCAAGAAGACAGGTAAATCAAATCGTCGCCTGTACTAAACCCGAGTCAATTCTTCCCTTCGGAGTGTCTGATAGTAGTAATAGTACTAATAGAGTGTGAGATAGTATTCATAGTACTAATAGCCCAAGTATCTCAAATAAATTTGAAATCCTTAGTCAATTAGATGAAGAGTTAAACGATTGAGTCCAGCCAAAATAGGAGCCATTTGGTTGGACAGTAGCCCTAGATCTGTACAGCCCATTAGTGGTTCCATTCCTTCCAAGCAAGTTAGCAATGTGTTCCTAGCCCAAGTCATTGTTAGTACTAAAAGTACTCCCCCAGTACCCGTCCTAGCACTTTTAGATTCCGGAGCTAATTCCTGTTTCATGGATCGAAATTTTGCCCAAGCTTCTCAGATATCCTTAAGAAAACTTCCTCGTCCCGCATCTGTAGTGGTCATTGAT
This sequence comes from Azolla caroliniana, assembly GCF_043228905.1. Classification (NCBI taxonomy): domain Eukaryota; kingdom Viridiplantae; phylum Streptophyta; class Polypodiopsida; order Salviniales; family Salviniaceae; genus Azolla; species Azolla caroliniana. Next base: position 15,867,461 of record NW_028230444.1, read on the forward strand.
GGTCGTCCCATTGCTTCCGGGAATATTGTAGAAGAATCAGAACCCATTCAAGTTGTCCTAGGTAGTTTTGTGTGTATAATATCATTTAATATAATTAGTAGTCCAGAGCATCCCATTGTCCTAGGATTACCTTGGCTTGAATTACATAATCCAGCCATAGATTGGAGAACAAGAGAAGTCCGATATCGACCACCCCAAGAATCAACTCACCGAGTTTCGACCATTTCACTCCATCAACTACGCGAAGAAGGACCCAAGGAGGCAATGTTCCTATTTGCCATATCAGTACATCCTTCTAGCACTATTAAGAAGGACTCCTCAATACAACTTCCGGCAAAATATCATCCTTATGCCGATGTATTTGACAAGGTAAAAGCCGGTACCCTTCCTCATCACCGTCCCTATGACTGTCCCATCGATTTACAACCAGGAACCGAGCCACCATGGGGACCAATTTACAACTTGTCACCCACCGAGTTAGAAGTCCTTCGAGCCTACATAGAGGAGAACTTGGCAAGCGGGTTCATCCGTCATTCGAAATCTCCGGCCGGTGCACCCATCTTCTTTGTCAAGAAGAAAGATGGCTCACTTCGTCTTGTCGTTGATTACCGCGGATTGAATAAAGTCACCATCCGGAATAGGTATGCACTTCCTCTTATATCAAGTCTTTTAGAGCGAGTTAATGGTGCCAAGTTTTTTACTAAAATCGACCTACGAGGAGCGTATAATCTCGTGCGGATCCGACCGGGAGATGAGTGGAAGACCGCTTTTCGCACGCGGTATGGGCATTTCGAGTATACTGTTATGCCGTTTGGCCTAACCAATGCACCCGCAGTCTTCCAACACATGGCAAATGATATATTCAGAGACCTCTTGGATATCTGTTTGATCATTTATCTGGATGATCTGTTGATTTATTCGAAGACCCAGGAAGAGCACGATTCTCATGTACTATTAGTACTAAAGCGACTCCGCGAGAATGGTCTTTATGCCAAGCTAGAGAAATGTAGCTTTGACTGCAAGCAAGTGGAATTTCTAGGCTACGTCATCTCCTCAAAGGGCATCGCCATGGATCCAGCTAAAATCCAAACTGTACTAGAGTGCCAAATTCCACGGTCGGTACGAGATGTACAATGTTTTCTAGGCTTTGCTAACTTCTACCGTAAGTTTATACAGGATTACTCGAAGATTATTGTACCTCTCACACAACTTACGAAGAAGGGCCAAGCATTTCTTTGGTCCATCGAAGCAGATATGGCTTTTCGGCATCTTAAGAAAGCCTTTACATCAGCACCGATTCTAGCTCATGTGGATACAAGCAAACCATTCATCATGGAGGCCGACGCATCAGATTTCGCCCTCGGTAGCATCCTTTCTCAACAAGGCGATAAAGAAGAGTTGCATCCGGTGGCTTTCCATTCGCGCAAATTCAATGTCGCAGAAATCAACTACGAAATACATGACAAGGAGTTATTAGCCATCGTGGATTCATTTGTACAATGGCGGCATTTCTTAGAGGGCTCTCCACATCAGGTCATTGTCTTTAGCGATCATAAAAATCTTGCTTATTTTCAGAACGCTCGCGTACTAAATCGACGGCAAGCTCGGTGGGCGCAATTCCTCACGCGTTTCAACTTCGAAATCACATATCGACCGGGGAAGCAGCAAGGAAAAGCAGATGCACTATCACGGCGTTCATATCTTGCACCTCGTCCTGGTGACGCAACATTTGATAATCAAAAGCAAGTAATCTTGGGACCAACACGATTGCACACGACGCGGATTTTTCACACCCCGATGGATTCACGGATTACCGATGACATACGTGCAACCTTGAAGACGGATAGTTTTGCTCAAGACATCCTGGCGCACATTGATACTTCTCGGGCATCCTGTTCTCAGTCTCAACAACCAGGTATTGACTACCGACAATTCGAATATCATGATGGTTTGTTATTCTTTAAAAAGCGCGTATATGTCCCCGATTGCTCCTGTCGCCTTCAAATCGTCCAACATTGTCACGACACCCATACGGCGGGACATTTCGGTAGTACCAAGACGTTGGAGTTAGTGCAGCGATCTTTTTGGTGGCCCCACATGCGCCGTTTTGTCGACGACTACGTTCGGACCTGTGATGCTTGCTGCCGAGCAAAGATGCCACGACACCATCCATATGGCTTGTTGGAACCTTTACCAATTCCAAGTAAGCCATGGCAGTCTATTTGTCTTGATTTTATTACAGATCTGCCGGTCTCGAAGGGGTTCGATGCTATCCTAACCGTCGTCGATCGATATACGAAGATGGCACATTTTGTGCCATGTACTAAAGCCATCACTAGCGAGGAAACCGCCGCTCTTGTTATGCGTGAGGTATTTCGGCATCATGGCCTACTAGACAGTATTATCAGTGACCGAGGCCCGCAATTTGTCTCCAAATTTTGGCAGCATCTCTTGAGGATGCTCAAGGTCTCCTGCAACCTCTCCTCCGGCTACCATCCTCAAACTGACGGACAGGCGGAACGAACAAACCAAACGTTGGAGCAATATCTCCGGTGTTTCCTGAGTTATCAACAGGACGATTGGGCCGAGATTCTCCACTTTGCGGAGTTTGCGTATAATAATGCTATTCACTCCTCGACTCGGGTCTCCCCATTTCTCGTTTATACCGGTTTCCATCCTCGCTGGTCGGTGATCGACACTCCGGAGCTACCTACCAACCCTCGTGCCGAGGACCATTTGGAGAGGCTACGCAAGATCCAGATGGATCTCTCTACTCACCTTCGTCATGCTCAACACACACAGAAGACTTATGCGGATCGTCATCGGATTCCGTCCTCTTTTGCCATCGGAGATCGAGTATGGCTCTTACGTCGTCACATCAAGACTACTCGACCGTGTGACAAGTTGGATTATCGACGACTGGGTCCTTTCCGTATTACGGGGAAGATTAATGATGTCACCTTCCGCCTGGATCTCCCTCCGCAGCTTCAGATACATCCGGTTTTCCATTGTTCTCTTCTTGAACCATATAAAGCAAACACCATTCCCGATCGTGTGACACCACCGCCGCCCCCGCTGGAGTTGGACGCCGGCCCGGAGTATGAAGTTGCTGCCATCCTCGATTCCAAACTTGTTCGCAACAAACTTTATTACTTGGTCGATTGGCTCGGTTATAGTCCGAGCGAACGTACTTGGGAACCCGTCGAGAATGTTGCCAATGCACAAGATCTTCTTGCTGATTTCCACCGAAAGTATCCGGACAAACCCGGTCCGCAGTTAGCGCCGACTCGTTCCACTCGTCGTCTTTAAGGGGGAGATAGTGTCATGGCAAGACTCGAACCCATGACTTTATGCTACATGGGTCGAGCTCTTACCATTAGATTAGGAATTGTATTTTGTAGGATATTATTTTCATTTATACTTTATCATAGAAAATTGATGTATATTCCAGATCTCTCTGGAACATTCTAGAAGCTTCAAGATTATTCCTAAAAACACTATAAAAGGAGGCACAAGGCATTGTTTTGAACCAAATTGGTTCAACGCCAGTCTTAAGCCTCTTAGCCGCTTGTACTTATCTTTTCACATAATATATAGTTGCTGTCATCATCTCTATCTCTCATTCTCGCTATCTCTCTCTCTCTCTCTCCTCTTCTCACTTCCTCTCTCGGGAATCTTACGCAGTCCCGTCCTCTTAGTACTAATAGTACTGTTGTTCTTAGTACTAATTCCATCTCTGTTTTAGTACTATTCCTGACAGCTTAAGGCTGTATAACGCCTTCTTCAATTAGCAGACTTCCGAAGTGTTCTGTTTGGATAGAAATCCAGGGGGCTGTGCCATGTACACCTGTTCCACAAGATCACCTTGCATGAACACATTCTTTACATCCATCTGATGTAGATGCCTCCCCTTTGTCACAGTTATGGCTAACAGAACTTGCATGGTAGTCATCTTCACGACAGGCACGAAGGTCTCGTTGTAATCGACGTCATGCTTCTGCGTGTAGCCTTTTGCAACCAAACGGACCTTATATCGGTTGACCGAGCCGTCGGTGTTGTATTTCACCTTAAACACCCATCTGCATCCGATCGGCTTAACACCTTTAGGTGCGTCAACCAGGTCCCAAGTCTTGTTGTCCGATAATGTGCACATCTCTTCCTCCATTGCGGCACGCCAATTTGCATCTTCCGCCGCTACTGCGTAGCTCTCTGGCTCACGCACTTCTGCCACTCGCGTCATGTACGCATAATGATGCGCCATGTACTCATTATACCCGTACCTCTTTACGGGGTTCTTCAGGCGGGTAGATCAGTGTAATTCATGATTACCCGATTTCATGACCTTTTCGGTTGATTTCGACCCCTTCCGTGGAGGTTCCTTCTTGATTGGCCTAAAGTCAGATTCGTTCCGATCTAACTCGGCACTGCCGAAATCGTATTCCGACATTTTCTTCTTCCCTTTTTCTTTACGCGTAAACCGTCTCCTCGGTTCTTTACATGGGGACAACATGGCCGAGTCTCCACTACTCGTCGACTCTTCATTTGGTTGGCCATCTCGGCCCAACTCCTCATTCAGCCCGTGTAGCCGAAATGAGATCAGACTCTCTCTCAAAGCTCCGATATCCTCATCACGCAGAGGCATGTCAGCCTCGTTGACCTCTTCTTCAGAATTCGGAATGGAATCATGAGGTATTGTAGGTGAAGGCAAGTTCCACGAAGCGGACTCGTCAAACACGACATCTCGCCTTACGTGAACTTCCTTTGTTCGGGGGTTATAGCACTTATACCCCTTCTTCTCGTCTCAACAGCCGACCAAGATACACTTCTCGGCTTTGGCATCCAACTTCCTCCTCTTCTCCTTCGGCACATGCACATACGCACTGCTGCCGAAAATCCTCAAGTGTGCTAGGTTCGGCTTCTTTCTGAAATACAACTCGTGTGGCGATACTCCTCCATTAGCAAAGGTCCAATTTTGCAAGTAAACAACCGTCCTTACGACTTCAACCTAGTAAAACTTCGGCATATGCTTCTCTTCAAGCATTGCCCTAGCGACTTCTTCGATTGTCTGATTCTTTCGCTCGGTCACGCCATTCTGCTCCGGTGTGTATCTACATGAGAATTCGTATCAAATTCCTTCCTTATGCAGATAACTCGTGAACTGGTCGGAGAAGTACTCCTTCCCGTCATCGGACCATAGGCATTTGATCTTACACCCTGTTTCCCTTTCTGCAAGGTTCTTTACCTTCAGGAAACATGTGAAAACTTCGCTCTTCTTTGCGATCGTATATGCCCAGGTATGCCGAGTGAAGTCATTGATGAAGCTTACAAAGTAACGACTACCATCAAAGCTCACGTTTTGTGCCGATTCCCATACATCCGAATGGATCAAATCCAGCGGATTTCGACTACGATTACACTCATTGGGGAATGGAAGTCGGTGCTGCTTCCCAAGTTGGCAGGCTTTGCATACTTGGCCATTATGCCCCCGAAATTTCGACAAACCGAAAACAATGTTCGTCGTCTGCATTTCACAAAGCCATGGGAAGTTAACGTAGCCGAACCGCTTGTGCCATAGGTCGATATCCGATTCGACCTTTTGTCCTTTTGCGAACAACGCGGTTCTGGCTTGATTGGTGTCGAGGATGAGCATCCTCCCTTCACGGCGCCCTTGCGCGATAACTTGGCCTTCCTCTTCGACGTAGCACCCAAGGTGTGTGAATCGAACTTGCATCCCCTGGTCGACGATCTGACTGACAGACATGTGGTTCTTGGTTAATATCGAGACATGCAACACGTTCATGAGTTTCCCTTTCTGCCCGACGTTGCTGAGGGGAACTTCACTGACATGTTCGATGGTATACGAAGTGTCGTCTCCCGTTTCAACCACTCCTTGCTTTTCCGGTTTCTCCAAGTATGAGAACCATTCCTCATGAATCTTCATATGATTTGATGCTCCCGAATCAACATACCACACCTCGCTCGATTTCGAGGTGTTCACAACCATCGAATTGGCGTTGTGCTTCATTACGAAGGCTGGGCCCGATCCATTTCCGGCTCGTTCGGAGTCCTCAACATAGTGCGATTTCTGATGCCTTCCTGTGTCTCTTCCGCTCGATCCGGCTTTGTCCGAATCAGCTCTCTTCTTCCAACACTCACTCTCCCTGTGGCCTTTCTTGCCACAGTACCAACATTCCGTCACAACCTTCTCTTGACAGCTTCCGGCCATGCTGTGACTCCCCCTGCTTCCGGAGGGTTCGGAATTGCTTCTGACATTTCGATTATGTCGCTCGTTCTGCTCTTTTCGGCCATCTCTATTGTGCACCGATCTACCTCGTCCGCCACAACTACGGGGCCTATCTTCCTTCGTGTACAACATCCTACCATTGGTGTGCATACTCGTTGATGCACCCACGTGATTTTCCTCCACGAGCAACATCGAATGAATATCAAAGAACGAAGGCGTAATCTCCCTTGTGCAGACCGCCGTCTGGAACGCTCCGAACTTTGATGCTAACCCACCAAGACAAACCTACACCATTTTGTCCTCCTCGACGTTCACGTTGATGGAGGCGAGAGAGTCACAGATCTCCTTGATTCGGGCCGTGTAATCGGCCATAGACAGATCTTTCTGTCAGACATTGTTGAGCTCCTGCTTGAGCTGCAACTTCCTGGCCATTGTGGTAGCAGCGAAAATCGTCTTGAGATTCGTCCACGCGTCCTTTATCGTCTTTGCATCACGCGAAGCAAGAAAGAACTCTGCTTGCTTGCCACTTGTTCCCAAGCCGAAAAATCTCTGTGTGTCGATTCGGGTGCTGCATCATTAGCTCCATCGACATAACTCCAGTAACCATGACCAAGAAAATACTTGTGCATCTTGTACGACCAAGATGCATAGTTACTCTTGTCAAGCTTCTCAGTTGGTAGCGAGCTTCCCATTCCTCTGTCCATATTGCTATCTTATCCTTTCCGAAAACAATAACTTAACTCTGTCTTTATTGCAAGCTTATCTGTCGACTATAGAGGAGTCTCAACCTTCGTGCTTTGATACCATATAAAAGAATACGTGTGCGGAAGCGTATGCATAAGACACTGAGTACACGGTTCGGAAGTACGACACTTTGGTAAAACACAGAAATCACAGAGAAGGAGAGGGAGAGAGAGAGCGCAGAAAACGTAACTATATTCAGAAATAATTCTCTATATATTCTCTGTACATACTTGGTACAAGTATTACAGTATCTCACTGCTCATAAATGAGCATCCTACACTTACCCCCAAAATAATTCCTTGAGAGGAATAACATTCTAACTGCCTCTCGGTTTACATACCGCTACGACCATATTTTGCGTACGGTTTTACGCACCCAGTCTACGCACCTGTTTACACACCCAATGTTGAGCTTGTCTCTCAACATTCCTCATCCTCCAAAGCTTTTTGAGCTCTCTCTTCTTTTGACTTTATATCTATTTTTGCATTTTTTCTTTCCTCCAATGTAGTTTCATAACAGGCATGTAGCCTTGTTAAGATCTACGACATATAGAAACATGGAAAATTATATATTCATAGAGATACTAACAAGAAAAATAATAGTATGAATTAAATCCTTACCCTAATCATGTATATGTGAATAATCAATCCACTAATACAAACATGCAAAGATACCATATGTAGACCAATGGTAAAGAAACTTTAACATCAATCCTAATATGGAAGCTTAGATGAATTATAACCTTCACGTAAATAATCATGAACACACCCACAAATAACAATTAGCAACGGTTTGGTTTGAACCAAACCGAACCACGAAATCACGGCTTAATGGTTTCAACGGTTCGGTTCGGTTCAGTTCAGTTCGACCCCTCATCGGTTTAACGGTTTAGGTTTAAAAGGTTTGAAACCCATGGTTTAAACGGCTTAACGGTTTGGGTGAAAGTTTTATAAATATTTTCTTTTAACACATTTTTTAAAGGTCAGTTGTATCAATTTTAGAAAATTTGAAAATAGGTTTTGACCAAACTTCTAAAAAACACATCTTCTGCTGCTTCTTCTTCTTCGAAAACAAACTCTCTAGTTTCTGTTGAGATTTTGACACAGGGTACAAGATTATGGCAAACAGGAATGATGGAACAACTTGGAATGCAAATAAGAAATTTGATTAACAAAATAAGCTGGTAATACACCAACTGAGAGAGATGGCTAAAAGATGCAAGGATGCAGAGCACAACAAACAGGTTCCCCAACTTCCTCTTTATATAGCGGAGGAAGTGGAGGGAAAAATGAGGTAAGCTTTTGAAATACAACTAATATGAAAACTAAAATACAACTAATGTGAAAAACTGAAATACAACTAATGTGAAAAATTGTTTCCTTTTACTAATAATAACTTGGGGTGTGGGGTTATATTTAGTAATTAACTAAGTAGTTGCTCATTGACAACTAATTAGTTAATTATAAGTTCTAACACCCCCCTTAACACCAACACCACACTTGAGGCCAATGTTTTGACAACATGACCAGTGTTTGAGAGAAGGGACTAGTTTTGTCAAAAAATCAACCCACATGGTAAGAGTGGGAGTATAACCAATCTGTAAGACGCCATCTTCAAATAATTCACACAAGAAATGATATCGAGCCTGAATATGCTTATTTTGATCAGTGATTTTAGGATTCCGTGAAATCTTTACGCATGTTTGGTTATCACAACAAAGTCGAAATTCGGTTATGTGGATGATGTCGAGTTCCGAAAAAATTGATTGTAGCCAAAGTCCCTCAGCAACCAAAGTAGCTGCAATATATTATGCTTCGGTGGAGGATAATGCCACGGTAGCTTGTTTCTTGGTTCTCCATGTAATGGCATCACCAGCAAAAGTGAAAACAAACCCAGATGTGGACCGAGATGTGTCCTTATCACCTCCCCAATCCGCATCTGTCCAACCTTGAAGGACCACCATGTCTCATTTAGAGGAGGGATATAAGGCTTTATAGGTTAGTGTCATATCTCTTGAATATTTCAAGTAGCGGAGGACACGTTTCAAAGCTTCCCAATGACGAGGGCCAGGGTTCTCCATTACCCTAGATAAGAATCCCGTAGAATAGGATAGGTCTGGCCGAGTGCAACTCACCAAGTATCTTAAACTATTGGGAAATTGGTCCCTCCGGATGGGATCCGGTGAGAACTGGAAGAGACCCGGTGTCGTGAAGATTTTCGGCAACGATGTGAAAATGGAATGGAATGTACAAAATCGAGTGTGGTTCTTCACACACAACATAAAACAATAATAGTGAAGATACTATTTTATACTAGTTTAATATCTTGGTACAAAAAGATGGAGGTCTTCAAGAGCTTTCGAATACACTTTATTTACCACATAAGAAACGGACAACTAAGTGGCAAGTTATGTGGGTATGAAGTTTGCGAAGAAGAAGAGAAAAAACAAACTACGAGATATCCCACATAGACAGGACAAATAAGGATATCAGAGTATATAAGCAGGGCCAAAATCTATTACTTTGTGTCTATGAGTGGATTATAGAATGTCCAAGGTGAATTGAGCAAAACTAATCGGATAAATGGGTGTGGCCTAACTACTTGTAAAGGTTTTGGCCGACCGGACGGAGTCGGCGAGACGGGGACCGGGGACCGAATGGTGATGGACAGGATCGGATCAAGATCGGATTGAACCGGTCGGGACAGACGGATCGGTTGGTTGATTGGGGTGCATGGTGTTTTGAAGATTTTTGGTGTAAATACAAGACCAAAAGCCTATAATATTTTGTGTTTTTTTAAAAGGGATGTGAGCAAGGCTTGAACCTTGCACTTCCAAGATAGGAAGCAATATACTTACCACTAAGCAAAGAAAATAGAAATTATAATTTTATCATTATACTTTTACATGTAAATTCTCATACATGAGAGCTTAGATGATGGCGTGGCAAGCATGCATTGCATGCATTACGTGCATGTCTTGCACCCCATGCACCATATGCATGGGGGCATCTATAAAAGAGTGGAGGAATCAAGAAAATATGACTAATGAAAATTTTGGGAAAAATAAGAAACTTGTAATCCTATTGTTGATGTATCTTCTCTCTTAAATCTAAAAGTTAAAAGTTCAATCTTTATCTCAATATCTCTCTTTCGTCATATCAGTCTCTCTCAATCTATTTCTAGCCCTAAGTTCATATAAGTATAAATATGACTTAGGGCAATCACTTAGTATAGTGTGCATAGTGTTGTTGTCATACTGTTGAAACTGTTGTATAGAGAGCAACAAAGAGAGAGTGTGTGAGATATAGAGCGATACTCTATTGTAACCGCCGGTTGGCAAATATATAGAGCTCGAGGTCGTTGCCTCTGAGGCTCTGAATGTACCTTTCTTATATAGTGATAGTTTGGAGTCTGTGGGCTCCCGTGGTTTTTCCCTATTAGGGTTTTCCACGTAAACATCCAGTGTATTTCCTTGTGTACTCTCCATTTCCCATTTCTGTGTTTCATTCTCATAGAAGTGATTCAAGACTCGATTGTGGCCGAGCAATATTCCGCGCTATTCTCTTCAACCTGGTATCACAGCAAACAACACAGGAAATGGAAGAATCGTTCGGCGATATGTTCAAGCTCACCGGCTCCAACTACTCAGTGTGGATGTCAAAGATGAGCGATATGTTGGAGGTTAAAGATCTTTGGTTGCCGGTTCAGTTCGGGGACAACAGACCGGATAAGATCGATGTCAGAACCAAGGATAAAAGATAGAGTGATGGAAGAAGGATATTAGAGAACACGAGAAGAATGGATGTATAAGATAGAGAAAGAAAGAGAATGGATACAAGGTATGTAATGAGAGCTAAAGACTGGTGTTGATTCGAATTGATTTGAGAATACATGTATGCCCTTATTAATAGGTTCCTATAGAATAGATTAGAGATTTCTAGAATGTTCTAGAATGTTCTAGACCTAAAATGCTCTAGGACATTCTAGAACATTCTAGAATAATCTAGAGTTTTTACAATAATCAATGTAATATAAGAAGTAGCTTTTATTGTTTCATATAACAATAAGCTATCTTAATGGTTGAGGTTTTCAAGTATGGATTACAAGGTTCGAGGTTCAAGTCCGGGTGATGCCATAACGGTCATGTGTTCATGGCACTATCCCTCCTTCAGCATTACAAACGTTATCGATGGGTTCCCAAGTGCGATCACTCGGAGGATAGCCAAGCCAATCAACTAGATAATAAAGTTTATTGCGCACAATCTTAGAATCGAGAATAGCAGCTACCTCGTATTCGGGGCCGTCCACAAGTTGTACAGAAGGCGGTGGTGGCACGACACGATTAGGAATTAAAGAGGTGCGGCAAGGTTCCAAAAGAGAGCAATGAAAGACAGGGTGAAGCCGCATATGCACAGGAAGGTTAAGACGAAATGTTGCATCATTAATCTGCGCCGTGATGACAAAAGGACCTAAGCGTTGATAGTCAAGCTTAGCACACGGTCGGGTAGTCTTGATGTGACGACGAAGCAACCATACACCGCTACCAACCTTAAACAGAGACTTAAGACGATGTCGATTGGCATTGGTCTTATGGTGTGCTTGCGCTTTTTGAAGATGTGACGATAACTCGAACTGGATTTGTTGTAGTCGGTGGAGGTGATGCGCCACACTAGGGTTTCGTGACACCTCGGGAAGATCCAGTATACACCATCGAGGGTGGTTGCCGGTGTAGGCAAAGAAAGGTGTAACTTTGGTAAAAGAGTGGACCGTGTTGTTGTATGTAAACTCGGCAAGATGTAAAATATTACTCCAATCATCTTGTTGATAACTAATGAAACATCGAAGATATTTCTCGAGTGTTTGATTTGTGCGCTCTGTTTGTCGGTCAGTTTGTGGATGATATGCCGAAGAGAGTTTGCAAGAGATTTTGAGGCCTGCCCATAGGTGCTTCCAAAAGTGTGAGATAAATTGAGGACCTCGATCGCTAATAATATCCTTCGGGAGACCATGATGGCGAAACACTTCACGCATAATGAGATCTGTAGTTTCTTCACTATTGATGGTCTTTAGACATGGTACAAAATGTGCCATCTTGGTGAACCGATCCACTACTGTTAAAATAGTATCAAAGCCTTTGGAAGGTGGCAGATCCGTAATGAAATCCATAGAAATAGACTGCCATGGCTTGTTGGGAGGGGGTAATGGTTGTAGTAAGCCATAAGTGTGATGCCGGGGTACTTTGGCGCGACAACAGGTGTCACAAGTGCGAACATAATCTTCGACAAATTTTTGCAAGTGAGGCCACCAAAACGAACGTTTCACCAGCTCAATGGTCTTCGAAATACCAAAATGTCCAACCATGGGGGCATCATGACAATGTTCCAACACTTGAAGTCGGGGTGATCCGTTGGGGACGTAAAGGAGATTCTTGTAGAAGAGTAAGCCATCTTGCCACTTGAAGTCCTGATAATCAAGAACCCTTGCAACATAGCATTCATTAGTTGTAGTTGATGTGATATAAGATTTTCTTGCCATCTTGCCCTACCGTGCCTTCATCATCAAGAACCCTTGCAACATAGCATTCATTAGTTGTAGTTGATGTGATATAAGATTTTCTTTTGCTCATCCAATCAGTCAGAGACATTCACAAGAAATAAACCTATAATGTGCAATATTGTTTCTTGAATATCTAAAGATCCTCTTGGGTTGTTCACTGTGCATCTTATAAATAGGCATCTTGCCCCTGAGTTTGCTCTAATCTCCTGTTTGTAAATTAAATTTGCGTCCTAGCTCTGTGTAATCATCAACCTTTGTTAAAAACTCCTCTGAAGAGATCAAATTGAAGAAGAAACTCCCAAGAAAAATGTAAATTGAATGCAACTATATGTATTCAAAGGGCTAAACGTTGGCATAACACAGTAACGTGTGATGTTGAAATGATAATGGAGGAAAAAATGGCGCAAAAGGAATTAAAATTGACTTCAAAATTATCAAGATTGAAATTGTGGTAACATCCCTTTTAACAAATAAAAAATTATACAGAAGTATAGAACATTGTCACAAGGGATGGGGTGTAAGACCAGAGTCCAGGAATGGGGAGAGACAATCAGGAGTCAATGCAATATAGAAAAGTAAAGGTAAAATATATCTGTAAGTACATATGCTCTAAGATATATTGAAAGCATACAAGTGTCAAAAACAGACCACCCCGAGAAGGGATAGGGATGATAATGCACAAGCAGGCTTCCATGAGGGGCAATTCGTGTTAGCAATAAGGCATTAAAATCATTGGAAATAAATGGGCAGCCCATGGGTATAATTTTCAAAATTTGAATATTCTTTCCAGTACACTTCAAATTCTAAAATAGTTCTTAATGTAATATTTCATTCAAAGTGTATACAAAGTTCAAACCAAATAATATTATACTAGAAGTTGAGGCGAATGATGCCATGTTGACACTAAAGAAGTTAAATGAATGTATATTGAGCTAATTATAAATTGCAAGTTGATTATAATCCTTAAATATGTTGTGTAAAATTTCACGTTAACTTTACAGGACATTATGGATTAAATTTGTACGAAAAAGAAAACAAAAAACTTTAGATCGCAGGTAGCACTGTGTCTACAAACTTGTATCTAAAATCTTCCCTAACATCTGATGGTGCTAGTGATGCTATTATGGCCTCGAATGAGTTGGGTAGATTGTTACATGATATGCATGGAGATGATATTTTGCCTTCATCAAATATGTTGAGATGTATGGTTCATGTATTTCAACTTGGTATTAAGGCTGCATTAGAGGTCATCTCACCTTCCACTATGAAGTCGAGAAATATTTTGTTATCCATATGTTCTAATAAAATTCGTAGAGCTATATTTAGAAAGTATTCTAAATCAATGTATGAGCATGGAGAGCAGGAGCCACCTTGCCTTGATATCATTACAAGATGGAATTCCACCTTAGAAATGTATCAAGAAGCCTTGAAACTTAGAGATGTTTTAAGTTGCACTATAGCCGACTCTATTATTGTTGTGGATTTCGTTGATAGTATGCTTACTATAGATATTGGAACCACATACAAGCAATGGAGCAATGGCTTCTTCTACCTTCTAGAATTTGTACCTATTTAAGTGGGTCAAAGTACCCCACCCTCTCAATAGCTTCTCTTGCCTTCAATGGCATGTTAACACATTGTAACAAGTATTTGGGAGTGGATGTGGGATCAATAGAATCTAGCTCAAGTAAGGAAACTCTCGAACTGCAAGAAAAAGCTAGTGAGAAATGTTTCCAATATTTGATAAGATATCAAGAATCGTTGAAATTCATATATTCTCGAATTGCGATCTTTCTTGATGCACGGTATGTTACTCTATTAATAGTTTTTTTCATACATAATAAATTGATTGCTATATGTTTTCTCATACATAATGTGTTTCATCTTCATATATGTTTTTTCAGAGTTCCAATATCCAATAACACAATTGAGAGGAATTTGGATATTGATTTGGTTCACAAAGTATTGGAAAAAAATTATGTAGTTTATGTTCCAAACTCTATTGATGAAACACATGAAAGAAATCTTACAAAACATGAAGATATTTGGGAAATCTTAGGTGTCAATAAGCCTTCTCAAGAATCAATGTCATCTTCACAATTAGAAATAGAACAGTTTATGAGATTTCCTCGAGCACAAACCAATACCGATCCAATTCAATGGTGGTTCAACAATAGGTTTGCTTCACATTTCTCAATTATAAATTTAACATTTTTCATCAATTTTGTGCAAAACCAGTTTCTAAATGTTTGTTTACATTTAAACCAAGTTTGCTTTACCTCAAATGTACAAGATGGCGTGTTACTATTTAGCAATACTAGCATCATCAGTGCATTCAGAGGAGGCTAATTCTGAAGCAAAATATAACTTTCAAGATAGAATTTGTCTACACTCATGCACTTTCAAGGCTGAAATGTGCATTAGGTCATGGTTGGATGTCCTTAATGAGGCAAATGTTTCATTACCTAAAGACTTTAGTGAAGCGTATAATAAGTTGGATATAGATGTGGAAGATATTGCTATGGAGGATGATGTAGTTGACTATATTTTGAGTCAAATTAGAACATGTGCTTAATTGCCCATATATTTCTTTTTAATTTCGAACATTTTACTTTTATACTCTTGTCATTCATATTTGTAAAGAATCGGGTATGATTCTTGTGTAGCGGAAGAGATATGTGTTATGTGTATGTGTGAGAGGAAATAGAGAAGAGAAGAGAAGACACAAGATGGATAGATAGAATTGAAATAGAATAATCAAGAAGAAGAAGAACATGTATATTCACAAGGAGAATATGAAATACAAAAATGTAGCATTACAAGGAGTCACAACCGACTTAATATGAAGTATGGGGAGGGTGCTTTATATATAGTAACCCTCTCTCTTCATTAACTAACTACAACAAACACTCTCTCTTGGGGAATGTGAAGACTCATTGTCATGGGGAATATGTAACTCATTAGTTATATGTCATAGAATATGATTCTATGACACATAGTTAATGTGTAGAGAGTAGTGGTGTCACTCTTGACCTTTGAGTAATCATAGATTCTCAAAAAGTGTGTTCACACGTTGAACTATGTTGAGCTTGATTCTCAACACACACCCTCAAGCTCAACTCGGCTCGGTTCCTTTCTATTGATGTTCGCTTCGGCTTGTATCCGGTTCGGACGATCTCTGGTGTCCGCTTCGGCTCGTACCCGGTTTGGATGGTATCTGGTTCTTGCTTGTACTCCTCCTCAAGCTTGGCAAGTCAATGATCGCTAATCCAAGGTCTAACATGAATTGCCAAAGCTTGTCAGCACCTAGGGTCTTGGTGAAGATGTCAATTGTCTGAAAATTCGTGTTGATGTGTAGAAGATCGACATCTCCGGCTTGAGCACGCTCTCGAATGAAGTGGTAGTGCACTTCGATATGCTTTGTTCGTTCATGGAACACTGGGTTTTGGGCCAGATATATACTACTCATGTTGTCGCAGTAAATGGGAGTCAGATCCTTGATGGGAACGCCCAGATCCTTCAAAATCTTCGTGAGGCATACGGCTTCACACGCAGCTACGGTTGTTAGAACCAAGGATAAAGGATAGAGTGATGGAAGAAGGATATTAGAGAACACGAGAAGAAAGGAACGAAATACTAACAGAAGAATGGATGTATAAGATAGAGAAAGAAAGAGAATGGATACAAGATATGTAATGAGAGCTAAACACTGGTGTTGATTCGAATTGATTTGAGAATACATGTATGCCCTTATTTATAGGTTCCTATAGAATAGATTAGAGATTTCTAGAATGTTCTATAATGTTCTAGACCTAGAATGCTCTAGGACATTCTAGAACATTCTAGAATAATCTAGACGTTTTACAATAATCAATGTAATACAAGAAGTAGCTTTTATTGTTTCATATAACAATAAGCTATCTTAATGGTTGAGGTTTTCAAGTTTGGATTACAAGGTTCGAGGTTCAAGTCCGGGTGACGCCATAATGGTCATGTGTTCATGTCACTATCCCTCCTTCGAGAACGCCGAGTGGAAGTCAGCGTTAACATTGTTGGGCCGGGCTTGTTTGGATAGTGACGATGGAAGTCATTGACCAGAGCTTCAGCATTACAAACGTTATCGATGGGTTCCCAAGTGCGATCACTCGGAGGATAGCCAAGCCAATCAACTAGATAATAAAGCTTATTGTGCACAATCTTAGAATCGAGAATAGCAGCTACCTCGTATTCGGGGCCGTCCACAAGTTGTACAGAAGGCGGTGGTGGCACGACATGATTAGGAGTTAAAGAGGTGCGGCAAGGTTCCAAAAGAGAGCTATGAAAGACAGGGTGAAGCCGCATATGCGCAGGAAGGTTAAGACGAAATGTTGCATCATTAATCTGCGCCATGATGACAAAAAGACCTAAGCGTTGATAGTCAAGCTTAGCACATGATCGGGTAGTCTTGATGTGACGACGAAGCAACCATACACCGTCACCAACCTTAAACGGAGACTTAAGACGATGTCGATCGGCATTGGTCTTATGGTGTGCTTGCGCTTTCTGAAGATGTGACGATAACTCGAACTGGATTTGTTGTAGTCGGTGGAGGTGATGCGCCACACTAGGGTTTCGTGACACCTCGGGAAGATCCAGTATACACCATCGAGGGTGGTTGCCCGTATAGGCAAAGAAAGGTGTAACTTTGGTAGAAGAGTGGACCGTGTTGTTGTATGCAAACTCGGCAAGATGTAAAATATTACTCCAATCATCTTGTTGATAACTAATGAAACATCGAAGATATTGCTCGAGCGTTTGATTTGTGCGCTCTGTTTGTCCGTCAGTTTGTGGATGATAAGCCGAAGAGAGTTTGCAAGAGATTTTGAGGCCTGCCCATAGGTGCTTCCAAAAGTGTGAGATAAATTGAGGACCTTGATCGCTAATAATATCATTCGGGAGACCATGATGGCGAAACACTTCACGCATAATGAGATCTGCAGTTTCTTCATTATTGATGGTCTTTACACATGGTACAAAATGTGCCATCTTGGTGAACCGATCCACTACTGTTAAAATAATATCAAAGCCTTTGGAAGGTGGCAGATCCGTAATGAAATCCATAGAAATAGACTGCCATGGCTTGTTGGGAGGGGGTAATGGTTGTAGTAAGCCATAAGGGTGATGCCGAGGTATTTTGGCGCGACAGCAAGTGTCACAAGTGCGAACATAATCTTCGACAAATTTTTGCAAGTGAGGCCACAAAAACGAACGTTTCACTAGCTCAATGGTCTTGGAAATACCAAAATGTCCAGCCATGGGGGCATCATGACAATGTTCCAACACTTGAAGTCGGGGTGATCCGTTGGGGACGTAAAGGAGATTCTTGTAGAAGAGTAAGCCATCTTGCTACTTGAAGTCCTAATAATGTTGAGATGACCCTGGCAATGTGGAGCAAGATGGACGACTTGAACCACAGTGGGCTAAGACATCCTTAGCGAAATCATCCGAATGAAGTTGTTGCCGAATAGTGTCAAGAAGGGTAGAATCAAGTGGCGTGGCATAAATTGTTGTTACCTGTAGCTTTGATGGCCCGAGGAGAATTTGCTTTTGATTGTCAAAGGCCGGATCTCCAGGTCGAAGTGCTAGATACGAATGCCGAGACAAAACATCTCCTTTCCCTTGTTGTTTTCCGGGGCGAAAAATGATCTTGAAATCGAAACGCGTTAGAAATTGGGCCCACCGAGCTTGTCGTCTATTTAATACTCGAGTTGTTTGAAAATATGTGAGATTTTTGTGATCACTATAAATGATAATCTGATGAGGTGATCCTTCTAGAAAATGACGCCATTGCTCGAATGAGTCGACCACAGTTAGTAACTCCTTGTCATGCACCTCATAGTTTATCTCCGAAACAATAAATTTTCTCAAGTGAAACGCGACTGGATGTGTCTTCCCGTCCTCGCTTGGTTGCAATAGGATACTCCCCAATGCAAAGTCTGATGCATCCACCTCAATAGTAAATGGCTTTTCAGGATCAATATGTGCTAGGATGGGTGCTGATGTGAATGCCTCTTTCAGCTGCGTAAAAGCCTTGTCCGCTTCGATGCTCGAAAAAAATGCTTGATTTTTCTTGGTGAGTTGAGTAAGGGGCAACACAATGCTTGAAAAATTATGTATGAATTTGCGATAGAAGTTCGCAAATCCGAGGAAACATTGGACATCTCGAACTGAGCATGCGGGTTTCCATTCCAATATTGTTTGGACTTTTGCCGGGTCCATGAAAACACCCTGGGATGAAATAGTGTATCCCAAAAATTCGAATTGTTTGCAATCAAAACTACATTTCTCAAGTTTGGCATAAAGACCATACTTCCTTAGGCGTTCAAGTACTTGCCGCACATGTATATCATGCTCCCCCTGTGTTTTAGAGTAAATCAATAGATCATCTAGGTAGATGATTAGAAAAATATCCAAGAAATCCCGGAAGATGTCATTTGCCATATGTTGGAATACTGTAGGTGCATTTGTGAGCCTGAAAGGCATGACTGTATACTCGAAATGACCATATCGAGCACGAAATGTTGTTTTCCACTCATCTCCCGACCGAACTCAATTTTGGTAAAATGCTTTGCCCTACCAATGCGTTCTAAGAGATTGGAGATTAAAGGTATAGGATACCTATTCCTTATGGTGAGTTTATTTAAGCCTCGATTGTCCACGACCAAACGAAGGGAGCCGTCCTTTTTCTTCACAAAAAAGATAGGAGCACCAGCTGGAGACTTTGAATGTCGAATAAACCCATGTGCAAGATTTTCCTCGATGTATTCTCGAAGAACCACAAGCTTAGTGGGTGATAAATTGTAAATCGGACCCCACGGTGGCTCTTTTCCTAGTTAGAGATCAATAGAACAGTCGTACAACCGATGCTTTGGAAGAACACTAGCTTTGACTTTGTCGAAAACATCAACATAGTCTTGATATTTCTTGGGAATTTGGATGTCTGAATTCCCTTGAGTGACACTAGAAGGTGTCACTGATACTGCAAATAAGAAAAGGTCCTCCTTGCCTCCCACTCGGCACAATTGTTGCAATGTGATGGCTGAAATTTGATGAGAAGGATATGGTGCATCGGTAAAACTATATACTTTAGGAGGATAATCCCGAGTTCGATCCTTGACAATGATATTTTCTACTAAAGGGCACCTAATTTCTCGCTTCCTCCAGTCGATTCTAGGGTTATGTAGCTCGAACCATGGCAAACCAAGGACAATTGGATGCTTAGGACTACGGATTATGTTAAAGGAAACTACACATCCTAAATCACCCAAGAGTATGTGTATTGGCTCAGACCTTTCAAATATCTTCCCGGAAGCTATGGGGCGTCCATCAATCACTACTACGGAAACTGGACAAGAAAGTGTATGGAAGGATATTTGGTGTTTTTGGGCAAAATCTCTATCCATGAAACAAGAATTGGCTCCAGTATCTAAGAGGGCTTGGACTTGAAGTTGATAACTGGGTGTCCTAACTTGTACTAGGGCTGAGAAGACTCTACTAACATGCTTGGAAGAAATGGAACCCACACTAAGTTGTACATATCTAGGGTTGTCCAACCAAATGGCTCCTATTTTGGCCGGACTTATTCGTTTGACTCCTCTTCTAATTGGCTTAGGACTTCAAATTTATTAGATTCACTAACTGCTTCTAAAATGTTGGACTCATTTTTATTGACTTAGTGAATTTGATTTACTTGACGTCTCAGCCTATGGGAGCAATGAATGGCTATATGTCCTGGACCTCCGCAATATAAGTACAGATGGTTTGCTCGACGACGTTGCTTCTCTTCGTCTGACAACGGTCCTTGTCGTTGAGTCATGTCAATCTCCATGGGTGCAGGACTATCCATTGGGAGTGAATCTTGATCTTGTTATTTGTTGTTGTCGCTCACATCGACAAACTTACCACATTTGAGTTAGGTGGCTTTTGGACAACTGTGCATGTGTGATTCTTGTATAGTGCATCAGCCTCAACTTTTACTGCCTCCAGCCATTTGTCTTTGTTTGGACTTTGTAGAACCAGTCTCAGTGTAAGTATAGGAACAAATGTAACAATATCATTTGTAACATATGGATGTAATGCAGAAACATCTGAATCTACAATAGATACGAAGCAGTTCTCTATCATATTTGTAGCATCATAGATTTCGCGTAGAGACCGAGTTTTCCCTTTCTTTGCCCGATCTTGTGTTGATGTTCCTATTGTAGTAGATATCGATCGTGAGCAAGGTGGTGAATTTTCCCGAGCATGTGTTGCCTGCTTCCCAAGTATGAATTCCTTCCCATGTGATCTTGTACTCGTTTTGATTCTTTGAGCATCCTTAATTGTTGTATCTCCTTGAGCAACATCAAGTTGTAATTCTTGTATACATACTCCATCATCCATATGTGAGGTTCCAGATGATGATTTACCTTCATCAAATAACCAGTCTTCATCAAATTTAACAGATCTACTATATACCACCTTACCAGTCTGTGAGTTGTAGATTTGTATTCTTTCATGCCATTGGAATCACCATATCTAATGAATCTTCCTTTGAAACATTGATCATCTAGTTTGGATTTGTGGTGCTCATGGACATACACATAGGCAACTGCACCAAATACTTTAAGATGAGAAACATTAGGTGGATAGCCATACCATAATGTAAAAGGGATTGCATTTCCTAATGCACTGTGTGAAAATATGTTTTGCAGGTAGCAAGTAGTGGAGATTGCCTCCTCCCAAAAGTTTTCAGCATGCAGCGGGTTGCATTAAGCAAGGTTCTATTTTTTCTTTCTACCACACCATTTTGTTGTGGTGTGTAGGGGACCGTTTTCTGGTGAAGTATACCATTTTCTTGACAAATTTTTTCTCATTCATGAGAGATATACTCCCCTCCATTGTCGCTGCGAAGTATCTTGATGGTGCTTGATGTTTGTTTTTCTGCATATTTTTTATACTTGCAGAATGCTACAAATGCTTGATTTTTTTTCTTAATAAAGATTACTATTATGAATCTGGTAGTATGATCTATGAAAGAAATGAAATACCTTGCACCTGATAAGGATGGTATCGGGAATGGTCCACATAGATTTGTATGGACGAGTTGAAGTAGACGCTCTATCGTTGTTGAATTGTCTGTAAATGGTTGGTGTGTCATTTTTCCAAATAGACAACTTTCACACATGAGATCTGAATTGAAGATTTTGGATGGCAACCCTTGAACTCTTTTTTGTTGTTGACATTGTTGTAATGCTTGATAGTGTGCATGCCCAAGCTGGCAATGCCATAATTGAGTTAGTGAAGATCTTTTCTTGTGATGTATTTGCAAGACTGCTGAGAATGCATTTGGAGGATGACTCCGTATTGGATATAAGTGCTTCTCCTTGGGAAACACCAACTATGTACCTGTGTTTCCATTTTTGAAAAATAGAATTGCTTTCTCTTTATAAAATTGTATTATTTGTCCATCTACAGTTGCTTGTCCAACTGATAACAGGTGTTTAACTAGTCCTGGTACATAATAGACATTTGGGACTGTAATCTCGTGATTATCTGACAATCTGAGTTGAATGCTTCCTTTGCCGATTGTTGTTACCTAGCCGAATTTTGAGACTTCCAACAGCTGTGCAAGAAGTTTATCCAACTATTCCATCGGCGGATTCCAGAGTGAAAAATGATGAGCTAGTTCTACGTGGTGTACTAGGAACTGCATGAGATAGTTCCACAGTTCGTCATTCGATTCCAGAATCTTTGGTGGTAGTTGGCATGCCCTCCCCCGACAGAGGAGTTCAAAGAGACATTTTTGTCGGCCCTCTGAGAACCACTTAGAATGACCTTCGTAGTCATTGATTTCACAAGGACGACACTCGATGACGTCATCAATTGGGTGTTGATCATGGACAATGCCCAAACCAACAACAACATGTCAATGGTACAGTGGTACAGTGGATGACGAATTGTGCTTTCGACAAGTGGTACAGTGCACGACTTGCCTGAACCCAAGCCATTCGGCAGTTGAATGCACACTACGGACGCATTGTCCAATCTGCCACTCGAGGGCTCATACTCTTGAGCAATGTGAGTATAACCTGCTGAACAAATTAGTAGTGTCGTTTCGACAAATAGACCCGCAGCAGACCTGACCCTGGACAGACGGTCGGTTTCGGTAGCTGGCCCGCTATAGGGACGACAAGCGGCCCCGTTATGTTGAAAGACCCTGGCAAGAAGAGGATTGGTATTAGGAGGACAACTATAGGCGTGATTATCGTGATTGTTACGACAATGATTATGCACCCCGATACGACCATTGGCCGCCGACAAACAACAGGGTGGATTTGCCAAACCTAGGCATTATGGGGACAATTGAAATCAACGTCGAATGGATGACAACCAAGGGAACGGTCTTCGAAAGTTGCCACATAACAATCGGAGGGATAATCTCGACAACCTCGACATACGAGGCAATATCAATGCAATCCTCAGATTTGAGAGGAACCAGAAATGCAACCAAAGTTGCCGCACACGGTGCCAATAGAGCAAGGATAATCTAGCACGACGGCGGAACTCCAATGTTTTACTTGACAACAACCCAGCCACTATGCCAGTCAGTGCCCTCGAAGGGATAAGTGCAAGGAACCAGCCGTGAACACTATCATGGCAGAAGTCCAACAAGTCACCACGTGGAGCAAAACGAAGCAATCAGACTAGGAAGTACAGGACGAGATCCCAAAGGCATCAAAGGTATGGATCGAAAAAGCCAATGGGACCAATGCCGAGTGGATACAAGAAGAGATGCAAAATAGTTTGATACTAGATCGCTTACCCCGACCACAATTGTCGACTGCCAACGAACCACGAGACAAGGACCCCATTTGGCAAGCTTTGACGGATTGTTAGATCACAATGATCATGATCAAGCTGCTAAATCTAGTCCCTCGGTTCAAAGAATCAGTAGCGGCAATAATGCACAACAATGAACAATCGACGGTGCCCAGTCACCTTGTTGAACCGACGGACGAGCCGTTCATCATGGACCACTAAAAGCCCCCAATCATGGTAATCATCAATGGGTAGGAGCTAACCTGGCTGATAATCGACAGTGCTTCAAGGGTGAATGTCCTTACTAAAGCCACATGCGATTGGTTGGGCATCAAGTAGTGGGAGGTTTACCCATTCTGGCTTCGGATGGATGACAGAAGCTCTGTTCATCCCCTAGGGCTTATCCGAAATCTGGAGAACTGTGGAAAATATTAAGCAAAAATTAATAAATTAATATATATTAATAGTTAATAGTTCTTATGAATACGGTTTCCTTCATGAGAAGAAAACCGTAATTGTTTTAGTGGTGGTTTTATAAAGCCACCACCAACGTTGTAACTATTAGGCATTGTAATAAAACAATACGTTTTCGGTTTCCCTAATCTCTCTCTCTCTCTCTCTCTCTCTTCTTTCTCTCTCTCTTTCTTCTCTCTTTCTCTTCTTTCCCTACATGGTATCAGAGCCAAACGATCTATAACCTATAGTGTATGCCTTTCTTAAATCACAAAACACATGCCCCCATCATAATTTAACTTTCATGCCCATATGAAAATAATCATATTTATAGTGTCCAAGATCATCAAGTAACAAAAGACAATTTTGTGTTTGTCGTGCGTTGATCCGGACAACCCTCTGCAATAATGGCACAATCTATGTCGTCGTCACAACTCAACATGCGAAAATTCACGATCGAGAAATTATCGAACACAAATTATTGAATTTGGAAGGGAAGATTAGAATTACTTTTTAAATATAATGAAGTATGGGACATAATTTCAGGATCGTCGACAAAACCTGAAAAAGGCGAAGAACTTGAAGAATATGAAGAAAAAGACTTGTGTGCAAGAATGGAAATTCTAATGCACGTAAGTGATGGCCCTAGAGAAACATTGCGAAAAATGGAGAAGGCTCATGAAATGTGGAAGCACTTACAAACTATCTACGAGCCGAAAAATGATGCCCAACAAGCGCATACACTTCAAGCGCTTGTTAATTACAAAATGAATGACGAACAACTGGTTGGTGAATTTCTATTAATATGGCAAAAGAAATTAGATGATGTGTTAACTTCTGGATTAGAAATCCATCATAAATTACAAAAGATTCTCCTTCTTGGTGCTCTTCCTCACTGTTGGTCCACTTTTAGAACCACCAAAAACTCTATAAATTGTCCAACGCTAATTGATCTTCTTGCAAACATTAGACAAGAGGAAACAATGTGTTCACAAAGGTCTTCAAATTCAACTCCAAGTGTGGCAATGGTAGCATACAAGAACAAAAGGTTCACCCAAAGATGAGAAAGCTCGAAGCCGTGGATAAAGAAAGATCAAAACACAAAACAAGGAGGAATGTGGTTCAACAATACCTATTGTAAAATATGCAAACGTACAAATCATGCAACCAAAGATTGTCACGCAAAGTCAAATTTCAAGAGTTATCAACCATGGAAGCGTGTACAAGCCCATCTTGTTGAAGAAGAGATGGATGATGAAAAAGTCATAGGAGATGGATATCAAAATGGTGACAAGTATGACGACGTCCTTCAAGCATTCATTGCCGAATCACTTTCGGTGACGATTCCAAACCCAAGTAATGTAAATGACATATGGTATCTTGACACTAGTGCTAATAACCACCTAACTAATAGAAAAGATTGGTTATGTAACTATAAGGATGTTGAACGTCCTATCATTGTAAGATTTGGAAATAATGGGACTAAACAAGTTATTGGCAAGGGTGATATTACTTTTGAAGTCATAGGAGGAAGACATTTCACAATCAATGAAGTTCTCTATGTCCCGGGCATCACCAAACATTTGCTATCGGTTAGTCAAGCAATGACAAATGGTACTATCATTGAATTTCATCCTAACCATGCTATTATTAAACATAAAGCCTCAAATGGAGAACTTATTAGAACATGTTGTAAACAAGAAGGAGGCTTATATCCCATAAAATGTATTCCTATATCTCTTATTTTAGAAGCACATCATACTACCCCAATACAATCCTCCATATCTTTAACCAATCTTCATTCTCCTTCTTCTCTTTGGCACTTTCGTCTAGGTCATATGCATTTCAATGCTCTAAAAACACTAAAATGTAATAATCTAGTCCATGGTTTGCCAAAAGAACCTTTCAAGCCCATCTCTTTGTGTGAAAGTTGTATCCTTGGGAAAATGCCCCAACAACCATTCCCAAAGCATAGATCTAGAGCCACTACCCCTCTTGCATTAGTACATAGTGATCTATGTGAACCTTTTCCAACCCCTTCTCTTAGTGGAGCCAAATATTTCATTAGCTTTATAGATGACTTTAGTTTATTTACAATCTTGCATTTTCTCAAGTACAAAAGTCAAGCTTATCAAGCATTCAAAGAATACAAGGCTTGAGTCGAAGTGCAAACATCATCAAAGATTAAAAGTCTTCAAACCGATGGTGGTGGTGAGTATATGTTTCATGAATTTGAAAGTTTATATCAAAATGAAGGCATACATCATAGAATATCAACACCACACACACCAGAACAAAATGGTGTATCCAAAAGGAAGAATAGATCACTTCTCAATATGGCTCGAAGTATGTTACAATTTGCTCACTTATCGCCTCAATTTTGGGAGGAAGCGATGGGCACCGCTTGCTATATTCAAAATCGAGGATTTCATAGATCTTTGGGGCTCCAAACCCCTTATGAACTATGGCATGGTCACAAATCTAACTTAAGTAACCTTCATATTTTTGGTTGTGATGCTTATGCTTTTGTGTCAAATGTTCAAAGAAATAAGCTAGATCCAAGGGCTACAAAATCAATTTTCATCGGGTATGGAGAAGCTTCGGGATACAAGGCATACAAGCTCTACGATCCACAAAAACGAAGAATATTCTTTAGTCGTAATGTGATATTCCACGAAAATGGGCCTTCTACAAAGGTTTCTTCTTCACTCTCTTCTAATCTACCTCCCTTATTACCTACCCCTACCCACTTACAACCATCTTCCTCAACCATCTCTAATATTAATAGCTCTCATATTGAAGGAGCCAACATTAGCTCATCCTCTACTTCCACTATTTGTGTTGCTCTTCCATCTATTCACAAGGCAAAGATTAATCCTACTCAACCAACTAATTCTTCTTCTCATCTTCCCTCATTCGAATCTCTAGATGATTCTCTTTCTCATACTCCTTGAAATACACATTGTTTAACTCCCTCTAATAATACACATAATGTTATCTTCTCCACTCCCTCTCCTAATCCTTCATTCCAAGCGTCATCACCAACTTCTCCACCAAACTCTCCACCTCCAAAGTATAGATCTCTAAGTAGTATTTATGAACAACTTGATCAAATGGAAGCACATTTCGTGGACTTGGACCATGAAGCTTATATACAAGAAGAAGATATTCCAACCCTTAGTGATGACACAAATCTATCGGCCAAAGATGCACTTTCCGGATCGGATTCTATCAAATGGAGAAAGGCTATGGAAGAAGAAATGAAGGCTTTAATTAAAAATGGTACGTGGACCCTTGTTGAGCCTCCAAAAGATCGTCAAATAATTGGTTCTAAATGGGTCTTACGCATAAAGCGAGATAATATTGGCAATCCAATTCGCTTCAAGGCTTGTGTAGTTGCTAGAGGATTATCTCAAGTACAAGGTATTGATTTTCAAGATACATTTAGTCCAACGCTAAAAATATGTGGTTTTCGAATGCTCGTTGCTCTTGCCGCACAACATGATCTAGAATTGCATCACTCGGATGTACAAACGACTTTTCTTCATGGATATTTAGATGAAGAACTTTATCTACAACAACCACAATTTTTTGAAGATCCAAGTCATCGGACACATGTTTATCGACTTCGTAAATCTATTTACGGCCTTAAGCAATCTCCACGCATATGGTATCACAAACTACACTCTTTTCTTATAAAAGATGGATATCATCATCTAAACAATGATCCAAATATATACGTTAGAAAAGCCAAATCCAATTTTATTATCATAGGGGTCTATGTTGATGATTTGCCCTTGATCTCTATGAAAAGAATCGGGTATGATTCTTGTGTAGCGGAAGAGATGTGTATTGTGTGTGTGTGTGTGTGTGTGTGTGTGTGTGTGTGTGTGTGTGTGTGTTTGTGAGAGAGAAAAATAGAGGAGAGAAGAGAACACAAGATAGATAAGCAAGAGAAATAAAATACTCAAGAAGAAGGATATTTCACAAGTAGAATGGAGATACAAAATTGTAGCAGTACAAGGAGTCACAACCGACTTAATATGAAGTGTGAGGAGGGTGCTTTATATAAGTCACCCTCTCTCTTCATTAACTTACAACAATCACTCTCTCTCTTGGGGAATGTGAAGACTCATAGTCATGGGGAATATGGAACTCATTAGTTATGTGTCATAAAATATGATTATATGACACATAGTTTAATGTGTAGAGAGTGGTATGACTCTTGACCTTTGAGTGCACATGGATTCTCAAAGGTGTGTTCACACGTTGCACTATGTTGAGCTTGATTCTCAACACTCTAATTCTAAATCTTATCTAGCTATTGCAAAGAAGGAACTCTCGCATATTTCTTTCCTATCATCGATTTAGCCCCTATGACACATTTTCTTGGCATAAAAGTAACTCAAAATAGAACAAATCATATTATCTCATTATCACAATCAAACTAGATAATTCTATTCTCCAAAGATTTGATATGCAAACCTATTAGTACTCCTCCTACCTCTCCATGTAAAATTTCAAATGATGATTCTCCCAAAAATGAACGAGAAATTTCCGAAATGAAGTATGTACCCTATAAACAAATCCTTGGGTGTATAAGATATCTAGTAAGTTGCACACGTCTCGATATTTGCTTTGCCACCGGTTTTCTTTCTCGTTTCATGGCTAATCTAGGACCAAAGCTCAAAACATTACTACGATACTTGAAGCATACTCAACATTATGCGTTGATTTACTCGGCCACACAATCTAAGTCAACCACACTTGTGCAAGGATGGACAAATCCCACTAGCCAACTAATTGGTTGGCCGGACTCAGATTGGGGGGAGATGTGGACGATCGCAAATCAACAGGTGGCTATGTTTACACACTCGTTGGCGTTGCAATTTCATGGAAGTCGAAGAAACAAACTACCATAGAATTGTCATCCACCGAAGCTGAATATGTTGTCACGGCTTTAGCGGCTAAGGAAGGCATATGGATTAAAACTATGCTCGAAGAATTTAAACTATTTATTATTCCAACAGTGACTTTGTTTTGCAACAATCAATCTTGCATCAAGTTAGCCAACAATCCGAAGATGAGCAACAATATACGTCATGTGGATTTAAAACATCATTTTTTTCGCGATCTCATTGAAACAAAGAGGATAGAGTTAAAGTTTGCTCGCACTCATCAAATGTGGGCCAATTTTAAAACGAAGCCTCTTCAACACTCTAAGCACATTATTTGTTGCAAGCAAGTTGGATTAATTGATGTAATCCAAGATAAAGATGAAAACCTACACTTCTAGAAATTTTCGCTTAGGGGGGAGTGTGGTAAATACTAAGCAAAAATTAATAAATTAATATATATTAATTGTTAATAGTTCTTATGACGGTGGTGGTCTTATAAAGCCACCACCAACGTTGTAACTATTAGGGCATTGTAACAATACAATACGTTTTTGGTTTCCCTCATCTCTCTCTCTCTCTCTCTCTTCTTTCTATCTCTCTTTCTTCTCTCTTTCTCTTCTTTCCCTACAAGAACATCTTTTCTTCAATTTGTTTTTCATCTCACTTAGAAACATCCATCTTGACTAGTAGTTCTTCTAAGGTTTGGGTTGAAATGGTAGTGGTGGGGAGTGTCTGGAGAAGCCGGTGTAGAGAGCTCCCGTTGTAACCATCATTGTATCCATAGCTCCTCCTATGTTCTATTCTACTACTTCATCATGATCGCCATATCCTTCAAAGTGTTCTCCATTTTGTCTTCAAGACGCTTATTGAATGTTTGGTGTTCATCATTGTTCTATTCTTGCATGCGATACAGATCACGTTTCATGGAGGTGATCTTTGAATAAAGAAACTTCTCTCATCTTTCTGCAGCAGCGAGCTTCTCCTCCATAGCTGACAGGTGGGACAAAAGATTCCTCAAGCTTTATAGACTCATTCATCAATAGAAAAACTGAAAAGTGATGGATCAAATCAGGAAGAGTTGAAATGGAAAAGAACATTCCCCCTCTAGTAGTCAAAAAGGAAAAGGAAAACTAAAGAGAGAAGCCAATGTCTTTCACTATAAAGTGGCAATACACTAGATGGAGATGGAGATGGAGGTCTTCCGTGTGCAAGAACCTATGCGAGATGAAGAAATGGAGGGAATGGATGGAATAAAGAGGGAGATAAAGAGACTTCCTCTCAAGGGAGGGTCGGTCGTAGGGCGTGCCAAGTGTTTATGGGTGGATGGTGGAGCCAAGAACAACTCCACCCCCCTCCCAAGGAGGTTACACATGAGGGAGAGAGAAACAAAGATACAAAAATGAGAGGGGAAACTTCTTCTATTACATGATGCCCCATGGTTGGGGTTTATATATGTACAAGAGGTAACCGTTACAAATAAAGAATGAGACAAGTAGGGAGTTACACTACTTACCCACTCTGTCATCTTTGTACACATCCACACAAATCTGCATGTGTTCATACACATATTCATCCTCACACATTCATATACATTACACATATACAACAACTACTTTATCGTGCTCCACCCTTATACCCCCCCGTATAACTTCTACGGGTAACAATTGGTGTAATGCCCTTCTTTTTGACCATTATAGAAAGTCGGCTTCACCGGCTCACTTAGCTCTCCTCTGCCCATTAAGGCCTGTTGTGGGCCAATAGTCAGTTGTGCTGCCTCCTCCTGATGTCATGGGTTATAATCGAATTTCCTAGCACTCCAAGGCCTTCGCCTATTGTCGAGGGCCCTTCGGTTCTCCTACGATTGGAATCGACTATTCCTTTGCCTATTGTCCTCAAACCATCTCTAGTCATATTGTCAGCGTTAATCTCTATCTCGCCGGGAATTGGCAAAACCTATTGTTACTCCCTCCTAGAGAAAAAATCTTCGATTACCCCTCCTGAGTAGTCGGATCAAGATATCGTGGTGCGAAGGATATTGAGGTCACAACCCCACTGTTGAGACCGTTAACCGAAGAGTCCCAAAGTAAATGGACTTCCTCGTTGTATTTGTGATTTCCATAGATCCTTATTTAGACCACCCTACGTATATGGGGTTACAACCCACTAAATCAAGAACTGTGTTCCGTGAGATCGGCTACAATCAATCCTTAGACATGCCTTAGACCCCACTTCTATGTATGTGTACATATATATATATGGGGTTACAACCCACTAAATCAAGAATTGTGTTCCGTGAGATCGGCTACAATCGATCCTTAGACACGCCTTAGACTCCACTTCTATATCTATATTTGTCGAGACTCGTGGGTAGAAGATAGAGTGAGAGCGAGAGCGAAAGAGAGAGGGTGTGTGTGTGTGCGTGAGAGAGAAAGAGAGAGTGAGAGCAAGAAGACTTGAAATAGAAATGAGATTATATTATGATGAAACAAGATTACAATGAGTAGGCTAAGGGCTAAAGACTGGTGTTGAACCGAATGAGTTGAAACGAATGTATAGATAGTTATTTATAGGTCCTTATGGAGTAATCTAGAATGTTCTAGAATATTTTAGATTTTATGATAAGAAATATAATCATGAAATATTAAAGGATGTTCTAGAATAATCTAGAATATTTTAGAATATTCTAATATCTTGTGATAACTAGAAACATAATTATTATAATCACACAACATATATGTTATTACAATGGTTAAGGGTTCAACACATAGACCAAGAAGTCATGGGTTCGATTCTTGATAACCAAAATGTTGTCTTCATGACATTATTCTCCCCTTTCGATGACGAGTTCCACGAGTCGGAAGACAAGAGTTCGGACTTGGTTTATGGGGATATTTGTCGTGAAATGCAAAAACCATGTCAGAGGCATTAGCAAGATGCTTGGTAGGCTCCCATGTTCGATCATTAGGTGTATAACCTAACCAATCAACCAAATAATATAGTTTGTTGCGGATGATCTTGGAGTCGAGAATAGCAGCAACCTCATATTCAAAGCCATGGGAAACTTTGATTGGAGGTGGGGGAGGTGTAAGACGGCCCGGAATAGAGCTTGTTGTGTAGGGCTCCAAAAGTGAAATATGGAAAAACCGGTGAAGACACATATGAGGAGGGAGATCAGGACGAAATGTCACATCATTGATCTTACCAGAGATCACATATGGGCCGAAACGTTGATAATCCAATTTGTAGCAAGGTCGAGTGGTTTTAATGGTACCTTGTAAGAGCCATACACGATCTCCTACTTGAAACGTAGTCGATGAATCACGCCGATGACGATCAACAATCTTCTTTTGAGTGTTTTGGGCATCACATAAATGATG
Source organism: Azolla caroliniana (assembly GCF_043228905.1). NCBI lineage: Eukaryota > Viridiplantae > Streptophyta > Polypodiopsida > Salviniales > Salviniaceae > Azolla > Azolla caroliniana. Next base: position 15,899,572 of record NW_028230444.1, read on the forward strand.
CAAAAGTATATCTTGAATTTCTTGGAGTCGAGTGAGCCGATCTTCAGCAGTTGGGTTTTTCAGGAGTTCGGGATGTTCAAGCATCGTCCAACGAGGATGGTACCCAATGTTAGCAAAAAATGGGGAATAACCAGTAGAAGAATGTTCGAAGTTGTTGTAAGCAAATTCCGCCAAATGTAATAAATCCACCCAATCATCTTGTTGATAGTTGACAAAACAATGTAGATATTGTTCGACTGTTTGGTTGGTGCGCTCACTTTGCCCATTAGTCTCTGGATGGTAGCCGGAAGAGAGTTTACAAGAAGTATGTAAGAGTTTGAACATGTGCTGCCAAAATTTCGAGATGAATTGGGGACCCCGATCACTGATAATATCATCTAGAAGACCATGATGGCGAAACACCTCCCGCATGAGTAAATCGGTTGTCTCTTGACTAGTAATGGTCTTCGTGCATGGAAGGAAATGCGCCATCTTCGTAAAATGATCGACTACCGTGAGAATAGAATCAAATCCCTTGGAAGGTGGAAGATCCGTAATAAAGTCCAAGGATATAGATTTCCATGGGCTCTCCGGAATAGGCATTGGCTGTAATAGGCCATATGGATGATGTCGAGGCTTTTTTGATCGGCAACATGTATCACAACTACGAACATAATCCATAACAAAATGGCGAAGCCGTGGCCACCAATATCGGCGAGAAATCAACTCAAAAGTCTTGTGGATGCCGAAATGTCCAGCCATTGGCGTGTCATGACATTGTTGCATGACTTTGAGCCGAGAAGGACCGTCAGGCACATACAAGAGAGTTTGTCGAAAAAGCAAACCATCATGCCAATTGAACTCGGTGTAGTCTAGACGAGGATTTTTAGATTGAGAGCTGGAAGCACGATCTGGGATAATATGACTCAAAACCTCTTGGGCGAATGCATCTGTCACAATCTGCTCCCAAATGGAATCAAGAAGCCTCGAATCTCCTGGTGTGTTGATAGTATGTATTGCCATTACTCGTAGACGATCAGGACCTAAGAGGATTTGCTTTTGACTTTCAAATGCGGCCTCTCCTGGTTGAAGTTCCATATACGAACGTCGAGATAAAGCATCTGCTTTTCCTTGTTGCATCCCAGGGCGATATAGAATTACAAAATCAAAACGAGTTAAGAATTGCGCCCAACGAGCTTGTCGACGATTCAAAACTCGAGCACTTTGGAAGTATGTTAGATTTTTGTGATCATTGAAGACAATAATCTGTTGAGAAGAACCCTCCAAAAAATGTCGCCATTGTTGAAAAGAATCCACAATGGCAAGAAGCTCTTTGTCGTGAATCTCATAGTTGATTTCTACGGCTTCAAATTTCCGTGAGTGAAAAGCCACAGGGTGCAGTTCGCCATCTTCACCAATCTGGGATAGTATGCTTCCAAGTGCGAAATCAGATGCATCAGCTTCAAGTATAAAGCGCCTCATTGGATCGACATGCATTAAAATTGGTGCAGATGTAAACGCTTGAAACCGAATGAGTTGAAACGAATGTATAGACAGTTATTTATCGGTTCTTATGGAGTAATCTAGAATGTTCTAGAATATTTTAGATTTTATGATAAGAAATATAATCATGAAATATTAAAGGATGTTCTAGAATAATCTAGGATGTTCTAGAATAATCTAGAATGTTCTAGAATATTCTAATATCTTGTAATAACTAGAAACATAATTATTATAATCACATAACATATATGTTATTACAATGGTTAAGGGTTTAACACATAGACCAAGAAGTCGTGGGTTCGATTCTTGATAACCAAAATGTTGTCTTAATGACAATATCTATATCTATATCTATATCTATATATTAGATCGTACAGAGATAGAACACTGAAGTTAACCACAAAGTATATTCCATTAGAAATGTATGCACACAGATACAAGTACCAAATACTAACGGTAAAACACTCACTCACTCTCTATATTCTTCTATTCCTGTCCTAGTCCTCTCTTTCTCCTCTCCCTTTTGTGTTCGCTAATACCCGATATATATAGTCCCCTTATGCTTGGCGCTTTCCAACTGTTCCTTCCTTAATATTTGGCTTCCTTTGTTCGACTGCTAGTGCTTGGCTCCTTTTGATTCGTTTCACACCTTGTCACACTTCTCCCACCGGGTAACACCTGGCACACCCGTGGGACAATGCCTTACACGTTGAACCCAACTCGAAAAAGAGTTCAGAAAACTCGAAAATAAAAAAAATCGAAAGAATAAAAAATGGGTAATATACATTATTCTTCTTCCAAAATGTGCAAGATGCTCACCAATTTCTGCGAGTTATCTGCTTTGTCAGCGAATCAGGCCAAGTGGTCGGGCCGTGTGTTTTGCTCCTTGGCCGTTGGTTGTGGTCTGCAGGGCTGGTTCGCTGAGTGCATTGTTTAGGTCAGTGTGTTGGTGGACCGAGTCTTCTTGCATATCTGTTCCTCGTTTCCCAATGTTACTAACAATCGGCAACAGTTCGGTTCGAACCAAACCAAACCGCGAAATCGCAGCTTACTGGTTTAAACGGTTTGGTTTGGTTTGGTTCAGGTTTGGATTTTCACAAATGGTTCGGTTCAGTTTGAGCCCTCATCAACTTAACGGTTTCAGTTTTAAACGGTTTAATGGTTTGGTGAAACACTTTTATAAATATTTTCTCTCAACACATTTTTTGAAGTTCAATTCTATCAATTTAAGAAAAAGGGATCATTCATTCAATAAAATTTAACCTAGCTTTTAAAAAACACTTATGTTGTGAGTAAGGATTTTGTACACATGTTTTCCTTTTATTTCTTTATCAAACAGTAAACTCTCGAGTCGTGATTCTCGTCTCCTTCTTCTTCTGCAGTAGTCAGGCTAGCTTGTGAGTGTAAAAACTAATCAGGTATTTTTCCTAAACACAGTTACACAAGTTTTTGTACTTCTCATCCCAATTCTTTGACTCAAAGAAGTATTTATGTTAGTGTAATCGTACATATTTATGTCCAATCGTTATGATATTGGGGTTTAGGGTTGAAATATTGTGTGGTTATCTTTCTAAACTCTCAGGGTCTATCATACTTTGGAATTTGAATGGTTAATTAATAATGATCCTGTTTGTATTACCATCACATGCCTGTCCTGATACAGCTTCTTGCAAAATCAATGTATTTTTAGTTATTTCTTCCACATTCTCACCAAACATAGACTTCCTCAATTCATCCATAGCTTTCTTTATCCGATCCAAATCCTCTTGAGGAGCACCTTTCTCTTTATCTTCTGGGTACTCTTCTCAGCAAATGCAATAATTTGCTCCCCGTTTTCTTTTGCATAAGCAACATTCTTTCTCTTTTCATCTTCGTCAGCATATATCTCTACATCCTTCACCATCCTAACTAGTTGATTTATGCTTAGAATGGAATTGTCTTCCTAGTGGATATATATTGCATGCATGTCAAAATGCTATAGCTCAATCTATCATAACAATCTCTTGGAGACTTCCATAGAAGAGATTTATAGAACAACCCAATCAAAAATCAAGGAAAATGGGAGAATAGAACAAAAAAGAAAAGCTTCATAAACCTAGACTTTGGATGCTAAGAAACCATGATTTTCTTCAAAGGAAATTGTTGCTCCATTTCTGAAGTAAAAAATGACATTTCTTGCGTCTATGGAACACATGTATTGAGTAGATAAGGCAATAGTTAAAGTCTATATTTTTTCCTACCGTGCCTTCATCATCAAGAACCCTTGCAACATAGCATTCATTAGTTGTAGTTGATGTGATATAAGATTTTCTTTTGCTCATCCAATCAGTCAGAGACATTCACAAGAAATAAACCTATAATGTGCAATATTGTTTCTTGAATATCTAAAGATCCTCTTGGGTTGTTCACTGTGCATCTTATAAATAGGCATCTTGCCCCTGAGTTTGCTCTAATCTCCTGTTTGTAAATTAAATTTGCGTCCTAGCTCTGTGTAATCATCAACCTTTGTTAAAAACTCCTCTGAAGAGATCAAATTGAAGAAGAAACTCCCAAGAAAAATGTAAATTGAATGCAACTATATGTATTCAAAGGGCTAAACGTTGGCATAACACAGTAACGTGTGATGTTGAAATGATAATGGAGGAAAAAATGGCGCAAAAGGAATTAAAATTGACTTCAAAATTATCAAGATTGAAATTGTGGTAACATCCCTTTTAACAAATAAAAAATTATACAGAAGTATAGAACATTGTCACAAGGGATGGGGTGTAAGACCAGAGTCCAGGAATGGGGAGAGACAATCAGGAGTCAATGCAATATAGAAAAGTAAAGGTAAAATATATCTGTAAGTACATATGCTCTAAGATATATTGAAAGCATACAAGTGTCAAAAACAGACCACCCCGAGAAGGGATAGGGATGATAATGCACAAGCAGGCTTCCATGAGGGGCAATTCGTGTTAGCAATAAGGCATTAAAATCATTGGAAATAAATGGGCAGCCCATGGGTATAATTTTCAAAATTTGAATATTCTTTCCAGTACACTTCAAATTCTAAAATAGTTCTTAATGTAATATTTCATTCAAAGTGTATACAAAGTTCAAACCAAATAATATTATACTAGAAGTTGAGGCGAATGATGCCATGTTGACACTAAAGAAGTTAAATGAATGTATATTGAGCTAATTATAAATTGCAAGTTGATTATAATCCTTAAATATGTTGTGTAAAATTTCACGTTAACTTTACAGGACATTATGGATTAAATTTGTACGAAAAAGAAAACAAAAAACTTTAGATCGCAGGTAGCACTGTGTCTACAAACTTGTATCTAAAATCTTCCCTAACATCTGATGGTGCTAGTGATGCTATTATGGCCTCGAATGAGTTGGGTAGATTGTTACATGATATGCATGGAGATGATATTTTGCCTTCATCAAATATGTTGAGATGTATGGTTCATGTATTTCAACTTGGTATTAAGGCTGCATTAGAGGTCATCTCACCTTCCACTATGAAGTCGAGAAATATTTTGTTATCCATATGTTCTAATAAAATTCGTAGAGCTATATTTAGAAAGTATTCTAAATCAATGTATGAGCATGGAGAGCAGGAGCCACCTTGCCTTGATATCATTACAAGATGGAATTCCACCTTAGAAATGTATCAAGAAGCCTTGAAACTTAGAGATGTTTTAAGTTGCACTATAGCCGACTCTATTATTGTTGTGGATTTCGTTGATAGTATGCTTACTATAGATATTGGAACCACATACAAGCAATGGAGCAATGGCTTCTTCTACCTTCTAGAATTTGTACCTATTTAAGTGGGTCAAAGTACCCCACCCTCTCAATAGCTTCTCTTGCCTTCAATGGCATGTTAACACATTGTAACAAGTATTTGGGAGTGGATGTGGGATCAATAGAATCTAGCTCAAGTAAGGAAACTCTCGAACTGCAAGAAAAAGCCAGTGAGAAATGTTTCCAATATTTGATAAGATATCAAGAATCGTTGAAATTCATATATTCTCGAATTGCGATCTTTCTTGATGCACGGTATGTTACTCTATTAATAGTTTTTTTCATACATAATAAATTGATTGCTATATGTTTTCTCATACATAATGTGTTTCATCTTCATATATGTTTTTTCAGAGTTCCAATATCCAATAACACAATTGAGAGGAATTTGGATATTGATTTGGTTCACAAAGTATTGGAAAAAAATTATGTAGTTTATGTTCCAAACTCTATTGATGAAACACATGAAAGAAATCTTACAAAACATGAAGATATTTGGGAAATCTTAGGTGTCAATAAGCCTTCTCAAGAATCAATGTCATCTTCACAATTAGAAATAGAACAGTTTATGAGATTTCCTCGAGCACAAACCAATACCGATCCAATTCAATGGTGGTTCAACAATAGGTTTGCTTCACATTTCTCAATTATAAATTTAACATTTTTCATCAATTTTGTGCAAAACCAGTTTCTAAATGTTTGTTTACATTTAAACCAAGTTTGCTTTACCTCAAATGTACAAGATGGCGTGTTACTATTTAGCAATACTAGCATCATCAGTGCATTCAGAGGAGGCTAATTCTGAAGCAAAATATAACTTTCAAGATAGAATTTGTCTACACTCATGCACTTTCAAGGCTGAAATGTGCATTAGGTCATGGTTGGATGTCCTTAATGAGGCAAATGTTTCATTACCTAAAGACTTTAGTGAAGCGTATAATAAGTTGGATATAGATGTGGAAGATATTGCTATGGAGGATGATGTAGTTGACTATATTTTGAGTCAAATTAGAACATGTGCTTAATTGCCCATATATTTCTTTTTAATTTCGAACATTTTACTTTTATACTCTTGTCATTCATATTTGTAAAGAATCGGGTATGATTCTTGTGTAGCGGAAGAGATATGTGTTATGTGTATGTGTGAGAGGAAATAGAGAAGAGAAGAGAAGACACAAGATGGATAGATAGAATTGAAATAGAATAATCAAGAAGAAGAAGAACATGTATATTCACAAGGAGAATATGAAATACAAAAATGTAGCATTACAAGGAGTCACAACCGACTTAATATGAAGTATGGGGAGGGTGCTTTATATATAGTAACCCTCTCTCTTCATTAACTAACTACAACAAACACTCTCTCTTGGGGAATGTGAAGACTCATTGTCATGGGGAATATGTAACTCATTAGTTATATGTCATAGAATATGATTCTATGACACATAGTTAATGTGTAGAGAGTAGTGGTGTCACTCTTGACCTTTGAGTAATCATAGATTCTCAAAAAGTGTGTTCACACGTTGAACTATGTTGAGCTTGATTCTCAACACACACCCTCAAGCTCAACTCGGCTCGGTTCCTTTCTATTGATGTTCGCTTCGGCTTGTATCCGGTTCGGACGATCTCTGGTGTCCGCTTCGGCTCGTACCCGGTTTGGATGGTATCTGGTTCTTGCTTGTACTCCTCCTCAAGCTTGGCAAGTCAATGATCGCTAATCCAAGGTCTAACATGAATTGCCAAAGCTTGTCAGCACCTAGGGTCTTGGTGAAGATGTCAATTGTCTGAAAATTCGTGTTGATGTGTAGAAGATCGACATCTCCGGCTTGAGCACGCTCTCGAATGAAGTGGTAGTGCACTTCGATATGCTTTGTTCGTTCATGGAACACTGGGTTTTGGGCCAGATATATACTACTCATGTTGTCGCAGTAAATGGGAGTCAGATCCTTGATGGGAACGCCCAGATCCTTCAAAATCTTCGTGAGGCATACGGCTTCACACGCAGCTACGGTTGTTAGAACCAAGGATAAAGGATAGAGTGATGGAAGAAGGATATTAGAGAACACGAGAAGAAAGGAACGAAATACTAACAGAAGAATGGATGTATAAGATAGAGAAAGAAAGAGAATGGATACAAGATATGTAATGAGAGCTAAACACTGGTGTTGATTCGAATTGATTTGAGAATACATGTATGCCCTTATTTATAGGTTCCTATAGAATAGATTAGAGATTTCTAGAATGTTCTATAATGTTCTAGACCTAGAATGCTCTAGGACATTCTAGAACATTCTAGAATAATCTAGACGTTTTACAATAATCAATGTAATACAAGAAGTAGCTTTTATTGTTTCATATAACAATAAGCTATCTTAATGGTTGAGGTTTTCAAGTTTGGATTACAAGGTTCGAGGTTCAAGTCCGGGTGACGCCATAATGGTCATGTGTTCATGTCACTATCCCTCCTTCGAGAACGCCGAGTGGAAGTCAGCGTTAACATTGTTGGGCCGGGCTTGTTTGGATAGTGACGATGGAAGTCATTGACCAGAGCTTCAGCATTACAAACGTTATCGATGGGTTCCCAAGTGCGATCACTCGGAGGATAGCCAAGCCAATCAACTAGATAATAAAGCTTATTGTGCACAATCTTAGAATCGAGAATAGCAGCTACCTCGTATTCGGGGCCGTCCACAAGTTGTACAGAAGGCGGTGGTGGCACGACACGATTAGGAGTTAAAGAGGTGCGGCAAGGTTCCAAAAGAGAGCTATGAAAGACAGGGTGAAGCCGCATATGCGCAGGAAGGTTAAGACGAAATGTTGCATCATTAATCTGCGCCATGATGACAAAAAGACCTAAGCGTTGATAGTCAAGCTTAGCACATGATCGGGTAGTCTTGATGTGACGACGAAGCAACCATACACCGTCACCAACCTTAAACGGAGACTTAAGACGATGTCGATCGGCATTGGTCTTATGGTGTGCTTGCGCTTTCTGAAGATGTGACGATAACTCGAACTGGATTTGTTGTAGTCGGTGGAGGTGATGCGCCACACTAGGGTTTCGTGACACCTCGGGAAGATCCAGTATACACCATCGAGGGTGGTTGCCCGTATAGGCAAAGAAAGGTGTAACTTTGGTAGAAGAGTGGACCGTGTTGTTGTATGCAAACTCGGCAAGATGTAAAATATTACTCCAATCATCTTGTTGATAACTAATGAAACATCGAAGATATTGCTCGAGCGTTTGATTTGTGCGCTCTGTTTGTCCGTCAGTTTGTGGATGATAAGCCGAAGAGAGTTTGCAAGAGATTTTGAGGCCTGCCCATAGGTGCTTCCAAAAGTGTGAGATAAATTGAGGACCTTGATCGCTAATAATATCATTCGGGAGACCATGATGGCGAAACACTTCACGCATAATGAGATCTGCAGTTTCTTCATTATTGATGGTCTTTACACATGGTACAAAATGTGCCATCTTGGTGAACCGATCCACTACTCTTAAAATAGTATCAAAGCCTTTGGAAGGTGGAAAATCTGTAATGAAATCCATAGAAATAGACTGCCATGGCTTGTTGGGAGGGGGTAATGGTTGTAGTAAGCCATAAGGGTGATGCCGAGGTATTTTGGCGCGACAGCAAGTGTCACAAGTGCGAACATAATCTTCGACAAATTTTTGCAAGTGAGGCCACAAAAACGAACGTTTCACTAGCTCAATGGTCTTGGAAATACCAAAATGTCCAGCCATGGGGGCATCATGACAATGTTCCAACACTTGAAGTCGGGGTGATCCGTTGGGGACGTAAAGGAGATTCTTGTAGAAGAGTAAGCCATCTTGCCACTTGAAGTCCTGATAATGTTGAGATGACCCTGGCAATGTGGAGCAAGATGGACGACTTGAACCACAGTGGGCTAAGACATCCTTAGCGAAATCATCCGAATGAAGTTGTTGCCGAATAGTGTCAAGAAGGGTAGAATCAAGTGGCGTGGCATAAATTGTTGTTACCTGTAGCTTTGATGGCCCGAGGAGAATTTGCTTTTGATTGTCAAAGGCCGGATCTCCAGGTCGAAGTGCTAGATACGAATGCCGAGACAAAACATCTCCTTTCCCTTGTTGTTTTCCGGGGCGAAAAATGATCTTGAAATCGAAACGCGTTAGAAATTGGGCCCACCGAGCTTGTCGTCTATTTAATACTCGAGTTGTTTGAAAATATGTGAAATTTTTGTGATCACTATAAATGATAATCTGATGAGGTGATCCTTCTAGAAAATGACGCCATTGCTCGAATGAGTCGACCACAGTTAGTAACTCCTTGTCATGCACCTCATAGTTTATCTCCGAAACAATAAATTTTCTCAAGTGAAACGCGACTGGATGTGTCTTCCCGTCCTCGCTTGGTTGCAATAGGATACTCCCCAATGCAAAGTCTGATGCATCCACCTCAATAGTAAATGGCTTTTCAGGATCAATATGTGCTAGGATGGGTGCTGATGTGAATGCCTCTTTCAGCTGCGTAAAAGCCTTGTCCGCTTCGATGCTCGAAAAAAATGCTTGATTTTTCTTGGTGAGTTGAGTAAGGGGCAACACAATGCTTGAAAAATTATGTATGAATTTGCGATAGAAGTTCGCAAATCCGAGGAAACATTGGACATCTCGAACTGAGCATGGGGGTTTCCATTCCAATTTTGTTTGGACTTTTGCCGGGTCCATGAAAACACCCTGGGATGAAATAGTGTATCCCAAAAATTCGAATTGTTTGCAATCAAAACTACATTTCTCAAGTTTGGCATAAAGACCATACTTCCTTAGGTGTTCAAGTACTTGCCGCACATGTATATCATGCTCCCCCTGTGTTTTAGAGTAAATCAATAGATCATCTAGGTAGATGATTAGAAAAATATCCAAGAAATCCCGGAAGATGTCATTTGCCATATGTTGGAATACTGCAAGTGTATTTGTGAACCCGAAAGGCATGACTGTATACTCGAAATGACCATACCGAGTACGAAATGATGTTTTCCACTCATCTCGCGGCCCAATTTGAACAAGATTATATGCACCCCTTAGATCAATTTTGGTAAAATGCTTTGCCCCACCAATGCGTTCTAAGAGATTGGAGATTAAAGGTAAACCATACATATTCCTTATGGTGACTTTATTTAAGCCTTGATAGTCCACGACCAAACGAAGGGAGCCGTCCTTTTTCTTCACAAAAAAGATAGGAGCACCAGTTGGAGACTTTGAATGTCGAATAAACCCATGTGCAAGATTTTCCTCGATGTATTCTCGAAGAACCTCAAGCTCAATGGGTGATAAATTGTAAATCGGACCCCACGGTGGCTCTTTTCCTGGTTAGAGATCAATAGGACAGTCGTACGGCCGATGCTTTGGAAGAACAGTAGCTTTGACTTTGTCGAAAACATCAGCATAGTCTTGATATTTTTTGGGAATTTGGATGTCGGAATTCCCTTGAGTGACACTAGAAGGTGTCACTGATACTGCAAATAAGAAAAGGTCCTCCTTGCCTCCCACTTGGCGCAATTGTTGCAATGTGATGGCTGAAATTTGATGAGAAAGATATGGTGCATCGGTAGAACTATACACTTTAGGAGGATAATCCCGAGTTCGATCCTTGAAAATGATATTTTCTACTAAAGGGCACCTAATTTCTCGCTTCCTCCAATCGATTCTAGGGTTATGTAGCTCGAACCATGGCAAACCAAGGACAATTGGATGCTCAGGACTACGGATTATGTTAAAGGAAACTACACATCCTAAATCACCCAAGAGTATGTGTATTGGCTCAGACTCTTCAAATATCTTCCCGGAAGCTATGGGGCGTCCATCAATCACTACTACGGAAACTGGACAAGGAAGTGTATGCAAGGATATTTGATGTTTTTGGGCAAAATCTCTATCCATGAAACAAGAATTGGCTTGGACTTGAAGTTGACAACTGGGTGTCCTAACTTGTACTAGGGCTGAGAAGACTCTACTAACATGCTTGGAATAAATGGAACCCACACTAGGTTGTACTTATCTAGGGTTATCCAACCAAATGGCTCCTATTTTGTACGGACTTATTCGTTTGACTCCTCTAATAATTGACTTAGGACTTCAAATTTATTGGACAAGGGTGGATTATTCATAATATTAGATTCACTAACTGTCTCTAAAATGTTGGACTCATTTTTATTGTCATAGTGAATTTGATTTACCTGACGTCTCGGCCTACAGGAGCAATGAATGGCTATATGTCCTGGACCTCCGCAATATAAGCACAGATGGTTTGCTCGACGACGTTGCTTCTCTTCGTCTGACAACGGTCCTCGTCGTTGAGTCATATCGATCTCCATGGGTGCATGACTATCCATTGGGACTGGACTACGTGTTTGCCTTGGAGTTGGAGCAGGGCTATACATTTGCCTTGGGGATGATTGCGTCGTTGCTGATGCATAAGTTGGTGTGAATCTTGATCTTATTATTTTTTGTTGTCGCTCACATCGACACTCAAAAAGGCGATTATCACACCGTATTGCTTGACTAATAGCTTATGTAAGTGACCTTGGATCCTCGGGGAAGGTAAGAAGTAAGTCTTTGACATCATTACGAAGGCCTGAACGGAATTGCTCCATTAGGGCTTGTTCATCCCAACGAATATCGCTTGCAATGAGACGGAAATTGGCAGCATATGTCGAAGCTGGTTGATCACCTTGACGAAGTGTATGAATCTTGTTGATAGTTGTTCTTGCCCCATTAGTATCTCCGAAACAAGCCTTAAATTCCTTGATAAATTCCTCGAAATTATTCAATAGAGGAGAATTGGTCTCTAGCAATGGAGCAAACCACGACAACACTACGCCAGTCAATAAGGTGCCCACTAGCCCGACTCGTGATGCATCTGTTGGATAACGCGCGGGATGCATTTGAATCACCAACCGTACTTGATTCAAGAAACCTCGGAAATGCGCCCTCGACCCATCAAATTTAGCTGGGAGGCTAATTTTGGGCTCCTTGATAAGTCCATGACCTTCAACCTTTTGTTGTTGTAACACTACGATTGTCGACGCTAACTGTTGCACTTGTCGTGTGAACTCCTCTTGTTGTTGTTGCTTCTCTATAGTAACCTTTTGTTGATCCCCAAGTAGACGTTGATTCTCTACTTCAAGAGATGCGAACTTGGATTTAAGGTTCTCCATTTCGGCAACAAGGGTGAGATATTCTTCTGAGTTAATGGCAACCATGGTTTCAGGATGGTTGCAAAGGAGGATAAGAGAGAGAGAGAGAGAGAGAGAGAGAGAATTCGAATCAAACTGTCAGAACCAAGGATAAAAGATAGAGTGATGGAAGAAGGATATTAGAGAACACGAGAAGAAAGGAACGAAATACTAAGAGAAGAATGGATGTATAAGATAGAGAAAGAAAGAGAATGGATACAACATATGTAATGAGAGCTAAATACTAGTGTTGATTCGAATTGATTTGAGAATACATGTATGCCCTTATTTATAGGTTCCTATAGAATAACTTAGAGATTTCTAGAATGTTCTAGAATGTTCTAGACCTAGAATGCTCTAGGACATTCTAAAACATTCTAGAATAATCTAGAGGTTTTACAATAATCAATGTAATACAAGAAGTAGCTTTTATTATTTCATATAACAATAAGCTATCTTAATGGCTAAGGTTTTCAAGTATGGATTACAAGGTTCGAGGTTCAAGTCCGGGTCACACCATAATGGTCATGTGTTCATGACAACGGTTGTGCCAATGTATTTGGCCTCCATACTCGAAAATGCGACGGTAGGTTGCTTTTTACTACTCAAGATATTGATCCGCTGTCAAGCGAGAAGACAAATCTGGATGTTGATCGTCGATCAGCTCTGTAGCCGGCCCATTCGGCATCTGTGTACCCTTCGAGTCGAATTGGTATGGCCGACACGTAAAGGATGTCATAATCCATTGTGTTGCTCACATATCATAATACTCGCTTAGTGCAATCGAAATGGATATCTCGCGGAGTTTGCACGAATTGGCTAAGGATGCCGACCAGATAGTTGAGGTCGGAACACGTGATCGTGAGATAGATGAGGCTCCCAATCAGTTGTTGATATTGAGTCAGCTCGCACTCATCTATGCCGGAGTCGGCATCTAGTTTGAGGTTTCGATCAAGAGAGGTTGACACAGATTTGCACTCTGTCATCCCGAACTTGTATAATAAGTTGAGAATATAGTGTCGTTGAGAGATCATAATGTCGGTCGGAATCCGAATTACTTCGATGCCTAGGAAGTAATGAAGTTCCTTCATGTCCGTCATCTTCAATTTGTTGGAGAGGAGGGATTTCACCTTGTTGATGTCGACCAAACTTTCTCCTCCAATGACCAGATCATCCACGTATAGGACGATGACAATCGAGCTTCTAGAGTCGTTTTGTACATAGAGGGAGTTGTCGGATTTCAACATTCGAAAGCCGATTTGATGAACATATTGCGTAATCTTCGAATGTCAGGCACGCGGTGCTTGCTTGAGGCCGTAGAGAGGTTTCTTGAGTTAGCATACAGCATTCGGATGAATGTTGGATTCAAAGCCGGGTGGTTGTACCATGTACACCTCTTCTAATTCACCTTGAAGAAAGGTGTTCTTGACGTCCATTTGGTGGAGGTGCCACCCTTTCGCCGTTGCGAGTGCGATCACGGTCCGCACAGTCGTCTTCTTTGCCACCGGGGAAAATGTCTCTTCGTAGTCAACTCCATGCGTATGTGTGTATCCTTTTGCTACGATCGAGCTTTGTCACGGTTTACGAAGCCGTCGGCGTTATACTTCACCTTGTAGATCCATCTGCAACCGATCACCTTCTTGTGCGGCAAGTGGGGGAGAAGATCCCATGTCTTGTTTTTGGAGAGTGCTTGCATCTCCTCATTCATCGCTTCAACCCATTTGGGGTCCTTCCCGGCTTCGGAAAACATTTCCAGCTCCCGTACTGTCGCTACATTCATCATAAAGGTGTAATGGTACGCCATATAATCGTTGTAGCCGAATCGGCTTATGGGGTTCTTTTCACGAGTGGATCGGCGGAGCTTCTTGTTTGCGGATACTAAGGCTTTCTTCGCTCCATTTTTCTGGATGTCAAGGCCTTCGAACTCACTATCAAGGGAGTGAGTCGATTTGTTGTCGTCGAAGTGATCGTCTTCATACTCAGGCATTTTCGCCTTCCGTTTGTCCAGCTTCAGACTTGGCCGAGATGTGCTTTCATCGCTCGGAGGCTCTTGTGGACCACTAAGCCTTGTCCTAATCGGGATTTCTTCGAACATGCACGTGAACCGATCTTCGGTTTCTATCTCTATTTCGGCGGATTCCAGACCGAGCAAAATCGGTCCAGTCGAAGTTGTCTCTGGTGCATACCAAGATGTGGACTCGTCGAAAACGACGTCTCGACTTACTCGCGATTTCTGAGTGGAGGGGTTATAGCACTTGTACCCCTTTTGCTCCAGTGAGTATCCTACGAGGATACATTTCTCCGACTTCAAGTCGAGCTTCTGTCGCTTCTCGTCAGGGATGTGCACGTATGCAATTGAGCCGAATATCCGAACATGTGATAGGTCCCCAGCTTCTTTCCAAAAATCGTCTCGTGCGGAGTAAGTTCGTGCACACCTCATGTCGTACACCGATTCATGAGGTATACAGCCGTGTTAGCCGCTTCTGCCCAGTACTACTTCGGTATGTGCTTTTCGTTCATCATGGTTTGTGCTACTTCGAGGATGTGCCGATTCTTTCGTTCGGCGACTCCGTTTTGTTGTGGCGTATGTCAACACAAAAACTCTCACTGAATTCCTTCTTTCTGTATAAAAGCCAAAAATTCGTCGGAGAAGTACTCCTTGCCTCCATCCGACCGAAGACATCATACATATCGGCCCGTTGTTTTCTCGACTTCATTCTTAAATTTTTGGAAGTGTTCGAACACTTCGCTCTTTTGTTGCATGGGGTACATCCAGGTGTGGCTGGAGAAGTCATCGATGAAGGCCACGTAGTATCTGCATCCGCCGAATGTAGCCGTCTGAGCCGAACCCCATACATTAGAATGAATTATGTCGAGTACTCCTTTGCTCACGCTCCACTCCTTTGGAAATGGGTGCCGATGTTGCTTGCCGAATTGGCAAGCAGCACACACGCCTTCAATCTCATTCTCCTTTAATGTAAGGAGCCCGATGACTACTCCTTTCTATTGCATTGCCTTGAGCTTTTGGAGGTTGATATGGTCATTGCCTTGAGATTTTGGAGGTTGATATAGTCAATCCGCTTGTGCCATAACTCTATGTCAGAATCGGCTTTCATGCCCTTTGCGAACATGGCCAATTTGATCTCGTGCTAGTCGAGAATAAACATTCGGCCCTCTCTTCGTCCGCGAGCGATGAGTCGGCCCTCTTCTTTGATGAAGCAACCGCCTTGATTAAATCGTACTTGCATCCCTTGCTCAACAATTTGGCTGACGGAGACCAAATTCTTCGTAATGGTTTGTACATGCAAGACATTCTTAATAAAAGTTTGGTTACCTTCTTTGTCGAATGGGACATTGCTGATGTGTTCAATCGGATGTGTAGTGTCGTCTCCGGTTTCGACATAGTCGGGTCGTTCTAGCTCTCGAAGTTCTCGAAATCATTCTTGATGAGACGTCATATGGTTCGAGGCACCGGAGTCGACGAACCATACGTCTTCCGGACTAGATGCATTATTCCAAGTAGAAGCTGACATAGAATTTGCTCTATGTCTCATCACGAACATTCCGCCACGATTGTTATAGAACACGTTCACGTTCACAAGTGGAAGGATAAGGAATATTCCGTTTAATTTTGGGGTTTTTTTTGCCATTTCACAAAACATCTTGATACTAGTATCACATGTTCTCCAAAACTTGATGAAAAAGTTAAAAATTTCACCATTTGGTAAAATTGAAAATTGCAAAATTTGGGTCAAATACGAAAAGTAACTTTGTGGATTTTTAAAGAAAAATGACAACTAATAAGTTTTTAGATCTTAAAGAAATCGAAAGTAGAAGATTTCAAAACAATGAATGTTTTTTTCCATTCGATAAAATGTTGTCTAAATTTGTTACATATAGTTGCACAACAAATACATTTGGGAGTTATTTGCATGACTATCATCATTCTTTTCCTGAGAATCACTACTATAGATAATTTACAATTGTGACTCTTTCTCCTCATCTTCCAATGTACCAATCAAATCATTGTCTTCACCAAATGGTATCTCCAAATTGTGTGCAATAAATCTTCTTCGCCTTCAATCTGAGATATCTTCTCGACTTGCTAATATCTCTTTTATTATGTATATCATTGTTTTCCTTAAACATCTAACTTTTGTCTGTGTAAAGTCATACATAATGATATCCACCTCATTAATGTCAATGATAGATGTATTACAAAGGTTTAATGCATCATCACATCCAAAACTTTACCAATGTAGAATTGGTACCCTAGGTCATGGCCATCTACATGTGTAACTATTAATATCCCCACCTTGACTTTTGGCAAGTTTCCTTGTCACCTGAGTTATGCTTGTGTTATCATCCTTCATTCCAACTATAAAGATCAACATTAAGTAGTGATTGAGAACCACGCTAACACTTTACAGACAGTGTAAATGGCATTTGCAAGGTTCAATTACCATCAACACAATTATTAATAGTTTTTTGTTAATCAATGATGCACATGTTCACCATAAAGTATCTTATTGTACAACATACTTGTTTGCACTATCGATATGCATCTTTTTCTCTTGTAAAAACAAAGATTTTAGTACGATTCAAGTTCACGTTTAAAAAACCTCTTTTATTTGAAAAACAACAAGATTTTAAACATTAACTCGATATGTTGTATCGAGCTGATGTAAAAAATAGAGTTTTCATCATAATTCCATACAATGTATTGAATTCTTGCTCAAAGTTTTTCTTACCTAATTTAAATAATAATAATAATAATAAATTAAGCTTGAGATGATAGAAAAACAAGATTTCTCATCACAATTCAATACAATGTATCAAGTTCATGTTTAAAGTAATTTTTTCTAATTTTTTTCAATTTTTCTTCAATTTTTTTCAGTTTTTTATTGTTATTTTTCAAAAAAAAAAAATTATTTTTTATGGAAAAAATAATAATTTTAAACATGAATTCGATACATTGTATCAACTTGTGATAAAAACTCTGGTTTTTTCATCACTTATTAAAGCGCAATTTTTTAAAAAAATACCAAAATAAAATAGAAAAAAATGTTTTTTTTTTTTTTAATCCAAAATAAAACTTTAAACATGAACTCGATATGCCGTATCCTTTTTGACATGAACTTGATACGGCATATCGAGTTCATGTTTAAAACTCCGTTTTTTCATTCGTGTCGAAAAGCTGACTTTTCGACACGAACTCGATACAATTTATCGAGTTCATGTTGAAAATGTTTCGACATGAACTCGATACATTGTATCGAGTTGTTCGTGTTGAAAACTCAAATTTTCAACATGAACTCGATATAATGTATCGAGTTCATGTTTAAACTTTTTTATCGGGTTTTTGAAAAAATTAATTGCATTTTTTATTTTTATTTTTGGTTTTTTGTGTTTTGTTTTGGAATTTTTTTTTGTGCTTCAATAAGTGATGAAAAAACCAGACTTTTTACCACAAGTCGATACAATGTATCGAATTCATGTTTAAAATTATTATTTTTTCCATAAAAAATCAAAAAAAATCAAAAAAATTGAAAAAAAATTGAAAAAAATTAGAAAAAATTACTTTAAACATGAACTCAATACATTGTATCGAATTGTGATGAAAAATCTGGTTTTTATATCATCTCAAGCTTCTTTTTTTTTTTCTTTTTTTTTAAATCCAGTAAAAAAAACTTTGAAAATGAATTCAATATATTGTATGGAATTATGATGAAACTCTATTTTTTACATCAACTCAATACAATATATCGTGTTCATGTTTAAACCTCTTGTTGTTTTTCAAATAAAAGAGGTTTTTTAAAGATGTATGTTGCACAACAAGATACCTTATGGTAAACATGTGCTTCATTTATTAGAAAAAAACCATTAATAATTATATTGATGGTAATTGAACTTCTCAAATGCCGTTTACTTCACAAATTTTGTAGGGGAATTCTTTTAAGGAAGAAGAGGATAACATTGTAGATACCCTGATAACTATGTGTTATGTTCAAATTGATATATTAATGTTCACATCTAAAGTTTGACAGTTTATGAATATCGTCTACATTTTAGGAGTTGTGGATTTATCAAAATTGTTTATGAATATTGTCTACATTTCTTGACTTGTGAATTTATGGATGTTAATGAGCACTAATTTATAGATGATGACATTAAGGATTGCAATGTTACCTTTTATACTTAAAACATTTTCAAGTCTAACAATATATGTAATCTTAATCTCCTCAAGATGGTGAAACCATTAATCTTAACTTGTGCCTTGAGTTGACCATTGTGATTTTCTTTAAGTTAACTACATTTCATATCTACAAACCATCAACATTTAAACATTTATTGAAAAACTATTCAATTTTAGAAATTATCATTTTGAAACTTGTTAAATCTCAAAAATTTAGCAAATTTTACATACTATTTCAAACATGTGATACTGGTGTATCAAGTTTTTGGAAATTGTCTAAAATCGCAATATTATAAAAGGAATCTATAAGTGGAATGCGCAATCCTTCCACTTGTGAACGCAAAGGTGTTATAGTCGGACTTGGTGGCGTAATTGGTGAGTTGTCGCCTACTAGAAGCCGACTCGCGTATCTGCTTACGGCACTATTCTTCGTGGTGACTGATTTTTCCGCAATATTCGCATTTGACCGTGTTCTGTCAGCTCGAACCGGAATAGAAGCTCCCCCTTCTTCCGAAGGTTCCTTGATGGTTTCCGTCTTAATGCCGAAATTGCGAGTTGTTTTCGTAAGTCGAGCCTCGTCCGCCTCGTCCTTGGCCGAATCGGCCTCTTCTTGCACGGTCGCGTCCTCTTCCTCCGTCCAAGTGTGAGTAAAGCATGTGGCCTTCCGAGGCGTTGCTCCTTGTTCGAACATGGTTTTCTTTGACCAACAACATGGATTGAAGATCGAGGAAGGAGGGCGAATTCTCCCGTGCTAATATTGCGGTCCTCATCGCGTCGAACTGTGGTGCAAGGCCCCTGAGGCATATTTGCACCATCTCATCATCGTCCACATTGATGCTTATCGAGCCAAGCGAGTCGCAAAGCTCCTCGATCTTCAAGATGTAGCTCGTGATGGACATATCCCTTTGTTGGATGTTGTTCAACTCTTGGTGGAGTTGAAGCTTTCTTGTCGTTGTGTTGGCGGTGAAAATCTTTTGTAGATTCTCCCACGCTTCCTTTGGTGTCTCAGCTTCTCGAATGTAGCCGAGTATGTTGTCATGAACACATGTCGCCAAGCAATACATCACTCGGCCTGCCGCTTGCTCCCATGTTGCGTAGTCGGCGTCTTTCGGGTCGGGTCGGTTTTCTTGTGCTCCTTTGATGTAGCCCCAATAACCTTGGCCGACAAGGTATTGGTGCATCTTGTACTCCCAAGATGCAAAGTTGTTTCAATCTAGCTTCTCGCTAGGGAGAGCGCACCCCATCTGAGTATTCATTGTCGATGAAGATTTCTTCCTTCGTTTCTTTTTCTTATCTCTCGAATACGAGCTATGTAGTCACACTATGATAGCGATGGACCGGTTCCTCTCGAATGTCAGCGTAGAACACAACACACGCGTAATGGCTACATCGAGCTACCAAACCCCTCTGATACCACGTAAAGAATCGGGTATGATTCTTGTGTAGCGGAAGAGATATGTGTTATGTGTAGGTGTGAGAGGAAATAGAGAAGAGAAGACACAAGATGGATAGATAGAATTGAAATAGAATACTCAAGAAGATGAAGAAGATGTATATTCACAAGGAGAATATGAAATACAAAAATGTAGCATTACAAGGAGTCACAACCGACTTAATATGAAGTATGGGGAGGGTGCTTTATACATAGTAACCCTCTCTCTTCATTAACTAACTACAACAAACACTCTCTCTTGGGGAATATGAAGACTCATAGCCATGAGGAATATGTAACTCATTAGTTATGTGTCATAGAATATGATTCTATGACACATAGTTAATGTGTAGAGAGTAGTGGTGTCACTCTTGCCCTTTGAGTAATCATAGATTCTCAAAAGGTATGTTCACGCGTTGCACTATGTTGAGCTTGATTCTCAACAATATTTATAAAATATCACAGGATTTTTTGGTATTTTTTAAAGTCTACATTTTTTTTATGAATTTTTATGTTTTTAATGCATTGTATTTAGTTATTTGTCCTCACGATCACTACAAGCAGAGCTTACAAAGTTGAGAACCCCATCTTTTTTATTGTTCATAGGACACAAATATATATCTTAGCATGTCAATACTGTAGATAATGATCCAATGATCTTGTAATATTTGAATCTATATTCAAATTATAGAAACCTCATTTTTATTCTAGATGTATGATCCCACATGCAAAGCTTTCAATTATCTAGAAGGTAGAGTTCATACTACATTGAGCTCCTATAATGGAGATTATGAAAAAGCAAAATTTGTAAGTACATTAGTGTAAGTTATATTATTTCGGCTCCTATTATAGTAAGATTTCCTCCATGAGATACCTTTTCGCTAACATTTTGTAATTTTTGTGAAAAAATTGGTGAAGTTTATTTTAGGCCTCCAAATTCCAATTAAGTTTTGTATCATTCTTTATTATGGAACCTTTTATTTATTGTATATGTCAAAACTGAACCATGAAACCGCGGTTTAATATGTTTAACGGTTTAACCGTTTGGTTCAGCTTTGAATATTGTGTAAACGGTTCGGTTTCAACGGTTTCGGTTTAGAAGGTTTTGTGGTTCGGTTTAGGTTACAACTTTTTCTTAAGAGTTCGGTTTGAACTGGTTTAGGTTTGAGAATTCTGAACCGAACCATTGCCGATTGTTAAATGTTGCCACTTGCTTGGTCATGCTTTCTCGGGGAGCTTCTTATTTGTCGTTTGTTGGGGCATGATTTTCAGTTTTGACCTAGAGTCACTCCCTTTCGTATTTGTCCAGATCAATGGCAAGTTGGAGTTGCTCGTCAGTGAATTCCTTGCGTAGGGTTCCGATCCCCGTGGTGTGCATCTGTGCGAGGGCGTGGGCGTGGAACTTGTCGGTGAGGTCCTCTCAGAGTAGTTGAATGTTGTTCTCGTCCATTTTATAAAATCCGCAACCCTCCTTTTTGCAGTTTTCAACATCTGCTCAAAGTATTTGTAATTCGGCCACTAAACCAATCATTCCATCCCCTACCTAGTGAATCTTGTATGGTCTGGTTCAACCATTGCCAATGTTTTACCAATAAGGCTTTGACTCGGGTTTTGCCCATCTCATATTTGGCTCTCAACGCTTGTAATTCGCTTGTGGCGGTTTGGACCTCGAGTTCAAGCTTTGCTTTCGTGATGTTGAACGAGGAGATGATCCCATCAAGCTTTTTTCAGAATAGCTCTGTATCCTGCGAGTCATATTTGTGAATGAGGCTGGCTTTCTCTTCTTCGACCTCTTGCTTGCATTGGTCTAGTTCTTGTTTGGCTAGTTTTTGCTGATGCGGCCTACTCCTCTTTTGCTTGAAGTGTGTGTGTGTATTCATTTGCCTTCTCCTTCAAGGTTGTGTCGAATTGCGCGAGCAACTCGACTTCTTGATGTTGGAGGTTTGTGCGGAGTTCCTCGATTTCGGCGAGGGTTGCGATGTAATGTTCCTTGGCCTTTGTGGACACCATCGTTTGTATTGCTAGGCTTTTTGTGAGGTTGTCAAGAGTGCTGGTGTCAACAACAGTCGATATCGTATGGGCAATGGCCTCTTGTGTGATGGTTTCAGCTTGTGTGAGGGTGTTCGAGCTCTGGTTGGTATCGGCCGGATCCATGAGGGGGAGAGGAGCGTCTAAGTCGGGGGCATCGGCAGAGATGTGATGAGGTATAGACATGTAAGAGTGTAACACGCGTCACGTTTTATGCTCGATTATAATGAAAAAGGAACACAAGAAACACACACAATGACACAACAAAGATTACACAAGATTTAACGTGGAAAAACCCTCAATGAGGGAAACAACCATGGGACAAAAGTCCAAAACCAATCCACTATCACCAAAGATATACAACACAAGTACAAATTCTACTTCTAGATATACTGGAAATAAGTAGAGATATGTAGCATAGTACTACCGACAAAGATGGTACAATAATCCAAAGGGATAAGATTATCTCTCAAGCATATACAAGAAAAGAAGAGAGAAGAAAACCCGGATAAGAACGTCCACAAGTCGAAGTAGTAGCTGTGTAGATCTCACGTTGAGTAGTGGAGATGGAAAGGAGATTGGGTGTAGATGAGTTGAGCACCAAGCTTCACCAAGCTTCTCCAAGCTTCACTATGCTTCTCTATGCTTCACTATACTTCACACTCATCCTTTGTTCTTGCAAATGGCACACGTACTTGATTAATTTCAAAATGTCTAAAAACCTTTTAGGGAAATAAACCTTTGCCCCAACTATTGTGTGCCCAAGCATGCAAGACATCAAGCTCCAAACTTGAATTTTTGTATTTGAAACATATGGGTACAGACACAGTGGGGGAAGATAGAGATTTGCAATGACATCGCACACATGAAAACTGCTCATAAAGGGTCAATCTTTAAGAGTCTTTAAGGAAATGAGACATTTAACTTCATTGCTTGTTCCACGCTATTTGCTTGGTTAGTCGATTTGCCATCAATGTGTAGCTTAATTAAGGCGAACCAATGGTTCATGCCAATAACATGATCACGAATGAAAATAGCTTAGCTATGGCATTTGATGATAGTGATTTTAGATTGATTTAAACATCTTGGCAAATGAGCTACTTCGCTATAAATCAGTAGCATCTCAGTAAATGCACATAGACAGGGTAGAATTTGTAACATTTCCCTATAACATCTTAGTAATCAACTTCACTTTCAAGTTCCTAGGATAGTTCACCAAAGGAAGAATTGTTCACTCATTTCTACCACTGGCACAACTTCCAAATCGTTAATACTATTGATAATACACACATGTGTGCATGTGTAATCAAGCATAGCTTTCCATTGGTGATGTGTTATGGGCTGCTTTTATAAGGGTGGCTCGTGCCACCCATGCATCTACAAGTTGAGGCCATCTTCATCCAACCCTCAGGCTATGAGTGTTTTAAGATAGTCCTGAAGATTCAATGCACACAAATGCATTTGATATTCCCAAGATGTTCCTTCAGTCCATGCTGCTGCCAAATTTGAGCCCCATAATTTGAGAAATCAACCCCAAATGAATTCATTGGGTCCTTCTGATGTGGCCATAACACTATCATAGCTCATCTATGATACCAATTTTTACTTCTGATAAAGAGCCTAACAGATTGTCTTCACCATGGACAATTTAATTGAATATGAGCCTAATCTGGTTTTTCCTTTTGAAATAAAAGAAAATCCTCTGTCCATATATCAAACAAAAACCCAATTCTCATTATCACAAAGGCATAGATTTATCAAACCAATCTGGAGTTCATTATCATGTGAGCTTAACACATCAAAGAAATGCATCAAAACTGCATCAATATAATAGAGATGTTTCAAGAGTAAGCAAAGGATTTCCAGTGACGAATCTGTTTCCCATCAAGATGCATGAATATAAACTAAATCAACTACAACGAGTTCAAAAGAGCAAACCATAAAAAATATGGGATGCTAAAGATCAATTAAAGAGCAGACAAATACATGACATGTTTAAGAAGTAAAGAATACACATTTAACGTTGTAAAAGATCAAGTAAACCCAAGAATATACATGAATGACACAATGAAAGATCCAGTATAGACAGGGGGACGAAAGACGAAGTAAATCCAAGAATATACATGAATGACACAATGACAGATCCAGTAAAGAGTATAGATACATGACATGATGAATGATCAGGATAACAAAGCATGGTAATAATAGTGACACAGCCCCCAAGTGAATGCATGAAAAAAGAGAAGGAAACCAAGTAAACCACCACTCCAGCGTCTTATACAACCCAAATTCTTATACTACAATTGTATAAAGTTAAGAGCTCCTCGCCATTCAGAGAGCCTGTCAATTTTGATTAGCACACAAACGAGGAAGAAGCTTTTTATGGAATGTTATCGAAGATACTGTTATATAATCATGTTCCATTGCTGGGACTATACACATGATAAGAAACTCTTAAACAATTGTTGTAAGAATGGTTTCCCATGTTCACCTTGGTATTTAAGAAGCTGACCCTTCTGCTAAAAAGCAGTCCATGCTTTCCTACCCCTTTCTTATCTCCTTAAATAAGATTCTCATAAAACCGATCGCTTGATTATGTCCCAAATCTTACGAACCTGCCAAAAATATGTAGGACAATGAACCAGCTTAAAAAGAGGCACATGATGTGGGGGTTGGTTTATAAATCAGCTGATTTGCAAGAAAATCGAGAAAATTATGAGAAAACTAGGAAATAAATTCTGGTTAAGTTTCACAAAAACCTACTATATTTCCATATTGGAAATCACACATACTATCAATGTTTCCAACTGAAGCTCAAAATCTACATGTAAAGCCTTACATGATTCCAAAAGAGACGCGTTTACAATAATCAACCAATATAAATTAGTTTCATATAAATGATTGATGTGAACCAATATACCCACAATGATTCAACATTATGTTCAGACAAACATTGAGTTGGTCTTTGTAAGACGATGTCAATGCAATACATTAGCCTCTCTGTGGCAAAAAATTTAATAGTATTTTCACAGAGAATGATTCAGTAACAATTACCTTCTGGCTTTGTCTCATCAATCAATTCCAGCTCTTCTTCACTATCACTATCATCATCCTCATCATCATCATCATCATCATCATCAGCTCCTAATGAAACTTCAATTATTGTACCTAGCATTTCATACATTGATTTTAGCCTTTTCATGTACATATATGGGAATCAGAAAAGTGTGTTGAAACAAAATTTCCTATGAGAAACGGAAAATAATGCAAGTTACGCTTTATTAACCTTACTATAAAAAACATCGCTTAATCTTAATTGTTCCTTCAACATTCTTTAGAAAACAATGTTCGCTGGATTACACTATACACTTATCCTTTTCATGTATTTATCCATCTTATTCAAAACTTGGTCATGAAATGAGTTTGTGTAATCATAAAAATATATATTCCTATTACCATTTTTCTTTCCAAACCTTCCTGCTTGTTGACTTTGTATAGCCATCAAATATATGTGTAATTATCACTTCGTTCCAAGTGGCAGGTTACTATAATGATCAAACTATTAAGGTTATAACCATCTTCCTTCAAAGTTGTCATGTGTTATGATCTTCTTCAAATTTCTTTCATTTGGTGACTTCGTATACTCATTCATCAAAGATATATGTTATGCCCATCTTCTTCAATAATTCTTGTACATTTGACCTTCTATCCTCACATGCATCTGTACTCTAGTACGTATAAATGTTTTGTATATATTCATGCAGTGACTTTGCATAATCATGAAGACACGCATAGAAGACATTCACAAGCATGTATATATACATGCACATATACGTACACCATACATATGCATGACTAAATTACACAAATCATGGGCTGTTATGTAAACAAGGAAATGGATGCACATATACACACACATATATATACAAATATTTCTTTGTATATATAAATATCAAACAAAAGGAAAATTTGATAGAGATGATGGTTACCTTTCTCTCCAACAGATTTGATCAGGGAATCCCTGCCTCCTTCCCGGTCTCGTGAAGAAACTGCCATCGAAGAAGACAATAGCCTCTCTGTCTGTTGGATCAAGCTCCACTCTGCAACTTTCGAGACAGCTCCTATCTTCCCTTTATCTGAACTCCAATTTGAAGTCGCCGAAGAAGAAGATCTGTACACATTAGATCTATCTTGCCGAGAAGGTTTCGATACTTTGATCCTTTCGGCGAGGACTTGTAGATCTTTGATGGTATCTTCAGAGGAAGGAATCCAAAAGGAGGAATTTGGGAGGAACGGAAGGAAGGAAGGTACAGACTTCCTTACCCTATATTCCAAGAAAGCCTCTTCGAGCTTCTTGGCCGCGGATTGCTCGATCTTTCGACCCAGGAGCTCCTCCCAAAGCGTCTGGGAGTGCGTGCCTCGGATGGTTCTGCTGATATTCCTGAGGAGGGAGGTGGATTGAGTTCGCGTGAGGCATCTGCGGGCTTCCATGGCCATCGCCATCAAGTGCTGTGCAGAGAGAGAGACAGAGAGAGAGAGAGAGAGAGAGAATCGGTTGTGGGTTCGTGGGGACTACTCGTTCTCTCATCTTCTCTGTTTTGTTCATTGCGGGGCTATATGAGGCTCTAAGCATTCTTAGCTCTCTATTTCCATTTATTTACAAATCTAGCCTCCTCCTCCTCCTCCTCCTCCTCCTCCTCCTCCTCCTCTTCAACAAACGAAACCAACCAACCTCTTTGTTTCTTTTACCCTCCTCGCATTACACTTAAAAATAAAAACTGAGCCTAAACAGAACAAAAAGCCTCTCGCAATCTCAAGGATAATTGTTATCCAAAAAGTATTTGAGTATGTGTGTGTCCGCCTGTCTCTTCCTTGTTTCCGTAAAGAATGCCCACAATCACACGCCTTTGTTGAGTAATGGTTTTCTCATATCGTCAATATTTGAGCACTAATATCAATGACACGATGCCAATTAATAAAGATACAAAATGATAATGATGGGCTAACTACTATGCTACTAATTCAAGTGTGTTGATTAAGTAATGGGCCACTAATTAAGTAAACACCTTAAATAAGTTTCTCTATCACTAACATGAACACTTGTGGTTATTTCCAACTAAATGTTTGTGGAGTTATGATCCGTGGTTCCAATCTTTGCATATAAGTGGGTTCCCACATCCTCGTCCATGCGTTAAATCGTGATGGAGACAATGAGTGGAGCACCTATATTTATGTCCAATGACTATAAAAATTATGTTTTATATCCGTCATTGTTTCTATGTCCGAAGCAAGCTTGAAAGATGGGCCTATCTTCCCTTTTACTTTATTAGCTTCCTTCGGCTCAGGAGCGCCCTTTTCCATCTCCCTTCTCTTTTGTTCTCGTGTCTCATGCCTCTTTGTTGGATTAGCCTCCTCGGCTCTCTTCCACTAGTACTCGTGCAAGAATATTGTCGATGCTTGCCATCATCCCTTGCTCCCACATCATTCGTTCCATCATTGTACACATAAGCCTCATTTGCTCCTCAATTTCTCCTTGTCGCCGCCTTCATGTCGAGTTCACCAAATATGTCGGTGTTCTTGTGGTTCGTGCAGCGAGGTCACTGAGACTGAGGTTAAAGGGTGTTGTCTAAATTTTAATAAGTCTTGTGCAGTGATATTAGAATTTAGATTAAGGATAGGACGAAGAAGAGTTAAGAGTAATGTGTGTGAGAGAGATAAGCACAGATAAGAGACAGAGACAATGTATGATTTAAGAAGCAAGAGTATATTGTGGTGTGCATGTGTTCCTTTGTGCCACCCTTTTAGCTCACCCTTTTTAGACAAGCCAACCCAAATGGGTTCCGTTGTATCAACTATAAATTGATTAAGAAGTAAGAAGCTAGGTAGACTGGTTTTGATCTCTTATGTGCATTTCACATATTGGTGGAGAAGCGGGGGACCAGTCCCCCACGTCCAAGCATCCACCTCTTCCCCCTCACCTTAGGTTGCCCACTAACTTCTTGTCCCACGAGTTTCCCATGATCCCACTCCTACACAATAGCCCTCTTGTCCCCCACCTCAACCAAGTCCAGGTGGCCCTCAGTCCACAAGAGTGATTGATCTTTCTTTGCCAAATGATCTTTTCCCCAATCCCCCTCTGACACGATAGCCCTCCTGTTCACCACCTCAACCAAGTCTAGGTGGCCCTCAGTCCACAGGAGCGATTGATCTTCGTCGCCATATGATCTTTCCTCGATCCCCCTCCGACACGATAGCCCTCCTATCCCCCACCTCAGCAAAGTCCAGGTGGTCCTCAGTCCACAGGAGTAATTGATCTCTATTCGCCGATTGATAGCTCGTTTTCTGTCACTAGCCCCGTCCAACTATCAAGGCCAACAGTTCCACGGGGATGTCCTCAACGTCATTGCAACTCAACTACATGTCCGTAGATGTTTACATCCCCACGCCATCTTCACCGAACGCCTCAACAAGACCCTCAAACACGAGATGGCTGCATAAATCAACCCTTTTCGAGCACTCTATGGGCGTAACCCTCACCTCGCACTAGAATCATCCATGGATTTCCATTTGACAAGCCACTATTCTTGTTCTTGTTCTTGTTCATGTACCTGTCCTGTTCTTGGTCATGCCCCTCAATCTCTTGTTTCTCGCAGGGGGGAAATGTGGTGTGCATGTGTTCCTTTGTGCCACCCTTTTAGCTCACCCTTTTTAGCCAAGCCAACTCAAATGGGTTCCGTTGTATCAACTATAAATTGATTAAGAAGTAAGAAGCTAAGTAGACTGGTTTTGATCTCTTATGTGCATTTCACAATATGATATGAACATACTTTATATTAAGAATACAAGATTTTACCAACTTTATAATGCTCAATTGCAAGATAAAATTTTCCTCTACCAAATTTCAGCTTGAACCCTGGACTTAAGTGTTGAGAGACAATAAACTTCCTAGATGAGCTAGCTTGTTTGTTTGATTATTTGATTTTCTAACTTCCCCTCTTTTTATAGGTGCCCCCATGCATATGATGCATGTGAGGGTACAAGACATGCATGAAATTCATGTAACGCATGCGATGCATGATAGCCATCTTGCTCATTTGAGCTCTCATATCTGAAAATAGACATTTGATAAGTATAATGATGAAAACATAATTTTGAAAAATAACTTAGCTTAATGGTATGTACTTTGTACTTGGTTTATAAGGTTGTTGGTTCAAGTCTCTCAAATGTCACTTAATATAATACTTGAGTTTATTTTTATATTGTGAAGCAACTCCTTCATGACACCGGCACCACCCTGACTCTCCTTGTTCGTGGAGGGTGCATTGTTGTCAACACTTCCTCTGTTCCTCTAATTCTGCTCCTATCGGTCGCCTCCATTCCATTGTGTGTCACGGGTTCGATTCGTCTCCATGTACAACATCTTGTTGTCAGCGTGCATGATCGTTGACGCACCCATGTGGTTCTCCTCTAGAAAGATCATCAACTACAAGTCGAAAAATGATAGAGGCTTCTCCCTCGTGCAGATAGCCGTTCGAATCAGCCTGTATTTTTGTGGTAGACCACCAAGGGATATTTGTACCATCTTGTCTTCATCCACAGTCACACTGATGGAGCCGATTGCATCACAGATTTCTTTGATCTTTGTAGTGTAATCAATAACCTACATTCTCCTTACCGGATGTTGTTGAGCTCTTGTCTGAGCTATATCTTATGGGTTGTGTTGTTGGCGGCAAAGACCCTCTTCAGGTTCCCCCAAGGATCCTTCGACAACTTTGCATCCCTTATGTACCCAAGCATATGATCGTGAACACACGAAGCAAAGTAGTACAAGACTCGGCTTGTTGCTTGCTCCCAAGCTAGGAAATCTCAGTGTGTCGGCTCTCGTGGTACTTCGTTTGCTCCTTCCACATAGCTCCAACAACTGTTGTCTCCACGCAAGTACTGATGCATCATGTATGCCCAAGATGCATAGTTGCTCATGTCGAGTTTTTTTTACGGTAGTGAGCTACCTGTGAATCTTTGTTCGGAGATCAAAAGTTTGTATGTGTTGGAAGCACTTGTCGACAGTAGAGGATATTCAACCCTCGCGTTCTGATATCATGTAAATAATTACGTATGCAAAAGCTTATTAACAAATACAACCAACTCAATCGGATATCAACAACAGTTAGGTAAATGTAGAGATAGTAATACATAGTAAGCGGGAGAGGGAGAGACAAAGATAGCAGAACACAAACTGAATTCAAAATAATATCACTCTGTACATACAATGTGCTCAGTTAGCACTTTTAATACAAGCCTTGACAACGGGCTGACCCAAGTATTGACACACACTTGAATGCTCATAAATGAGTATCTGACACTCACAACCTAAAATATTCCTATTGCTAAGAATCGGAATAAAGGCCTGAACAGCCTGTCGGCTTCTTCAGCAGCTCTGGCATTCGGCTTCTCCAACTGATCCTTCCAGCCAACTTAGTTGTCGGCTTCTTTAGTTGATCTAGCCTACCAGCCTATAGCCGATTCAGCTCATGTTGATCTTGTATCTCAACACAGAAGTGACTCCTACAAATGTGCAATAGTACTAAATTGCTTATTGCAAATGGTGTCTCCTTATGGCCCAACACTAATAGTTTTACATGTAGAAAACACAATGGGAATAGTGTAATTGACTATGTGCTACTTTTTGAAGGTATTTTGGATCATATACATAAGTTCTCACTTGGTGAATGGACACCGAAATACGATCATAGGGCTTTATGTATTGACCTCAAATGTATGCATCAGTTTGATTGTGAGAAGACCATTGAAGATAATAAACAACCCCACTTGAGGATGAACCTTAGGTGAGCGCCCATGTATTCCACGATGGTCGAGGATATGTTACAAATGACAATCATACAACATGGTGCCACACTAGAATGCAAATGGGAAGCTTTTAAGAAAGTCATTCTCTCATGCACAAATGAATGTTTTTCAACCAAGCACTCATCTTGCAAATGCATCAAGAAATGTAGTTCAAAGAAAAAATGGTTTGATAACGAATGTCATGAAGCTCGAAAGCGCCTTATGATTTTTGATGTATTTAAGGATAAGGAAAATTACTAAAAACATTTGCATGAGTACAAAAGGCTTATTCAAAGAAAGAGAAGAATATGGGAAGTTACTCAACAATTTCTCCAAACGAAAGAGAAAGCGCATGCATGTGCAAAATTTTGGGGAAATCTAAAGGGGAAATGTGTTGAGAGTTATGGTAACTTAAATCTTCTTGACTTGTCTATGCATTGCAAGAATCTATATGAGCTATCTCTTGCCGGAAAGATGATGTGTTATGGTTCTCTTTCACATATGTCTCCCTTCTTTACAATTGAAGATATATGCATAAGACATAAGAAATTGGCCTTTCATAAAGCAAGTGATTGAATCAATGTATAAAGCTTGAAATGCTCAACTGGACGAGAAAGGAAGCACATGCATGGATAAGCGATATGTTTAATTATGCATTGCAACATGGTATGCCATATGATTGAACTACAAATTGGATCAAACCTTTACATTAAGGTGGAGATGTAAACAACTATTCAACCATCATGGTTGGCTCGTGTAAAGAATCAAGAGATGGATTCTTGTGAAGCGGAAGAGATATGAGTTATGTGTGTGTATGAGAGAGAGAGAGAGAGAGAGAGAGTGAGTGAGTGAGTGAGACAAGGAATAAGACATAGAGAATACGCAAGGTAAATGTATATTAACAAAGGAGAAAGACTCAACAAAATACAAGGTGGGAGGAGGGTGCTTTATATAGTCACCCTCTCTCTTCACTAACTACAAGGCTCATGGAGCATGTGGAATGTGAAAGCTCATAAGTTATATGTCATAGAATATGATTCTATGACTCATACTAAATGCTAGAATACAAAGAGGTGACTTAATGGTGACTCTTGACAGTTGGAATGTCTATTCACTCTCAAGGTGAGTTCACACACTAGACCAAGTTGAGCTTGATTCTCAACACGCCCCCTCAAGCTCAAGTCGGGTCGGTTTCAGACGGTATCCGAAATCCGCTTCGACTCACGTTCAGAGTCCGCGTCGACTCGTGTCGACTCGCTTTATGCGGAGTTGTGGAATCCGTGCTCCAGCTTGCATTGTGCATAGTTGCAAAGTCTGTGCTTCGGCTTGCGTCTTTCTTCGCGACTTTGCACGGTAGATCGGCTCTTCGCAGCTTCGTTGCGTGGTTGCGTAATCCATGCGTTGTTGCGTAGTGTGCGCGGCTTGCGGAATCCATGCGTTATTGCGTAATGTCTTCAGTACTCCCCCTCAAGCTTGGCAGGTCAGGGATCGTCAATCCGAGATCAGTCATGAATTGCCACAACTTGTCGGCTCCTACGGCTTTAGTGAAGATGTCGGCCGTTTTAAGATTTGTGCTAATGTGTTGTAGGTCGACATCGCCAGCTAGAACACACTCTCGGATGAAGTGATAGTGCACTTCGATGTGCTTTGTCCGCGCTTGGAACACCGAGTTTCGAGCCAGATAGATACTGCTCATGTTGTCACAATACAGGGAAGTCGGATCCTTGATGGGTACGCCCAGATCCTTCAAAATCCTCTTGAGCCATACGGCTTCACACGCAGCTACGGCTGTGCCCCTGTATTCCGCCTCCGTACTCGAAAGAGCGACGGTAGGCTGCTTCTTGCTACTCCAGGATATTGCTCCGCTGTCGAGGGATAAAACAAATCCGGAGGTTGATCTTCTATCGGCTTTGTAGCCGGCCCAATCGGCGTCTGTGTACCCCTCGAGGCGTATTGGCATCACGGTCTTGTAGAGGATGCCACAATCTATTGTGCCGCTCACGTACCGTAGAACTCGCTTAGCGCAATCCAAGTGAGTATCACGCGGTGTTTGCATGAATTGACTAAGGAGACCGACCGGATAACTGAGATCGGGTCTAGTGATCGTGAGGTAGATGAGACTCCCGATGAGTTGCCGATACTGAGTCGGCTCACACGCTTTGGTGCCGGAGTTCGCATCTAGTTTGAGATTACGATTGAGCGGGGTTGCCACGGATTTGCACATAGCCATACCGAACTTGTATAACAAGTTGAGGATGTAGTGTTGTTGAGAAATCATGATTCCGGCCGGAGTCCGAATTACCTCGATGCCAAGGAAGTAGTGGAGTTCCTTCATGTTCGTCATCTCGAACTTGTCGGAAAGGAGGGATTTTACCTTATTGATTTCGACGAGATGCTCACCTCCAATGACTAGGCCATCCACATATAAGATGATGACGATCGGACTTGCAGAATCGCTTCGTATGTAGAGGGAGTTGTCCGATTTTGACATACAGAAGCCGATTTGATGAAGATATTGTGTTATCTTCGAATGCCAAGCACGCGATGCTTGCTTGAGGCCGTAGAGTGGCTTCTTGAGTCGGCATACAACTTTTGGATGGGTGCTTGAGTTGAAGTCGGGTGGTTGTATCATGTACACCTCCTCTTCCAATTCACCTTGTAGAAAGGCGTTCTTGACGTCCATTTGATGGAGGTGCCACCCTTTCACCACGACAAGCGCAATTACGGTCCGTACCGTCGTCATCTTTGCCACCGGGGCAAAGGTCTCCTCGTAGTCAACTTCGTGCGTTTGGGCGTAGCCTTTCGCTACGAGTCGTGCTTTGTAGCGGTTGACAGAACCGTCAGCGTTGTACTTCACTTTGTAAATCCATCTACATCCGATCGCCTTTTTGTGTGGTGAGGTGGGAATTGTTGGGAGACAGGTCCCTCCGGATGGGAAGGGAGAAGAACAGTGCCGAAACCGGAAGAGGAGTACCCGGCTACGGAGAGCCGGATGGTGCAGACCCGGTGTGAACCGGATGAGGAGTACCCGGCTACGGAGAGCCGGATGGTGCAGACCCAGTGAGAACCGGAAGAGGAGTACGCGGCTACGGAGAGCTGGATGGTGCAGACCCGGTGAGAACCGGAGGAAGAGACATATTCGTAAATATGTTTCTGAGAGCCCATCGAGACTATATTTGTAAATAGCCAAAAAGTCATATTAGTATAAATATGACTTAGGGCAAACTTTTAGTAGTTGTTGTTGTTGTCATTCTTGTTGGTGTAAGAATAGAGAGTGTGCGTAACTGTACAGAGAGAGAGAGAGAGAGAAAGAGGTTGTTGCCTCTGTTGTAACCGCCGCTTGTGGCGAAGATCTGTGAGCACGAGGTCGGTGCCTCAGTGAACTCATTGTTGTACATTCCATCATAGTGATAGTTTGCAGCCTGTGGGCTGCCATGGTTTTTTTCCCCTAGTTTGGGGTTTTCCACGTAAACCTCATGTGTACCTCGTCTCTTCTTTGTGTCGCGTTTTATTTCCCGTTTTTCTGTGTATCATTCTAAGCTCGGTTGCGGCCGAGCGTTGCACATAAGGAACGACCAGTTCCCGTCAAGTGGTATCAGAGCAAAATCGACACAGAAAATGGACGAATCGTTTGGCGGCATGTTCAAGCTCACCGGCTCCAACTATTCAGTGTGGAAGTCGAAGATGAGGGACATGCTCGTTGTTAAAGACCTCTGGTTGGCGGTTCAGTTCGGGGACAAGAGACCGGACAAAATCGACGCCGCGATATGGGAGGTGATGCACATGAAGACAACGGCATACATACGGTGCTTCATCGACATCAGCCTGTACAACAACTTCAATGAAGAGAGCAAGGCTCATGAGCTCTGGGAGAAGATCGGCAGAATGTTTCAAAACAAAAATGTTGTTAATCAGGTTTCGGTATTCCGGAAGCTAGTAAGACTCCGGTACCAAGATGGCTCCAGCATGGCGGAGCACATGAATGCCTTCAAGGGGCTGATCCACCAGGCAACTTCATTGGAAGTACCTCTCGCCGATGAGGTACTAGCGCTACTCCTACTCGGTTCCCTCCCGGATAGCTGGGAGACGTTGGTTGTCACTTTGGGCAACGCCGGGCCGGAAGGAAAATGGTTATCCCTGGCAAGAGTAAAGTCGAGCTTGCTAGATGAGGAGGCGCGTCGGAAAGATAAAGATACGAGCTCTGACTCCAAAGTGCTCCTTACCGAATCGGAACGCGGAAGACAGAGAAACCGTAGTCCCCATAACCGGGAGAAGTCGGGGACACGGTCAAAGTCAAGGGGGAGGCCCACTTGCTTCTATTGCGGCAAGCCGGGACACTTCCAAAAGAACTGTCGGCACTTCCGTAAAGACAAGGAAACGACGGTACCGATTCGAAGCGGACCCCAGACCGGAACGGTAAAGACCAGAGGGGGCCGGACCGGAAGGGAACGACGGCAATCGCGGCAAGTGAAGAAGAGTTGATGCTCATCACCGAGGAGAGTGAGATAAACCTTGTCGGCGACGAGACGACCTGGGTGGTAGACTCCGGAGCGTCGTTCCACCTTACCCCGGACCGAAAATGCTTCTCATTCTACTCAGCCGGTGATCACGGCTGTGTCCGGATGGGGAATGAAGGTACATGCCGAATTATCGGCATTGGAGACGTGTGGCTGTCAACACCAACCGGATGCAAGTTGCTGCTGAAGGATGTCCGACACGTTCCGGAGGTTCGTCTGAACCTGATATCAGCCGGTCGGCTAGATGATGAAGGCGGGTAGCATCCGGAACGGTGTCATGAAGTTCAGCAAAGGGAGCCTGATTGTGGCTTGGGCCAGGAAGGTCAACACATTGTACCTGATGAATGCCCAGTTATGTCCAGAAGAAGTGAACGTGGCATCCGACACTGTCGGTGAGCTGTGGCACAAGAGACTGTGTCATATGAGCGAGAAGGGGATGAAGAGGCTTGCAGACGACAACCTCATTCCAGTGAAGAACGTGCACTTGGAGAAGTGCACTGATTGTCTGGCCGGTAAACAAAACCGAACCTCCTTCCGACCAAGGCCACCGATGAGACGTAATGCACCACTAGAGTTGGTGCATACGGATGTGTGTCAAGTAGACACGAAGTCACATGCCGGAGCGCAGCACTTCGTGACGTTCATAGATGACCACAGCCGGAAGTTGTGGGCCACACCGCTGAAGACGAAGGATCAGGTGCTATCCGTCTTCAAAGAGCTCCATGCGAGAGTGGAAAGAGAAACCGGCCGGAAGCTGAAGGTGGTTCGAGCAGATAACGGAGGAGAATACCGGGGGCAATTCGAGGAGTACTGCCGCTCGAAGGGAATCCGGCTTGAATTTACCGTGCCGAAGACCCCGGAACTAAACGGACTGGCCGAGAGGATGAACCGGACCATAATGGAGAGGGTCCGGAGTATGCTAGCGCATGCAAAACTACCCAAGAAGTTTTGGGCTGAGGCATTGTCGACGACGACTTACGTGATAAACAGATCACCCTCAGTACCCTTGGACGGAGACACGCCACAGAGAGTATGGACCGGTAAGGAAGTGTCCTACCGGCATCTGAAGGTGTTCGGGTGTCTCGTGTACGTGCACGTAGCAAAGGACCGGAGAGGAAAGTTAGACCCAAAGACCCGGCCATGCATATTCCTCGGTTACGGTGACGATGAGTTCGGCTACCGAGTGTGGGACCCGGTTGACAAGAAGGTATTCCGAAGTCGAGATATTATCTTCATGGAGGACAAGACACTCGCCGACTAGGAGTCGGAGAAGAAGATAATGAACTCTGAGTCGACCGGTAAGGATCGACTCTACGATGAGCAGACCCAACCGGCGAGAGACCGGTTAGCACTCGAAGAACCAGCCGGATATGGTGAGGATACCGAACCGTCAGAAGAAGAAGTAGAGGAAGCTGAGACCGGGACCGACCTAGACCCCGAATCGGATTCGGATGAAGAGCAAATGGAGGAGCCAGCTA
The DNA here is from genome assembly GCF_043228905.1 of Azolla caroliniana. NCBI lineage: Eukaryota > Viridiplantae > Streptophyta > Polypodiopsida > Salviniales > Salviniaceae > Azolla > Azolla caroliniana. Next base: position 15,936,568 of record NW_028230444.1, read on the forward strand.
CTGAAGCCCAAAGACGGAGATATCCTCTCAGAGAGAGAAGGGCCCCCCGGAGATTTCCGGATGCAGAGCATGTGCTGCTGACCGATGAGGGAGAGCCGGAAAGCTTTGAAGAAGCGAAGGATGACACCCACAACCGAAAATGGTTAAGTGCCATGCAGGACGAGATGGATTCCCTGCATGAGAACCATACGTACGAATTGGTGGAGTTGCCGAAAGGAAAGCGGGCACTCCGAAACAAGTGGGTGTACAAGTTGAAACCGGGAGATGTCAGCAACCTTCCGAGATACAAAGCCAGGATCGTGGTGAAGGGGTTCCAGCAGAAGAAGGGCGTGGACTTCGACGAGATATTTGCCCCGGTAGTAAAGATGACCTCCATCCGGACGGTGTTGAGTATAGCGGCAACCATGGACCTTGAGGCAGAGCAGCTGGACGTGAAGACGACATTCCTTCACGGCGACCTCGAAGAGGAGATCTACATGCAACAAACGGAAGGATTTGTGGAGAAAGGGAAGGAGCACATGGTATGCCGGCTGAAGAAGAGCCTGTACGGACTAAAGCAGGCTCCCCGACAATGGTACCGGAAGTTCGATTCCTTCATGACCGATCAAGGGTACCACAAGACGCAGGCCGATCACTGCGTGTTTGTGAAGAAGTTCGAAGGAGGCGACTTCTTGATACTCCTCTTGTACGTGGATGACATGTTGATCGTCGGACGTGACCAAGTCCAAATACGGATGCTGAAGAAGGCTCTCAACCGGACCTTCTCAATGAAAGACTTGGGTCCGGCAAGACAGATGTTGGGGATGCACATCATTCGGGACCGGTCAAAGAAACAATTATGGTTGTCACAGGAGAAGTACGTAACAAAGGTGCTTCACCGGTTCAACATGTCAGAAGCGAAACCAGTCGGATCGACAATTCCGGCAAACTGCAGGCTATCCGTTAAGCAAAGCCCGAAGACGAAAGCAGAGAAGGCGGATATGATGAAGATTCCATATGCCTCTGCCGTCGGGAGCTTGATGTACGCAATGGTCTGTACCCGACCGGATATAGGATACGCAGTCGGAGTGGTGAGCCGGTTTATGAGCAATCCCGACAAGGAGCACTGGAATGTTGTCAAATGGATACTCTGGTATTTGAAGGGCACTTCAAATATGTGTCTCCGATTCGGCTCCGGAAAACCTCAACTTGACGGTTTCACCGATTCGGACATGTCGGCTGATGTGGATACCAGCCGGTCTACATCCGGGTATGTAATGACATATGCAGGGGGAGCTGTTTCGTGGCAGTCGAGGCTGCAAAAGACGGTTGCACTGTCAACCACGGAGGCAGAGTACATGGCGGCTGTGGAAGCCGACAAGGAACTATTATGGATGAAGGACTTCATCGGAGAGCTCGGTATTTGGCAAGATGAATACCGGCTCTATTGCGACAGTCAAAGTGCCATCCACCTTGCTAAGAATGCGGCCTACCATTCCCGGACGAAGCATATCCAGCGAAGGTATCACTGAATCCGGGAAAGAGTAGATGACCAGGAGTTCGCACTGTCGAAGATCCACACGGCCAAGAACGGGTCAGATATGCTGACCAAAGTTCTGATACCCGACAAGCATGATGCATGCTGGAAGCGGATCGGACTGGTAAGACACCCCATGCCGGAGTGAAGGGGGAGTTTGGTGGGAGACAGGTCCCTCCGGATGGGAAGGGAGAAGAACAGTGCCGAAACCGGAAGAGGAATACCCGGCTACGGAGAACCGGATGGTGCAGACCCGGTGTGAACCGGATGAGGAGTACCCGGCTACGGAGAGCCGGATGGTGCAGACCCGGTGAGAACCAGAAGAGGAGTACCCGGCTACGGAGAGCCGGATGGTGCAGACCCGGTGAGAACCGGAGGAAGAGACATATTCGTAAATATGTTTCTAAGAGCCCATCAAGACTATATTTGTAAATAGCTGAAAAGTCATATTAGTATAAATATGACTTAGGGCAAACTTTTAGTAGTTGTTGTTGTTGTCATTCTTGTTGGTGTAAGAATAGAGAGTGTGCGTAACTGTACAGAGAGAGAGAGAGAGAGAGAGGTCATTGCCTCTGTTGTAACCGCTGCCTGTGGCGAAGATCTGTGAGCACGAGGTCGGTGCCTCAGTGAACTCATTGTTGTACATTCCATCATAGTGATAGTTTGCAGCCTGTGGGCTATTGTGGTTTTTTTCCCCTAGTTTGGGGTTTTCCACGTAAACCTCTTGTGTACCTCGTCTCTTCTTTGTGTTGCGTTTTATTTCCCGTTTTTCTATGTATCATTCTAAGCTCGGTTGCGGCCGAGCGTTGCGCATAAGGAACGACCAGTTCCTATCAGGAATGACATCCCACATCTCGTTCTTGCGGAGTGCCTGCATCTCCTCGTTCATGGCTTCGATCCATCGCGGATCCTTGGGTGCTTCGGAAAATGTTTCCGGCTCGCGTACTGTCGCCACCTTCATCATAAATGCATAGTGATATGCCATGTAGTCGTTGTAGCCGAATCGGCTGACCGGATTCTTTTCACAGGTGGAGCGGCAGAGCTTTTCATTTGTAGAGATGAGGGCTTTCTTAGCTCCGATTGGTACATGGAAGCCGCCAAACTCACTGTCAAGTGAGTGAGTCAACTCATCGTCGTTGAAGTGATCGTCTGCATATTCTGCCATTTTTACCTTGCCTTTGTCCATCTTCAGGCTAGGCCGTGATGTGCTTTGATCGCTCAAAGGCTCTTGTGGTCCGCTCAGTCGGGTCCTGATAAGACTTTCTTCGAACATGCGCGTAAGGCGATCTTCATCCTCTAGCTCTTGTTCGGCAGATTTCGGGTCGAACGGAGTCGGGGTCGGAGTTGCCTCTGGTGCGTACCAGGATGCGGACTCGTCAAAAACGACGTCTCGACTTACGCGAAATTTTCGAGTTGAGGGATTCTAGCATTTGTACCCCTTTTCCTTTTGCTCCAATGAGTATCGTACGAGGATACATTTCTCCGACTTCAGATCAAGCTTTTGACGCTTCTCGTCGGGGATGTGCACGTACGCTATGTCATGTGTATACAAAACTCAATAAGCTTTATGGTGATTCGAACCCATGACCTCCTCAAAGAAGGCATACAACCCCATCCATTAGGATACATCATATTGTATATATTAAATAATAAATTCTATTATATCAATAGGAAATACATCTAATAATATTATTGAAATTTTGCCACCTTGCATAGGCTAACGCATGATTGCTAAGGGGCATGCTTGCATGAATGCCAATTGGTGATCATGCGTGCCTATGAGGTGGCGAGCATGCATGTATCCAAACCATGCTATATAAACATGTATTTGACTATTGATGAACCATTCTGGTTCAACGCCAGTCTTCGGCATATTCCTGTAAACATTGCTCTCGTTGTTAATACATTATGAAATTCTTCTTATCTCTCTCATATCTTTCGCTTCTCATTCTCTTCTTCATTTTAAAACTCGTTCCTAACTTTGGCCCTGACAGTTTGAACCAGAATTTTCCTACCTTCTCTCTTTCTTCCTTGCTCTCTCTCTCTCTCTCTCTCTCTCTCTCTCTCTCTCTCTCTTTGTGTCTTTCACTCTCTTCTCCTTCCTTCCTTCTCCTTGAAAATCTTGCCAAACGTTATCCTCTCCATGGAGTAAGGTAACAAGCAAGAGTATGTTCGAGTCGTCTCTGAACTAGAGCATCTTGCAAATAAGTTTGTGGCGTTAGAACAAGAGAATCAACGATTGCTTGGAGATTTGCAACAAGTAAGCATAGAAAAGGTACAACAATATGATGAGTTATCGACATGCGTATTGCAACTCGAAACAACATTGCGGTCTCTTCATCAACAAGCTTCAATGCAACAAACCTCTCCCAAAGAACCGAAGATTTGTTTGCCTGGGAAGTTCGATGGTAATCGATCACAGTTTCGAGGGTTTCTAAACCAAGTACGTCTAGTAATTCATATGCACCCTAATAGGTATCCGACTGATGCAGCTCAAGTTGGAGTAGTTGGGACCCTCTTAACAGGAACTACATTAGCGTGGTTTGCACCACTGCTAGAAAAGAAGTCTCCTCTTCTCCAAGACTTTGAAGGTTTTATTAGAGAATTTCAAGCAAACTTTGGAGACACTGATAGTGTTAGAACAACGATTAACAAGATTCGAAGACTTCGTCAAGGGGCCGTCCTGCCTCTGCCTATGCCACAGATTTCCGCCTCCTAGCTTGTGATATTCCATGGGATGAAGAAGCCTTAATGGATCAATTTCTCTATGGACTAAGAAATGATGTAAAGGATTTGCAATTAACTTTTCATGAAGATCCAAGATCACTTACAGAAGCGATAAGTCGTGCAGTGCGATGTGACAACCGCTTATTCGAGCGACGTTCGGAGCGTCAATTAATATCACGACCAAGAACGGATCAAACATATGCTTCGGTAGTAACCTCGACACCTACAAGCACTACCCAAACTTCACACATGATTCCATCAGGTGGTCCAAATCCAATGGAGATCGATGTAACACGTCGTCGAGGGCCTTTATCTGAAGCTGAGAAGCAAAGACGTTAAGCAAACCGTCTATGTTTGTATTGTGGTGGTCCAGGACACATCGCGATCACATGCCCACATAGGCTAAAACGACAAGTAAATCAAGTAAGTATTAGTGAGAATCTTCATTCCAATTCTCCAGTTAGATCGTCTAGCCCTAGTGGTCCCACATGTCATGGTCAGTCCAATAGTTTTGACGTCTTGAGTCAACTTGATGAAATATTAAACGATTAAGTCCAACCAAAATCGGAGTCATTTGGTTGGACAATCCTGAATACGTAAAGTTGTTACCGGCCGGCAAAGGAGTCCAGAGTGGGAAACGGAGAGCTAATTAAGTAGTAGGAATGTGGTTGTAATTAAGCTATGAGTGTGGACGGACGGACCGGAATCGGTATGCCATTCCGGATCCGGACCGATCCCGAACAGGTGCGGATGGCACCGTTTTGTAATACAGACCGGAAACCTATTTAAAGGCCCGGATACAATGTAATAGTTAGCGGTTAATTAATGAAAGCTTAAGCGTTGTTATATCTCTGTGTTAATTGCCGTTCTGTCTTAATTGTTATATCTTACGCGTGTTATGAAGACGATCCTAATAAGTAACTTGATTAAGTCGGATTAAGTGTTGAAGTCTAATCCGGTTGCCATAACACCCTTTGGTGAAGTGTCTCCCGTAGACACCCTGTGTTAGGCCATTGTCCGGCCCGAAGAGTTAACACAGTTTTTGGCGACCACGATTCCTGTTTTTGCAACGAACGACGGCACGGATGGATGTCTAGATCAACGCACGACCTGGTTACAGATCGAACTCGACGCCTTGCCGAAAGGCAAAGGAGACGTGAGGCTTTCCAGCAAGCGGCGCAGGAAATTAGAGCGGATCGCTCGTTTTCCAACGTAATCCGGAGAGTAGCGGAGGACTCCCTCTGGTTACAGCAAACATCGCACCCGGACGACGGCAGTAGCCTAAGCAGCCTCTGGGAAACCGAATCCCTTCTCCACGCTGTCGGGGTTGCTACGCCCTTGCGTGCAGAAAGGAGGAGGGACCACGAGGGTCTTGGACCGAAGAGCAAGAGAGAGCGGAGTAAGAGAGAGACCCGATTACACAGAACCGAAGATTGCACAGGGACACGGCCCAACAAACAGAGATCACAAATAAACGCCGACGCAGATGGACGCAACAACGAAAGATATGTACTTATGAATGCAAGAAAATAACAGACTAAAGTATTACAACCCACGGTGGGGCACGGAATAGATACTAACGAAAACGAACAGGGCGGCGAACAGATGCCGACCCCTGTACGTCGCGACGCACAGGAAGGGAAAACAGGTCGGAGGTGCTGCAGGACGCACTCGGGGCGTTCCACGGAACAGCGCAAGCCTCCTCGAAACCTGCACAGGTACGCGATGGAGCAGAAGACAGAGAAAGCAGGAGTGAGAGAGGAGCTCCGAAATCGGTTCGGCAGCACTTCGTCCTCTCCGCGCGAGATCCCCCACTTCTATTCTTCCTCTTCCTTTTATATCCCGTCAAGAGGCCGTTTGGCATTAACTGCATACCAACCGAATCTACCCACCTAGGATCCTCGTATGTACCTACTTCGCCCTTAGGTACTTCTTGGCGCGTGTGTGCGTGTAGAGCCGTTTCCCCACGCCTTGTTCCTCTGATTCCTCTTGTGGGCGGTTTTCTTCACGACATCCGCCCCCACCTAACCGCGCATCCACCGGCATGCGCCAAATTAAGTTGGCACGGAGAAAACCGGCCCGCCTTTACTCTTCGCCTGCCGGCCCTTCCTCGGCCTCGGATCGGTCGTCGCTGCTGTCCAGGAGGATCGGGTCGGGTTCGTCGTCGTGCCGCTTCTTGAAAGCTTTGATCCTCTTCCCGGCCACGGGTATCGCTATTCTCGTACCGTCGAGTTCCGCCAGATGATACGTCCCGTTTTCGTTGGCGCTCTGTACCGTGTACGGCCCGAACCATCTCCGTGCGAACTTCCGCGTTGATCGGTGCTGGTTGTCGAGGCTGCTGTCGTAGACGAGCACCCAGTCACCTTGTTCGATCTTCTTCGGTCGGAGTCGGTGCGTTCGGTCGAACCTGGCCTTGTTCTTTATCCTCGCCACTCGGATCCTTTCTGCAGCCGTCTCCACGTCCTCCGGTCTCCGTTCGAGTTGTCGTATACGCGCTGCCAACAAGTCCTCCCGGCTCATCTCGTCCCTCCAGTCGACCGTTGCCCATGAGGAGATTGTTCGTTCCATCGGCATGATCGGCTTCTGGCCGAACATGAGCTCTGTCGGCATGTACCCGGTTACCGAACTGTGCGTAGTCCGGTCGGCCCACAAAGCATAAGGTAGAAGTCGCGGCCAGTTACCGACTTGGCCCCCGCATGCCCGAACCAGCGCTTTAACGATCGGCCCGTGTCCGCGCTCCACCTTCCCATTCGCCTCCGGGTTGTACGCAGTGGTGAGCGAGAGTTTGACTCCCAGCCGATCGAACAGCTCCGCGGCTTCCTCGGCGTCCAACTCCCCTCGGTCAGCCACGATCTTCCCGACGCACCCGTACCGGCATATCACGTCCTCGATCAGGAACCGACACACGGCCGCGGTCGTCTTGTTCTGAAGGGCTCGGCCTTCCACCTGGTTCGTCAGGTCTTCCCGCGCTAGGACCAGATACCGCATCTGTCCTACCCCCATCGGCATCGTCACTAGATCTACCATCCATTTGAAGTGGATAGTCGGAGGGTACGTAGGGCGAAGCCCGTCCCGGTGTCGGACTATCGAGTGCATCTGACAACTCTCGCAAGTCGACACGAACCGATGCACGTCCCGGTACAATCCCGGCCACCAGTACTTCCCCTTCAGCTTCTCAAATGTCGCCCACGTTCCACGGTGTCCAGCCCAAGGGCTGCCGTGGTAGGCCGCCAGTAGCTCCTCCTGTTCTTCCTTCATCGCCACCACCCGGAGCGGGACGCCGTTCCTCTTCTTCGGGTGCTTCCACAAATGCCCACCTCGGAGAAAGAATCGATATGCTTTCTTCCGGATCCGGTTGGCCTCGTCCTTCGTCCATGACGCATCAGGCGTCATTGTCTTCAAAAACCCGCCGATCTGCAGCCACTCCCCGTCGTACTTGCTCGCGTCGAACTCGTTAAGTGCCGGGGTGCTCATCCCGTCGGTCGTTATGTATGCCGCCTCGAAGAAATCCACGCCGACTTCTTCGTCTTCCGAAACCATGCCGTCCTCGTCGTCGAACCTCGCCCTCGAAAGCATGTCGGCCATGGCGTTGTTTTTCCCGGAAATGTGTCGTATTTCCGGGTCCAGGGACTTGATGTACGCTATCCACCTGAGCATCGCCAGGTCCGGAGTCGCGCATCCGGAAACCATACCGAGAATCGGCAGGCAATCCGTCTCGATGATCACTGCTGTCCCTATCAGGTAGTCTTTGTCGGCCTTAACCGCCGAAACAATACCCCAGAGTTCGCGTTTAACCTGGGCGTATCCTCGCTGCCGTTCACTGAGGACTTTCGCGCCGAATCGGATCGGAAACCGATTGCCATCCTCGTCTTCCTGGTTCACGACCCATCCGATCCCGGTCGGACTGGTATCCACCGTTATGAATACCGGGGTACCCTTCCCGTATACCGCCTTCCGGAGTGCCGGTGCCGCTGCAAGGGCCTCTTTTAGCTTCCGGACCGATTCCGCGTGCTCGTCTAGCCATTCGAACCTTCGCCCCTTTTTCAGCAACCCGTACAGTGGCTCCGCGACGTGTGCGTAATGCGGGATCCATATGTGGTAGAACGCGCATGCCCCCAGGAATCTCCGTACTTCCGTGACCGAGCTGCAGTCGGGCTTCATCGCGGAGACGGCTTCTATCTTTGCCGGAGACGGTTTCCGGCCATATGGTCCACATAAATGTCCGACCACCATGATTTCCGACTGCCCGAATGCTGACTTCTCCCCCGAGAAGGTGAGCCTCGCATCCTCTAGCCTTTGTAGCACCTTCTCGCAGTCGTCGATGTGCGTTACCACGAATCGCCGGCATCCGTCCGGCCCGATCGTCTCGTCCTTTTCTTCCACCGGGCATCCCTTGATCGGGATGTCGTCCAGAAACGGCATGGTGACGTCCGGGATACAGTCCCTCAGAACCTTGTTCATCGCATTCACCATGTGGGCCACCGAGTTGGTCCCTCCTTGCGGCAGTGTACACATCCGAACTAGGCCGAGGGGAGTTCGCATCGTCGTAATGTCTCTGCTCTCCACGGCTAGCTGGAACTGGTCGTACCCTGAGTATAGATCCCCGACCGAGTAAATTGACCTTCCGGCGAAGGCCTCCGCGAACTCGTCTATGGTCGGTCCGATCCCTGCGTTCCGAATGGTCACTCGATTGACCGGCTGCAGGTCCTGGATGAAGCGCAACGAACCGTTTTTCTTCGGTACGGTAAACCATCGATTCGAATATGGGGCGCTCGACGGCTCGAGAATTCCCATATCAACTTTCTGCCTCAGCAGCTCCATCAACTTCGGGATGTGAGCTCTCGGAACCGGGATTGGCTTGAGATTCCATGGTACATGCGGTACCGTGAATATCACCATCGGCTCCACGATCGTCGGGTCAACGCACCCGATTTCCTCCGGCGAGAATGCGAAGGCTTTCCCGTGCCTTCCGAGCATTCTCCGAAACCGGTCTTCCTCCGCCGGCAGTAGGAACCCGCCCCCACCGATTTTGAGCTCTCGGAGCGTCTCGTCGGTGAAGGTGTGTCCTATGCAGGCCGGATCTCGTAGACTAGGGTCCGATGCAACCCCTTTGATTCTCGTCGCGCTGTCCTCCGGTAAGGGTGCCGCGACTGGTCTTACCTTCCGGTCCACAGTCTTGTACTTGGTGCTTACGTGGGCCGTCCGAACTGACTCGAGCCCTCGACCGAAGTCCGCGATGACTTCGTACATCTCCTCGGAACACACCGGTATCGTCCGGTCTTCGTTAAGGCCTTCTTCGACTACCTTTCCCAGCATTCCCAAGGTGTCGTCGAATGAGACCGCCTCCACGGCTCCGTTGATTTCCTCGTCAGGGCCGAGAACTCCGCACGCTCGAAGTCTCCCCTCCACCTTTCTCTTCTCTCGGCCGCCGATGCCGACTATCGCACACGCTCCGCTGTCGGAGAACAAAAATTCCCTACCTACGGTACAAGGTTTCTTCGGTTTTATCGTACAGGTGTGAGGTTTTCCCGGGGTGTCCGGACTGTCGCGGCCCCACGCCTTGGCAGTCCTCTCTAAAAATCCTCTCGGTTTTCGGAACCGAGGGAATCGCGGTTACGTTCGTGGTTCGGCCTTACCGTCAGAAACTGGACCGAATGGCGCCCGTCTTGGCTTTTGACCCTCGCGTAGGCCGAACCATTGTCCAGCACTTTGGTCTCCATTCGCGCCGCCGTGATGTACGGCTCTCCCAGAATGACCGGATGCGAAGACGTCTCCTGCACGAAGAAGTGCTGGTCTATCTCGACGTCGCCAATCTTGACTCGCACATTCGGACAGGCCCCGTGCAGTTCCTCGGTGGCGCGCGTTGCTGCCCTTATTTTCCACCCGTGCTTGGTGTTGATCGGCCATTTGCCCTTCTTATAGAAGTCCATGGACATCAAATTGATCTCCGATCCGTGGTCCACCAAAGCTATCACCGGTTCCCGGACATCGCCGATCTTCACCGGGGTTTCCGTGGTCGCTCGGGCCCAGTGTGGTCTCGAATAGTGGCTTTCCGCCCACTCGTCTCCCAGCGCCATGTCGTCTAGGTGCGTCGTCCGCACTTCCACCGGTCTTTCCGGTTCTGTCTCCGTCGACAGCCTCTTCCGTTTCACCAAGTCCACGATGGAGTCGTGGAACTCCTTCTTGGCGATTCCCAGCACCTCTCGTAACGACAGCTCCACCTTGCTGTCGAGGATCCGTTCCTCCAGGACCTTCCGTAAGTCCGTGGTCCTTTCTATCTCCGTCCCCAGACGGTACCCGCCCTTCTGGGGTTTATCTTGCGTACCGGCCCCCCCGGCTTCGTCCCGTCGTGGCCCGGACCGGGTCTCGTATCGTTGTGAGGGCCCGGTCGTCCCGGGTCTCCCCACCCGCTTCTCTTCTACCAGAGCCTCGTAGTTCTGGCAAGCAGCTTCCACGAAGCCCGTCCTTTCCTCGACCGGGTCGCTCCACCCGGTCATCTCCCGTACCCGTTTCTCCGCACGGTCCGATTCTTCCCCCTTCATCCTCGTATCGGCAAGGCCTTCCAGCACCGTCGGCCAGAATCCGGCTTTGCTTTCCCTCCGGGCCTCGCCGCCCCCGACTCGAATGCCGGCCGACGCCGAGTAGTGGACGGTTTCCGCGTGTCGGGCCGCCGCCTCTTCCATCACCCTTTTCATACCGCCTTTTCCGTCGTTTCGGCTCAGGACCCTTCGGGTGTCGCTGGCATGCACCCGTCCTTCCCACAGGTACACTACCCTGTTCCTCAGCGCCTCCGCGAAGTCGCCGCAGTCCTTCCGAATGTGGCCGACTTCATCGCACCACATGCACCTGTTTCCTGCCGCCGGCCGTCGGTCACGAGCCGGTTCGCCTCCTTCCCTTCGGGCCTGCGCGATTTGGAGGTCCTTTATCGCCTTCGTCAATTCTTCCAGCGCCTCTCCTCCGGTTGAGCCTCTGACTACGCCGGTCGAAGCCGAACCGGTTTCCAACCACTCCCGGGTCTCTTCCTTGCGCACCTGTGGCGCTGGTTCGAGCTTCCTTGCTGCGACCGAGCCCGACCCGGTCGCCCCGTTATCCGCCCATTCTCGCCGTTTGTCGAAACGGCCACAGACCTTCCTGACAGCCGCCCAGTCGGTAGTGAGCCCGTCTTCGGTCTCCAGCAAGAAGCCCACTTGCTCCCGATCCCGCTCGTCGACCGACTTGACAAACAGCAAGACCCGGCTCGTGTCCAGGATGGTTCGGTCGAGCGCCGAAAGGCGCGCAAAGTTTTCCTCAAACTCCCGGAGGAGCGCCGACGCGTTTCTGCCCTTCCTCGGGGACTCCACCCATTCCATGAACCTTCGCTTCGAAAGCCGGAGCGCGTCGTCCAGCCCGTATTTCTCTAGGAGCCGACCTTCGAACTCCTCCCAGGTACGGCTCTCCGTCCGCACCTCGAGCACCTCCGCATGGATGCTCGGCATCGCTACTCGGGGAAATCCGGCAAGACGCCTTTCTTCCGGAATGTCCCGCATCAGCATCTCTGCACCGTAGGACGCCAAATACTTCGTGGCATCCTTCCCATCGAACCGGCCGATCGTGCCGACGACCGCCTCAATAGCTCTGTCGAGGGCACCGGTGCTCTCGCGCGCGTTTACAATCCGATCCACGGCCGAAGCCATGGCCTCTGCGAGATCCGATCCCCTCATTTCCTGCTCTTCTGCCGCCTCTTTCACGTCGGGTTCACCAAGATGTCGGGGTTGCTACGCCCTTGCGTGCAGAAAGGAGGAGGGACCACGAGGGTCTTGGACCGAAGAGCAAGAGAGAGCGGAGTAAGAGAGAGACCCGATTACACAAAACCGAAGATTGCACAGGGACACGGCCCAACAAACAGAGATCACAAATAAACGCCGACGCAGATGGACGCAACAACAAAAGATATGTACTTATGAATGCAAGAAAATAACAGACTAAAGTATTACAACCCACGGTGGGGCACGGAATAGATACTAACGAAAACGAACAGGGCGGCGAACAGATGCCGACCCCTGTACGTCACGACGCACAGGAAGGGAAAACAGGTCGGAGGTGCTGCAGGACGCACTCGGGGCGTTCCACGGAACAGCGCAAGCCTCCTCGAAACCTGCACAGGTACGCGATGGAGCAGAAGACAGAGAAAGCAGGAGTGAGAGAGGAGCTCCGAAATCGGTTCGGCAGCACTTCGTCCTCTCCGCGCGAGATCCCCCACTTCTATTCTTCCTCTTCCTTTTATATCCCGTCAAGAGGCCGTTTGGCATTAACTGCATACCAACCGAATCTACCCACCTAGGATCCTCGTATGTACCTACTTCGCCCTTAGGTACTTCTTGGCGCGTGTGTGCGTGTAGAGCCGTTTCCCCACGCCTTGTTCCTCCGATTCCTCTTGTGGGCGGTTTTCTTCACGACAACGCGTTGGCAAACGGAGAAGGCGAAGCAGAGGCCTTTTCAGCATATGAATCGGACTACGAAGGGGAATACAGCATGCACACGAACTACCGTAGTAGCAACGAAACCCCGGGCGGACCGGAGGACGAAGGATCGAATACCTTACCGACACCGGAACCGGAACCGGAAGTGCTAATGCTGGAACCCCCAGAACCAGCAGAAGAAGAACGACCTCCGACACCGGAAGTCGAAGAGGAGAGGCCTCCGTCACCAAAGGAAGAGAAACAATCGACACCGGAATCAAATCGGGAAAGACCACCGACACCGGAGAAAATTCTGGAACGAGCACCAACACTACCACCCCGCGCACCGATACCAGACGACGACATGCCGTTCCAGTACTCCAAATATAGAGATGATCCGGACGCGGAAGCTCATGTGCACGCCTTTGAACAGACATGGGAAGCCAACCATGTGTCCCAGCGATTGACCCCAGAAGAAGAAGAACGCTCTAAGATAGCGGAATTTGGCGTCACATTGGAGGGACCAGCAGCAAGATGGCGCCGGACGCAGGACCCGTCTACCATCAACACCTTTGTAGATTTAAAAGCTAAATTCATGCATTTTTTTCAAAAGGAGGTGGACCAGACCGTAATGGTAGGCTTATTTTATACCATCCGGCAAGAGGCAGGGGAGAGCATTCCCCAATTTGTCATCCAGTTTCAACGGATGCATAGTCAGCTTACCCGTGCACCCCCGGAGGAGGAATTACAGACGATATTCCTAAACGCGCTCTGGGAACCCCTACGCACGGTTTGCACGGTAATCGATTTCCGCACAAGTACCATCGACCAGGTCATTGACCGGGTGAAAGAGATGGAAAAGACAAGCTCCTGGCTCACACTGGGCGCACTTCAATGGGCGTTACCGTCTGATGAAGACCTCCGGTTTCGGCAAGCAATACAGTGCACAACCTACTTGAATTCCGGACACTCGGCTCTAGAATGCACTATGAGGACGCAATGTGTAATCTGTCAATCCAAGAGCCATACGACGGATAGGTGTGAGTATAATCTGTTGACTCAGCAAGCACCGCTCGTCCGTCAAATTGAGCCACGCAGCAGCCGGGATGAAGAAGACGAACGCTGGCGACGAATGGACCGTGACCGACCGGCACAGGATGTCCGGTATGGCGAGCGACGGGAAAATAATGTCCGGTACGGCGAGCGACGGGAAAATGATGTCCGGTACGGTGATCGGCGAGAGAACTATGATCGGCATTATCGGTACCAGGATTACAATAGACGATACGAACAGTACGACCGGGAGCACTCCCCCGGGTATCGTCAGCAACGGGAGGAATACGGCAGATATAACGGGCAACCCCGTCAAGAGTACCGTAATAAGAGAAGCTATAACAAAAAACGGCATTTTTAAAAAGGCGGCTACCCCCAGGATCCGGAACAAGGAGCTCCAAGTAGCCAACCGGTACAAAACCCCGCGCGTACCGTAGGACCTGCCCCAGGCACAACAGACAATGCCGAATCTAGCAATGCCCGGAAAGCCTACTGCTACTACTGCAGACAGGAAGGCCATTATAGTAACCAATGCCCGGTGAAGAGCTATGAAAAACGACCGGCGGTAAATATGGCAGTCCCTGAGGTGGCAGACCTGCAGCAGGTGACCACAAGGTCGAAGGGCATGGCCAAAGAATGGGAGACACAGGAGACCATCCGGAAACAAGCAACGGAATGGGTAAAGAAAGCAAACGAGCAGAATGTCACAGACTTACAACAGCAAAAGGAGAACACCGCAAGGCTTGCCGGCGGTAGTCACTCCGAGAACGAGACATGGCAGGCGTTGCAAGAATGCCAAATTACGTTACCACTAGGAAGACTCCTACAACTCGTGCCAAGATTCACGGAAGGACTGAAGACGGCCATGACGACAGGAGAACCATCACCGGCACCGGTACTCTTCTCGAATCCGGAGGAGGGACCAACAGTGGTAGACACCAGCAGTCCGGTAATCACTGCCATTGTAAAAGGGAAAGAACTCCCCGGCACATTTATAGACGGAGGCTCTGGGGTAAATGTAATAAGCCTCCGGACTTGTGAGGACCTAGGAATCCACGAGTGGGAGCCATGTCCGTTCTGGTTGCGGATGGCCGATACAAGCTCAGTGCGGCCGACAGGATTAATACGGAAATTAGAAGTCACCGTCGGCGGGCATACATTTCACATCTCGGCCGTAGTGCTACAATTACAGGCACAAGGCGCATACCCGCTATTGTTGGGGCGGCCATGGTTGAAAACGGCACATATCAAACAGAATTGGCGAAAAAATATAATTACCTTCCGGCGAGGAAAAGCCAAGGTACGGGTACCAACACAGCCAAGGACGAGCACTGGCAAGGAATGTACACCATTGTATGCGGAATGCGTCAACATGCTAGAAGGGTTAGCGGACGAAGAAGAAGCTCAATGCCTGCAGGAAAACCCGAAGATCATACCCCTCTTCGAAATTGACATTGCCGAAGCCGTAGCACCGTATTTACCGCAACCGGAAGAGGCGGAAGCAGAACCGGATAAAGACGCAATCCGGGAGTTACGGCAAGCGCAGGAAGCATTGGAACGGGAAATGGCCGTTTCACAACGCGTAAAAGCATCGCAACTGGAAGAGGTGAATTTAGGCACCACGGACGAAGCAAAACCGGTGCACATCGCCAAGGAGATGAAGTCTGAAGACAAAACGGCGATGATAACACTTCTCACGGAATTCCGGGATGTGTTCGCCTGGTCATACGAAGATATGCGAGGACTCAACCCTCAGTTATACCAGCATCAAGTACACTTGAGCAAGGACGCAAAACCAGTGGCACAAAGACGGTACCGGATGAATCCCAATTATGCTGCCAAGGTCAAGGAAGAAATCGACAAACTGCTAAGAGTTGGCTTTATCCGTCCGGTAAAGAAAGTGACATGGCTGAGCCCGATCATAGTCGTACCGAAGAAGAACGGAAAAATTCGAGTTTGCGTGGATTACCGAAAACTCAATGCGGCTACGATAACGGATGCGTTTCCACTTCCGTTCACAGATGGAGTGTTGGATGCCGTCGCCGGCCATGAGGTCTATAGCTTTCTAGACGGATTCAGCGGGTATAATCAGATCCGGATGCACCCCGACGACCAGGAGAAAACGGCATTCGTCACCGAATGGGGGGTGTTTGTGGCCGTGGTGATGATGTTCGGACTCAAAACGGCACCGGCAACGTTTCAAAGAATCATCATGGAAATCTTTGGTGAATATATACCGGCTTTTATGCAGGTTTTCCTTTACGATTTCGCCGTCTATAGACGGGAGGAGGACCATTTTCAGCACCTCTGTCTTTGTCTAGAAAAGTGTAGAGCGTACCGGCTAAGCTTGAATCCGGCAAAGTGTGTATTTGGCGTGTCCAGTGGAACTTTATTAGGACATATCGTGAGCCAGGAAGGTATTGCAGTCGACCCGGACAAAGTGAAAGCCATATTAGAAGCGCCGGCGCCGGCAACGGCAAAGGCATTAAGCCGGTTCTTAGGCCAGATCCGATGGCACAGCCGGATGCTCCGATACTTGGCCGACCTGGCTACACCGTTGCATGCCGCCATACATCGGACACCATTCCAGTGGACCGATACTGAGGATAGGGCGTATAAGGCCCTCAGGTACTATTGTCACAGGCACCGGTAGTACAACCTCCGGATTGGAGTAAAGAATTTCACGTATTCGTGGACGCCTCCGACATCGCAATCGGAAGCGTACTGATGCAGCTTACGGAACCAAAGTGGTACCGGCCAGTGTACTATGCCAGTCGGAAGCTATTGTTGGGATTTCGGTCCCTCCGGATGGGATGTCCGGAGATGAATGACGGTAAGCCCGGTTGCGGTTACGGAACCGGATGATGAATAGTACCCGGCTACGGAGCCGGATGAAGAGACCCGGCTACGGAGCCGGATGCTGAAGACCCCGGTTACGGAGCCGGATGACGAAGACCCGGCTACGGAGTCGGATGACGAAGACCCGGCTACGGAGCCGGATGATGTATGTACCCGGAGAGAGATCCGGATGCGGGGACATATTTGTGAATATGTTTGCCAAGAGCCCTTGAGGCTATATTTGTAAATAGCCCGAAAGTCATATGTGTATAAATATGACTTAGGGCAAACAGTTTATTGTTGTTGCTCATTTTTTATGCGAAGTGAGAGCAGCCGAGAGAGAGAGAGAGAGAGAGTGAGAAAGACGAAGAGGTCGTTGCCTCTGTGTAATACCGCCGCCTGTGGCGAGGATAGCGAGCTCAGGGTCGTCGCCTTGCAGCTCGCCGTTGTATATTTCTCTGTGCATAGTTTTGGTTTGGAGTCTTGCACTCCCGTGGTTT
The DNA here is from genome assembly GCF_043228905.1 of Azolla caroliniana. Classification (NCBI taxonomy): domain Eukaryota; kingdom Viridiplantae; phylum Streptophyta; class Polypodiopsida; order Salviniales; family Salviniaceae; genus Azolla; species Azolla caroliniana. The sequence continues at coordinate 15,953,640 of NW_028230444.1, forward strand.
TTCCCGTATAGGGTTTTCCACGTTAATCCCTGTGTTATCGTGTCTTTCTCTGTATTTCCTATTTTCTGCAACAACGATTCGTGTGTTTCCTCGGTTGTGGCCGAGAGGTGAAGGTGAATCGGAGCGTCGATTTCCAACAAGTGGTATCAGAGCGAGTTGCTGTAGAAAATGGAAGCCGGCAGCAGCGGGCAGCCGGGGATGATGGTGCTGAATGCGCAGAACTACGCCGACTGGAAGATCAAGATGGAGGATCTTCTGATTGTTCGGGACCTATACGAACCGATTGACAGGTAGGAAATACCGAAGGGGGTACTTGAGACGGAATGGAGGCTTCTGAACCGGAAAGCCGTTGCAACCATTCGGCAATACGTCGACGTGAGCGTTCTACAACATGTGGCGAACGACACCAACGCATACGAGATGTGGCGGAAGCTGTCGGGCCTCTACGAGAGGAAGAATGCGTTGAACCGGACCTCCCTGATGAGGAAAATAGTGAATCACAAGTACCGGGACGGCGAGAGTATGGTGGAACACGTAAGCACGTTCATGGGATTCGTGAACCAGCTTGCGGCGATCAAGTTCCCGCTGGAGGATGCAATGCAAGCCATCATTCTGATGTGTACATTGCCGGAAAGCTGGGAGAACTTGGTGGTGACTCTCAGCACCTCCTGCACCGAAGACAACTTGTCTCTACAAACAATAAAGACAAGTATTTTGAACGAAGAAGCGCGCCGGAGAGATAAAGAACCGGCCTCCGACCCGAAGGCGCTGCTTACCGAATCGGATCGGGGAAGACAATGGAACCGGAGTCCGCAAAGACGGGAGAAGTCGGGGACCCGGTCGCAGTCAAGAGGAAGGCCCACATGCTTCCACTGTGGGAAGCCGGGGCACTTCCGGAAGAATTGTCGGCATTACCATAAGGACAACGGAGCCGACGACACCGATTCGAAGAAGTCACCGGAGAGAAACGGTGCATACCGGGGAGCCACGGACCGGAGAGGTCCGGATCGGCGAGGGCAGGACCGGAAAGGAACGACGGCACTCGCGGCAAGTGAAGAAGAGATAATGCTCATTACCGAAGAGAGGGAGCTGAACCTTGCCAGTGAAGAGATGACCTGGGTGGTCGATTCCGGAGCGTCGTTCCACCTGACCCCGGAGAGAAGATACTTCTCATCCTACACAGCCGGTGAGCACGGCTGTGTCCGGATGGGAAATGAAGGTACATGCCGGATTGCCGGCATAGGAGACGTGTGGCTGATGACATCAACCGGATGCAAGATGCTGCTGAAGGATGTTCGACACGTTCCGGAGGTTCGATTGAACTTGATTTCGGCCGGGAGGCTAGACGATGAAGGCTACACGGGTAGCATCCGGAACGGTGTCATGAAGTTCAGCAAAGGGAGCCTGATAGTGGCTCGGGCCCGGAAGATCAACACACTGTACCTGATGAATTCCCGGCTATGTCCGGAGGAGCTGAACGTGGTAGCTGACACTGCCGGTGAGCTATGGCACAAGAGACTGTGCCACATGAGTGAGAAGGGGATGAAGAGGCTTGCAGAAGACAACCTCATTCCAGTGAAGCATGTGCACCTGGAGAAGTGTACCGACTGTCTGGCCGGTAAGCAAAACCGGACCTCCTTCCACTCAAGGCCACCGACGAGACGTAGCGCACCATTGGAGCTGGTGCACACTGACGTGTGTCAAGTAGAAACGAAGTCACATGGCGGAGCCCAGTACTTCGTGACATTCATTGATGACCACAGCCGGAAGCTGTGGACGGCACCGTTGAAGACAAAGGACCAAGTATTGTCCGTCTTCAAAGAACTCCACGCGAGAGTGGAAAGGGAATCCGGCAAGAAGCTGAAAGCGATACGAGCGGATAACGGAGGGGAATACCGGGGGCAGTTCCAGGAGTACTGTCGCTCGAAGGGAATCCGGCTCGAGTTTACTGTGCCGAAGACGCCGGAACTAAACGGGCTGGCCGAGAGGATGAACCGGACCATAATGGAGAGGGTCCGGAGTATGCTGGCGCATGCGAAATTACCCAAGGGGTTTTGGGCTGAGGCAATGTCGACGGCGACATACGTGATAAACAGATCACCCTCAGTACCTTTGGACGGAGACACGCCGCAGAGAGTGTGGACCGGTAAGGAAGTGTCCTACCGGCATCTGAAGGTGTTCGGGTGTCTCGCATACGTGCATGTGGCAAAGGACCGGAGAGGAAAGCTAGATCCAAAGACCCGGCCATGCATATTCCTCGGTTACGGCGACGACGAGTTCGGCTACCGAGTATGGGACCCGGTCGACAAGAAGATATTCAGGAGTCGAGACATCATCTTCATGGAGGACAAGACACTCGCCGACTTGGAGTCGGAGAAGAAGATGAAGAGCTCCAAGTCGACCGGTGAGGATCAACTCTACGAGGAGCAGTCCCGACCGGCAAGGGACCGGTTAGCACTCGAGGATCCGGCCGAAGACGGTGAAGAAACAGAACCGGCCGAAGAAGATGAAAATGATACCGGAACCGGCCCCGATCCCGAAATGGATTCGGATGAAGAAGAATCGGAAGAACCGGTTACCGAAGCTCCGGAACGGAGATATCCTCTAAGAGAGAGAAGGGCCCCCCGGAGATTTCCGGAACCAGAGCACGTGCTGCTAACCGACGAGGGGGAGCCGGAGAGCTTTGAAGAAGCGAAGCTTGACACCCATAGCCGCAGGTGGTTAAGTGCCATGCAGGAGGAGATGGATTCCCTGCATGAGAACCACACATATGAACTTGTGGAGTTGCCGAAAGGAAAGCGGGCACTTCGAAACAAGTGGGTGTTCAAGCTGAAACCGGGAGATGCCGGAAACCCCCCGAGATACAAAGCCAGGATCGTGGTGAAGGGGTTCCAGCAGAAGAAGGGCGTCGACTTCGACGAGATATTTGCCCCGGTAGTGAAGATGACCTCCATCCGGACGGTGCTGAGCATAGCGGCAAGCATGGACCTCGAGGTAGAACAGATGGACGTGAAGACGGCATTCCTTCACGGTGACCTCGAAGAAGAGATCTACATGCAGCAACCGGAAGGATTCGAGAAGAAAGGGAAGGAGCACCTGGTATGCCGGTTGAAGAAGAGCCTTTACGGACTGAAGCAGGCTCCCCGGCAATGGTACCGGAAGTTCGACTCCTTCATGACCGACGAAGGGTACCTCAAAACGCAGTCCGACCACTGCGTGTTTGTGAAGAAGTTCGAAGGAGGAGACTTTCTAATACTCCTCCTGTACGTGGACGACATGTTGATCGTCGGACGGGACCAGGTCAAAATACGGATGCTGAAGAAGGCTCTTCACCGAACCTTCTCAATGAAGGACCTGGGTCCGGCGAGGCAAATACTAGGGATGCACATCATCCGGGACCGGAAGAAGAAGCAGTTGTGGTTGTCACAGGAGAAGTACGTGACAAAGGTGCTTCACCGGTTCAACATGTCGGAAGCAAGACCGGTCGGGTCAACCCTCCCGGCAAACTGCAAGCTGTCCAGCAAGCAAAGCCCCAAGACAAAGGCTGAGAAAGAGGACATGATGAAAGTACCATATGCCTCTGCCGTCGGAAGTTTGATGTACGCAATGGTGTGTACAAGACCGGACATAGGATATGCAGTCGGAGTGGTGAGCCGGTATATGAGCAATCCCGGCAAAGAACACTGGAACGCGGTCAAGTGGATACTCCGATATCTGAAGGGCACGGCAAACGTATGCCTCCGATTCGGCTCCGGTAAGCCCGAACTCGACGGCTTTACTGATTCGGATATGTCGGCTGATGCAGATACCAGCCGGTCCACATCAGGGTATGTGATGACGTATGCAGGGGGAGCTGTTTCGTGGCAGTCGAGGCTGCAGAAGACGGTTGCGTTGTCAACCACGGAGGCGGAGTACATGGCGGCTGTTGAAGCCGGCAAGGAAATGATATGGATGAAGGACTTCATTAGAGAGCTCGGTATCCGGCAGGAGGAGTACCGACTCTACTGCGACAGTCAGAGTGCCATCCACCTTGCGAAGAACGCGGCCTATCACTCCCGGACGAAGCACATCCAGCGAAGATATCACTGGATCCGGGAAAGGATAGAAGACCAGGAGTTCGTGCTGACGAAGATCCACACGGACGAGAACGGCTCAGATATGCTGACCAAAGTGCTCACACCCGACAAGCTGGAAGCATGCCGGAAGAGGATCGGATTGGAGAGACATCCCATGCCGAAGTGAAGGGGGAGTTTGTTGGGATTTCGGTCCCTCCGGATGGGATGTCCGGAGATGAATGACGGTAAGCCCGGTTGCGGTTACGGAACCGGATGATGAATAGTACCCGGCTACGGAGCCGGATGAAGAGACCCGGCTACGGAGCCGGATGCTGAAGACCCCGGTTACGGAGCCGGATGACGAAGACCCGGCTACGGAGTCGGATGATGAAGACCCGGCTACGGAGCCGGATGACGAAGACCCGGCTACGGAGCCGGATGATGTATGTACCCGGAGAGAGATCCGGATGCGGGGACATATTTGTGAATATGTTTGCCAAGAGCCCTTGAGGCTATATTTGTAAATAGCCCGAAAGTCATATGTGTATAAATATGACTTAGGGCAAACAGTTTATTGTTGTTGCTCATTTTTTATGCGAAGTGAGAGCAGCCGAGAGAGAGAGAGAGAGAGAGTGAGAAAGACGAAGAGGTCGTTGCCTCTGTGTAATACCGCCGCCTGTGGCGAGGATAGCGAGCTCAGGGTCATCGCCTTGCAGCTCGCCGTTGTATATTTCTCTGTGCATAGTTTTGGTTTGGAGTCTTGCACTCCCGTGGTTTTTCCCGTATAGGGTTTTCCACGTTAATCCCTGTGTTATCGTGTCTTTCTCTGTATTTCCTATTTTCTGCAACAACGATTCGTGTGTTTCCTCGGTTGTGGCCGAGAGGTGAAGGTGAATCGGAGCGTCGATTTCCAACAGCTATCCCAAGCAGAACGGAACCACTCTACTACGGAACGGGAAGCTCTAGGAATGATCTACAGTGTGACAAAGTTTCGGCACTATTTATTGGGAAGGAAGTTTTTCTTCCATGTAGATCATTCGGCACTCCTTTACCTAGTGTCCAAGGCGTCACTCACCGGCAAATTGGCCCGGTGGACCTTATTGTTACAGGAGTTCAAGTTTGAAATAATCCACCGACCCGGTATACAGCATGCCGTAGCGGATTACTTAAGCCGATTGGAGTCCGGAGAGACGGGTGACGGAGTACCGGATGAGTTTCCGGATGCGGAGCTGTTTCGAGTCACTACGGAGACGGCAGCAGATGAGACAGTGGCCCAGGAAGACAAGTGGCTCACAAATATGCACCAGTTTCTGAGCACAGGACTGCCTCCGGAAGAGCTGAACCGGGACGAACGGAAACGCCTGGCGGTACAAAGCCGACATTTTTGCTTACTGCAAGACACACTGTACCACAAGGGAGCTGACGGCATATGAAGACGGGTGGTGCGCAGCAATGAAAAGGAACTGATACTGAGGGAAACCCACTGCGGAGTTGCCGGAGGTCACTATGCCGGAGATGCGACGGCCAGAAAAATATGGCAAAGTGGCCTATGGTGGCCAACGACATTAAGAGATGCGGTACGGTACGCAAAAGAATGTGACCTATGCCAGAGAATGGGCCAGCCAACGGAGCAAGCTCGTATGCCACACCAGTCGGTACTACCACTTGAGCCATTCCAAAAGTGGGGGCTGGACTTTGTAGGACCGTTCAAGCCACCGGCAATGAGAACGGGTAATCGGTACGTTATCGTTGCTACGGATTACTGCACGAAATGGGTGGAGGCCAAAGCTTTACGGGATAACACCGCTGCGTCAACGGCAAAGTTTCTATTTGAGTACATCTGGTGCCGTTACGGATGCCCCATTGAATTGATAAGTGACCAAGGGGGGCACTTTCTCGGACAAGTAGTGGAAAGCCTAACGACCTTCTATGCCGTGGTCCACAAACGAAGCACACCTTACTATCCACAGGCGAACGGATTAGCGGAATCAACAAACAAGATGCTCCAGAACATCCTTCGGAAGATCGTCAACGAGAACCGGACGGATTGGGACACAAAGCTATATAGCGCGCTTTGGGCATACCGGACGGCATACAAAACGAGCATCCGAACAACACCGTTCCGGTTGGCGTTCGGACTCGAGGCGGTCATGTCGGTAGAATTTCAAGTACCTCCTAGCTTACGGATCTAGCTACGAGAACGGCTGAACGAGAAGGAGTCGGAGACAATAAGGTTGACAGCGTTGTGTGAGCTAGAGGAACAATGGTTGGCCAGCATCCTACATTTAGAATTGGAGCAACGGCGACGGAAAGCATTCGTCGACTGGCACAGGAAAGGTAACGAAAAAATGTTCGCAATCGGCAAACCAGTGCTAGTATTCCAAACCCGGATGGGCAAGATGCCGGGTAAACTAAGGTTTAGATGGACCGGACCATATTGGCTAACACGGGAGTATAATGGGTCCTACCAGTTGGGGACACTTGCCGGCGAAGTGTTGGGCAAATGGGTCAACGGATTCCGGTTAAAGGCATATAGAGGACCAATGCCTAAGAACCCGTTTGAGCAAAGGACCGACGGCAACCACCAAGACGGCAGAGACGGCAAGCCGGGAACCGGTGAGAATGAGGCCGGTAAGGGTCCGGGAGGACCAACGGACATGTGACGTCACACTAATAATAATAATAACTGGAAAAGAAAAAAGAAAAAAGAAAAAAACAATCATGCAAAAGCGAGGAATGGATGGATGAAAGAGCGTGGAGCGAAAAGGTACGTAGTGGGCATTTAAAGCGCCACCACAGGACATAATGCTATTTTAAGTACGCGACATGCACAAACTCGAAAAAGGCGCCAGAATGCACAGACAAAAACCATTGCGCGTAGAGACCCTCTACTTTCGCGAACCCAGGAGCACAGAAGCACCGAAACGCTGCAAGATCATCAGACGAGAACCTGCGCACAGAGAACCACCGCCTTCTGAACTCTCTCTTTCTCAACCCCGCTCTCATCACCATCCATCCTCGTCACCGCAATCCGACCCCGACACAGAGATGGACCCGCAAACGTTGTCGGAAGCCGCCAAGACATGGCTGAAGCAACACGGGCTCGAGGGCTTCTTGATGATGATGGAAGTACCGCCACACAAAGAAGCCGACAAAGTGATCAAGGAAATCGATACAGAGGTCATAACGGCAGAGGCGATTCGAGCGTTAACAGGCCTTCCAGAGGGAGGCATACTCACGATCGACAATCCAACCCCGGAGCAACTCATCAGGTATTTTGGTGAGTACTCTCTAGCCAGCAAGGGCTACCGGACACAGGGCGGCGGAGATATGCTGTTCCGCGAAATTGCTCGTGTGCTCCATGAATACGGCCACGTATACCCTAGACCCCCTGTCATGCCGTAGAACCAGGCAGGGATGATCATCGCCACCTATGAAGGGATCAAGGTGGATTGGCCGGTATTGATTGCAGACGGGTTGTGTGCGGCGATCGAGATCGTCAGAGGCAAAGACGGCAAAGAAGGCCGGGACGGACGAAGGATATGGCACGCCGTAACGCAGTGGCTCACCTTGCTGGTGCCACCCGTTCAGACCGTCCAACCCAAGAAACGAGGAAGAGTGTCGGACGGCACCCCAAGGACGGCTTCCAAACGGCAACAGCTATTGGCCTCTAAGGCCAGTAAGGGAAAGGCAGTGGATGCAGAACAGGCGGCAACAGGAAGCGGAAGCCGGAAGCGCCCAACGGAGGCGCAGGAGGAACCACCGGCACGGCCCGTAAAGGTAACACTCCGCCGACCGGTGAATCGAGAAGTGGACCCCTTGGCGGCAAAACTCAATGCCGGAGCTCAGGAGGAGGAAATAGAGGAGGAGCCTACGGAGCACCTCCAACGACGGTCGTCGGCAAGGACCGTTGAGACAGCCGGGAAACGTTCGGACCCTCAGACGGAGGGAACACCGGCTCCCCATACTAAGACTCCCACGCCAAAGAAGGAACCGGAACCGATGCAGATGGCACCGGAAACAGAAGCCCCGGCACCACCGACAACACCGACAAGTCCCATCCCGCCAGAGCCGGAAAGGTCACTGCAGCCTCCCTCGGTCAACCAAGAAGAAGCACAAGGGGAACCAGGACAGCAGGATGGTCCACGGGCAGAAAAGGAACTGCAACTCGGCGCAACCAGGCGGGACCACCCCTCTACAAGCGAGCCCATCTATCAAACCTCCGTGCAAGCACAACAAGGCACCGGTAGCCTGTGGCTCCGGTGGATAGGCGAACAGATAGCCGGAGCAGTGGGGTATATAGAGGCGGAAGAAAGAGCGCAAAGCGAACGGTTGCTCGTCACAACCGAACAACTAGAGACGGCCCGGTCCAGAATCCAGTGCCTTGAAAAAGATTTGGATCAGGTCACGACAGAGATGGCCAAAATACGGATCCAATCACCGGTGACTCCGATAAGGGTACAGAATAATGAAACGGAACGACCTGTACATAACAATAAGACCCCGGCAACGGAAACCGTTCCGGCGAGAGATGCGGCGCAAGCTCGGGAGCTTGCGGAATTGAGACAGGAACTTGCCGCACAAGAAGCGCTAAGGAGCCGTGAACGAGAATTGAAGACGGCGGCTGAAGCCGAATTAAAGAAAACTGCTGAGAACCTCCGCCGGGCAGAGGACAGCCTCCGGAAAGGCCATCAAGCGTACGACCGGCTAAAGGAGGAGAAAGACAAAGTGCTGCAGGAAAAGGACAAGCTGCGGAAAACGGCGGAAACAGAGATTGAAAAGCTAAAGGAAGAGCTCCGCCAGCAGAAGGACCGCGAGGACCGGGCCCGTCGTCAGATCAACGCACGGCTCAAGCAAAAGACGGATGATTTTGAGCACTTGCACCGTGACTACAAACGGCTGGAAACGGAGCATAAAGAACGGATGGCCGAGCTCCAGCAGGCAGTTGATCGGGCCGCGACGGCGATCGCCGACGAACGGGCGGAAAATACAAGACGCTTGGAAGAGGCGGAGAAGGTCCGGATGGAGCTCCAGAGGTAGCAGCAAGAAGACAAAGAGAGAGCGTCAACAGTATTACAGAAATTACAAAGTACATATCAAAGGCAATTGACGCATTACAAGGCGCAGGCGGAGGACAACGTAAAAATCATCAAACAACTGAAGGAGGAACGGCAAGCGGCGGAAACCAAATCGCAATTGGGAACGAGCCGGATTCAGTCCATCCTCCGGGCATGGCTGAATCAGACGAAGCACTTGATTGATGAAAGCTCCATAAAATGGTGGACAAAGTGGGCACAAAACGTGGCGGAACTCCAGTTGTTACGGGCGGATGTGGCAAACCGGCGGAAGGAAGGAGATGATTGTTATACATTGACTTCCGAGGACTTCACCGCCATCCGGGACGAGCTGGCCGACGACTTCCAAGTCCTGGCAAATGAACAGCTGGCGCAGGTCAGGCAGCTCGTAGCTCAGCTGGACGATGATAGGCTAGACGCTCAAATCCAGTTTGAAAGCTACGAGCGGTCCCGGGTACGGGAAGCGACAACGGTTAACCGTAGTGATGAGGAACCGTCGTCGGCTGAGGGCCAGCCAGGAACCAGTCAACCGGAGACCACCACGACGCAGGGAGCAACGACGGAGACGCCAGTGTCAGAGCCACAAACGGAGGAGCAGCCGCAGCAGACAGCAACAGCAACAACAACAACAACCACTTCCAGATGAACCATTGGAGCCTCTCGAACAAAGCATTCTGGACATTTTGGACGAAGAATAGCAAGGGTCGGTTGTGGATTCGACATACAAGGTACTGTCCCACGGGCGTGCCATGTGTTACCGGCTGGCAAAGGAGTCCAGAGTGGGAAACGGAGAGCTAATTAAGTAGTAGGAATGTGGTTGTAATTAAGCTATGAGTGTGGACAGACGGACCGGAATCGGTATGCCGTTCCGGATCCAGACCGATCCCGAACAGGTGCGGATGGCACCGTTTTGTAATACAGACCGGAAACCTATTTAAAGGCCCGGATACAATGTAATAGTTAGCGGTTAATTAATGAAAGCTTAAGCGTTGTTATATCTCTGTGTTAATTTCCATTCTGTCTTAATTGTTATATCTTACGCGTGTTATGAAGACGATCCTAATAAGTAACTTGATTAAGTCGGATTAAGCGTTGAAGTCTAATCTGGTTGCCCTAACACCCTTTGGTGAAGTGTCTCCCGTAGACACCCTGTGTTAGGCCATTGTCCAGCCCGAAGAGTTAACAAAAGTCAATCCCAAGTAGTGGTTCCATTTTATCGAATCATGTTAGCAAAGTTTTTTCAGCACAAGTTGAGCTTAGCACTTTTAGGTGTCATCGAGTTCTTGCCTCTGCTCTCTTAGATTCAGGAGCCAACTCTTGTTTTATGGACAAAGAATTTGGTTTATCCGAGAAAATCCTATTGAAAAACCTCCCTTGCCCTGCATCTTTTGTAGTCATTGATGGTCGCCCTATTTCATCTGGGAATATAGTTGAAGAATCTGAGCCAATTTGAGTAGTTCTTGGTAGCTTTGCTTGTATGATTTCCTTCAATATAATTAGTATCCCTGAGCATCCGGTTATCCTTGGTTTGCCTTGGTTTGAACTCCACAATTCTGAAATTGACTGGAGAAATCGAACAATCAATGATTTCCAGCAGAAACCCGAATCCAGCTGCCTTGTTACTACCAACCAAGATTCAAAGCCTCACCAAATCTCGCCCATCTCTCTACAAAAATTACGAGAAGACGGGAAAACAAATGAAATGCTTGTTTTTGTAGTAATAGCAAACCCATCCTCTAGCTCACAAGGGGCAAGTACTCCCCTCCCTACCAAGTACTTGGATTTTGAAGACATCTTCAACAAAGCTAAAGCTAGTTCTCTCCTAGACTATCGGCCTTATGATTGTCCTATCGATCTACAACCTGGGAAAGAGCCACCATGGGGCCCAATATCTAATCTATCACCTTCCGAACTCAAGGCCCTTCGAGAGTATATAGACAAGCACTTAGCAAATGGATTCATTCGACATTCTAAAAGCCCTGCTGGTGCACCCATCTTCTTTGTCAAGAAGAAAGATGGATCTCTACGACTGGTCATGGACTATCGGGGTCTAAACAAAATCACAATTCGAAATAGATATGCTCTACCCTTGATTTCAAGTTTACTAGAGCATCTTAGTGGAGCAAAAGTTTTCACGAAGCTAGATCTTCGAGGTGCATATAACCTTGTTCGGATACGTCCAAGAGATGAATGGAAGACAGCATTCCGTACTCGATACGGACATTTCGAGTACATAGTTATGCCTTTTGGTCTCACGAATGCGCCCGCGGTTTTTCAACACATGGCGAATGATATTTTCCGCGATTTTTTGGATTCATTCACCATAGTATATGTTGATGACATCTTGATCTACTTGAAAACTCAAGAAGAGCATGACATACATGTCCACCAAGTCTTCCAACACTTACGAGAATATGGGCTCTATGCCAAAGTTGAAAAATGTAGATTTGATCAAAACCACGTGGAGTTTCTGGGGTATGTGGTTTCACAACAAGGTATATCTATGGATCCGTCTAAGGTTCAGACTATTCTAAACTGGCAACCACCTCGTTCAGTGCGTGATGTTCAATGTTTCTTAGGATTTGCGAATTTTTACCGCAAATTTATCAAGAATTATTCAAACACTGTGATGCCTCTCACAAAGCTTACACGAAAGAACAAGTCGTTCACATGGAGTTCTAGTGCAACCAAAGCTTTTGAAAGCCTAAAGAGCGCATTCACTTCTACTCCAATTCTACTTCATGCTGACCTAGAAAAATCATTTATCATCGAGGCGGATGCGTCTGATTTTGCCCTAGGAAGTATCTTGTCACAGACAAGAGATGATGGGAAGCTACATCCAATTGCTTTCCATTCACGCAATTTCGAAGCTGCAGAGATCAATTATGAGATTCACGACAAAGAGCTTCTAGCCATTATAGACTCGTTTGAACAGTGGAGACATTTCTTAGAAGGTTCTCCCCACCAAATCATTGTTTACAATGATCATAAAAACCTCACATACTTTCAAAGTGCTAGAGTCTTGAGTCGTCGCCAAGCTCGTTGGGCACACTTTCTAACGCGTTTTGACTTCGTCATCACATATCGCCCAGGAGTGCAACAAGGAAAGGCAAATGCTCTCTCACGACGATCTTATTTGGCTCCACAACCAGGAGAGCCCACATTTGATCATCAAAAACAAATCGTCTTGGGGCCTAATCGGTTACAACTATTAACTATTAATGCCTCTCAAGCATTTGAAGATTCAAGTCTTCTTGATTCAATCCGAATAGATATCATTTCTGATGAATTTGCTCAAGATATATTGAATCATATAATTTCAGGTCGCGCTTCTTCTTCAAGCTCCATGAATCCTCGTAAAGATTATAACCAGTTTAAATGGGATAATGGTTTACTTTTTCGCAACACTCTTTTGTATGTCCCAAATGGTTCGTCTCGACTTCAAGTAATGCAATATTGTCACGACAACCCAATGGCCGGGCACTTTGGAATCCACAAAACTTTGGAGCTAGTTTCTCGAAACTATTGGTGGCCTCACCTTCGAGAGTTTATTGAAGATTATGTTCGTAGTTGTGATGTGTGTTGTCGGTAAAAGATTCCACGACATCGACCATATGGGTTATTACAACCATTGCTAGTTCCTATTGGTTCGTGGAAATCAATCTCGAGGGATTTTATTACACATCTTCCAATTTCGAAGAGTTTTGATGCTATTCTCACTATAGTAGATCGATTCACAAAGATGGCGCATTTTCTTCCATGCACGAAAACCATCAACAGTAAAGAAACTGTAGAATCGTTATGAAAGAAGTATTTCGGCTTCACGGTCTTCCGAATGACATCATTAGTGATCGTGGCCCACAATTCATCTCAAAATTCTGGAAACACTTGCTTGAGATGCTCAAAATTTCTTGTAAACTTTCGTCAAGCTATCATTCACAAAGTGATGGTCAAACCGAGCGGACAAATCAAACATTAGAGCAATATCTTCGGTGTTTCATCAATTACCAACAGGATGATTGGGTGGATTTTTGCATTTTGCAGAGTTTGCATACAATAATTCAGTTCATTCCTCAACAGGGTATACTCCATTTTTTGCAAACATAGGATATCATCCTCGTTGGACAATGATGGAACCATCCAGAAATCTCGAAAAATCCTGCTGTTGAAGATCGTCTGCGTTAACTCCAAGACGTGCATGTTGCACTTTCTCAACATTTGCAAACTGCTCAAGCCACACACAAAAAAGCCGCAGATCGTCACCGTCTCGACTCTTCACCAAAGGAACCGAAGTTTCGAATTGGGGATCGTGTATGGTTACTACGACGTAATGTGAAGACTACTAAACCTTGTGACAAGTTGGATTATCAACAACTTGGTCCATTTGTTATCTCCAATCAGATTAATGATGTTGCATTCCGCCTTGATCTACCTCCACAGATGCATCTAAATCCGGTATTTCATGTCTCATTGTTGGAACCTGTTACGCACGGTGCTCGGCCACAACCGAGGAATAGGATCAACTCACAGAAAATAGGAAATACAAAGTACACGAAGACAATAGAGAGAAGAGTACACAGGATATTTTACGTGGAAAACCCTAAATGGGAAAAACCACGGGAGTCCTCAAACTCCAACTATCACTATGAACAGAGATGTACAATGGTGAAGCTTCAAGGCAACAACCTTGAGCTCACTGTCTTCGCCACAGGCGGCGGTAATACACAGAGGCAACGACCTCCTCGTTTCTCTCTCTCTCTCTCTCTCGGCTGCTCTCACTTCGCTCCCTCTAAGTGGAAAACAGAAAATGAGCAACAACACAAAACTGTTTGCCCTAAGTCATATTTATACACATATGACTTTCGGGCTATTTACAAATATAGCCTCAAGGGCCCTTGGCAAACATATTCACAAATATGTCCCCGCATCCGGATCTCTCTCCGGGTACATTCATCATCCGGCTCCGTAGCCGGGGTCTTCGTCATCCGGCTCCGTAACCGGGGTCTTCATCATCCGGCTCCGTAGCCGGGTCTTCGTCATCCGGCTCCGTAACCGGGGTCTTCATCATCCGGCTCCGTAGCCGGGGTCTTCATCATCCGGCTCCGTAACCGGGGTCTTCATCATCCGGCTCCGTAACCTCAACCGGGCTTGCCGTCATTCATCTCCGGACATCCCATCCGGAGGGACCGAAATCCCAACAAACTCCCCCTTCACTTCGGCATGGGATGTCTCTCCAATCCGATCCTCTTCCGGCATGCTTCCAGCTTGTCGGGTGTGAGCACTTTGGTCAGCATATCTAAGCCGTTCTCGTCCGTGTGGATCTTCGTCAGCACGAACTCCTGGTCTTCTATCCTTTCCCGGATCCAGTGATATCTTCGTTGGATGTGCTTCGTCCGGGAGTGATAGGCCGCGTTCTTCGCAAGGTGGATGGCACTCTGACTGTCACAGTAGAGTCGGTACTCCTCCTGTCGGATACCGAGCTCTCTAATGAAGTCCTTCATCCATATTATTTCCTTGCCGGCTTCAACAGCCGCCATGTACTCCGCCTCCGTGGTTGACAACGCAACCGTCTTCTGCAGCCTCGACTGCCAGGAAATAGCTCCCCCTGCATACGTCATCACATACCCTGATGTGGACCGGCTGGTATCTGCATCGGCCGACATATCCGAATCGGTGAAGCCGTCGAGTTCGGGCTTACCGGATCCGAATCGGAGGCACACGTTTGCCGTGCCCTTCAGTTATCGGAGTATCCACTTGGCCGCGTTCCAATGCTCTTTGCCGGGATTGCTCATGTACCGGCTCACCACTCCGACTGCATATCCTATGTCCGGTCGGGTACACACCATTGCGTACATCAAGCTCCCGACGGCAGAGGCATATGGTACTTTCATCATGTCCTCCTTCTCAGCCTTTGTCTTGGGGCTTTGCTTGCTGGACAGCTTGCAGTTTGTCGGGAGTGTTGACCCGACCGGTCTTGCTTCCGACATGTTGAACCGGTGAAGCACCTTTGTCACGTACTTCTCCTGTGACAGCCACAACTGCTTCTTCTTCCGGTCTCGGATGATGTGCATCCCTAGTATTTGCCTCGCCGGACCCAGGTCCTTCATTGAGAAGGTTCGGTGAAGTGCTTTCTTCAGCATCCGTATCTTGCCCTGGTCCCGTCCGACGATCAACATGTCGTCCACGTACAGGAGGAGTATTAGAGAGTCTCCTCCTTCGAACTTCTTCACAAACACGCAGTGGTCAGACTGCGTTTTGTGGTACCCTTCGTTGGTCATGAAGGAGTCGAACTTCCGGTACCATTGCCGGGGAGCCTGCTTCAGTCCGTAAAGGCTCTTCTTCAACCGGCATACCAGGTGCTCCTTCCCTTTCTTCTCGAATCCTTCCGGTTGCTGCATGTAGATCTCTTCTTCGAGGTCACCGTGAAGGAATGCCGTCTTCACGTCCATCTGTTCTACCTCGAGGTCCATGCTTGCCGCTATGCTCAGCACCGTCCGGATGGAGGTCATCTTCACTACCGGGGCAAATATCTCGTCGTAGTCGACGCCCTTCTTCTGCTGGAACCCCTTCACCACGATCCTGGCTTTGTATCTTGGGGGGTTTCCGGCATCTCCCGGTTTCAGCTTGAACACCCACTTGTTACGGAGTGCCCGTTTTCCTTTCGGCAACTCCACAAGTTCATATGTGTGGTTCTCATGCAGGGAATCCATCTCCTCCTGCATGGCACTTAACCACCTGCGGCTATGGGTGTCATGCTTCGCTTCTTCAAAGCTCTCCGGCTCCCCCTCGTCGGTTAGCAGCACGTGCTCTGGTTCCGGAAATCTCCGGGGGGCCCTTCTCTCTCTTAGAGGATATCTCCGTTCCGGAGCTTCGGTAACCGGTTCTTCCGATTCTTCTTCATCCGAATCCATTTCGGGATCGGGGCCGGTTCCGGTATCATTTTCATCTTCTTCGGCCGGTTCTGTTTCTTCACCGTCTTCGGCCGGATCCTCGAGTGCTAACCGGTCCCTTGCCGGTCGGGACTGCTCCTCGTAGAGTTGATCCTCACCGGTCGACTTGGAGCTCTTCATCTTCTTCTCCGACTCCCAGTCGGCGAGTGTCTTGTTCTCCATGAAGATGATATCACGACTCCGGAATATCTTATTGTCGACCGGGTCCCATACTCGGTAGCCGAACTCGTCATCGCCGTAACCGAGGAATATGCATGGCCGGGTCTTTGGATCTAGCTTTCCTCTCCGGTCCTTAGCCACATGCACATATGCGAGACACCCGAACACCTTCAGATGCCGGTAGGATACTTCCCTACCGGTCCACACTCTCTGCGGCGTGTCTCCGTCCAAAGGTACTGAGGGTGATCTGTTTATCACGTATGTCGCCGTCGACATCGCCTCAGCCCAAAACCCCTTGGGTAACTCCGCATGCGCCAGCATACTCCGGACCCTCTCCATTATGGTCCGGTTCATCCTCTCGGCCAACCCGTTCAGTTCCGGCGTCTTCGGCACAGTAAACTCGAGCCGGATTCCCTTCGAGCGACAGTACTCCTGGAACTGCCCCCGGTATTCCCCTCCGTTATCCACTCGTATCGCTTTCAGCTTCTTGCCGGATTCTCTTTCCACTCTCGCGTGGAGTTCTTTGAAGACGGACAACACTTGGTCCTTTGTCTTCAGCGGTGCCGTCCACAGCTTCCGGCTATGGTCATCAATGAATGTTACGAAGTACTGGGCTCCGCCATGTGACTTCGTTTCTACCTGACACACATCAGTGTGCACCAATTCCAATGGTGCGCTACGTCTCGTCGGTGGCCTTGAGTGGAAGGAGGTTCGGTTCTGCTTACCGGCCAGGCAATCGGTGCACTTCTCCAGGTGCACATGCTTCACTGGAATAAGGTTGTCTTCTGCAAGCCTCTTCATCCCCTTCTCACTCATGTGGCACAGTCTTTTGTGCCACAGCTCACCGGCAGTGTCGGCTGCCACATTCAGCTCTTCCGGACATAACCGAGCATTCATCAGGTACAGTGTGTTGACCTTCCGGGCCCGAGCCACTATCAAGCTCCCCTTGCTGAACTTCATTACGCCGTTCCGGATGCTACCTGTGTAGCCTTCATCGTCTAGCCTCCCGGCCGAAATCAGGTTCAATCGAACCTCCGGAACGTGTCGGACATCCTTCAGCAGCATTTTGCATCCGGTTGATGTCATCAGCCACACGTCTCCTATGCCGGCAATCCGGCACGTACCTTCATTTCCCATCCGGACACAGCCGTGCTCACCGGCTGTGTAGGATGAGAAGTATTTCTTCTCCGGGGTCAGGTGGAACGACGCTCCGGAATCGACCACCCAGGTCATCTCTACACCGGCAAGGTTCAGCTCCCTCTCTTCGGTAATGAGCATTATCTCTTCTTCACTTACCGCGAGTGCCGTCGTTCCTTTCCGGTCCTGCCCTCTCCGGTCCGTGGCTCCCCGGTATGCACCGTTTCTCTCCGGTGACTTCTTCGAATCGGTGTCGTCGGCTCCGTTGTCCTTTCGGTAATGCCGACAATTCTTCCGGAAGTGCCCCGGCTTCCCACAGTGGAAGCATGTGGGTCTTCCTCTTGACTGCGACCGGGTCCCCGACTTCTCCCGTCTTTGCGGACTCCGGTTCCATTGTCTTCCCCGTTCCGATTCGGTAAGCAGCGCCTTCGAGTCGGAGGCCGGTTCTTTATCTCTCCGACGCGCTTCTTCGTTCAAAATACTTGTCTTTACCGTTTGTAGGGACAAGTTATCTTCGGTGCAGGAGGTGCTGAGAGTCACCACCAAGTTCTCCCAGCTTTCCGGCAATGTACACATCAGGATGATGGCTTGCATTGCATCCTCCAACGGGAACTTGATCGCCGCAAGCTGGTTCACGAATCCCATGAACGTGCTTACGTGTTCCACCATACTCTCGCCATCCCGGTACTTGAGGTTCACTATCTTCCTCATCAGGGAGGTCCGGTTCAACGCATTCTTCCTCTCGTAGAGGCCCGACAGCTTCCGCCACATCTCATATGCGTTGGTGTCGTTCGCCACATGTTGTAGAACGCTCACGTCGACGTATTGCCGAATGGTTGCAACGGCTTTCCGGTTCAGAAGCCTCCATTCCGTCTCAAGTACCCCCTTGGGTATTTCCGACCTGTCGATCGGTTCATACAGATCCCGAACAATGAGCAGGTCCTCCATCTTTATCTTCCAGTCGGCGTAGTTCTGCGCATTCAGCACCATCATCCCCGGCTGCCCGCTGCCGCCGCCTTCCATTTTCTGTGTTACCGTCGCTCTGATACCACTTTGTTACGCACGGTGCTCGGCCACAACCGAGGAATAGGATCAACTCACAGAAAATAGGAAATACAAAGTACACGAAGACAATAGAGAGAAGAGTACACAGGATATTTTACGTGGAAAACCCTAAATGGGAAAAACCACGGGAGTCCTCAAACTCCAACTATCACTATGAACAGAGATGTACAATGGTGAAGCTTCAAGGCAACAACCTTGAGCTCACTGTCTTCGCCACAGGCGGCGGTAATACACAGAGGCAACGACCTCCTCGTTTCTCTCTCTCTCTCTCTCTCTCGGCTGCTCTCACTTCGCTCCCTCTAAGTGGAAAACAGAAAATGAGCAACAACACAAAACTGTTTGCCCTAAGTCATATTTATACACATATGACTTTCGGGCTATTTACAAATATAGCCTCAAGGGCCCTTGGCAAACATATTCACAAATATGTCCCCGCATCCGGATCTCTCTCCGGGTACATTCATCATCCGGCTCCGTAGCCGGGGTCTTCGTCATCCGGCTCCGTAACCGGGGTCTTCATCATCCGGCTCCGTAGCCGGGTCTTCGTCATCCGGCTCCGTAGCCAGGGTCTTCATCATCCGGCTCCGTAGCCAGGGTCTTCATCATCCGTCTCCGTAGCCGGGGTCTTCATCATCCGGCTCCGTAGCCGGGGTCTTCATCATCCGGCTCCGTAGCCGGGGTCTTCATCATCCGGCTCCGTAGCCGGGGTCTTCATCATCCGGCTCCGTAACCGGGGTCTTCATCATCCGGCTCCGTAACCTCAACCGGGCTTGCCGTCATTCATCTCCGGACATCCCATCCGGAGGGACCGAAATCCCAACAGAACCCTACATTGGTAGTTCCATTCCAAATCGGGTTGTTCTACCCCCACCTCCAGTTCAACTTGTTGATGACCTAGAATTTGAAGTCAAAGCTATTTTGGACTCCAAGATAATACGTAAAAAGCTTTATTATCTCGTGGATTGGTTAGGATACACACCAAATGACCGTACTTGGGAGCCAGGTGAGAACCTTGATAATGCCTCTAACTTGGTGGCTGAATTTCATCGCCAATATCCAAATAAGCCAAGTCTGAATTCATGAATTACGACTCGTGGAACTCGTCGTCAAAGGAGGGGGATGGTGTCATGTGTATACAAAACTAAATAAGCTTTATGGTGATTCGAACCCATGACCTCCTCAAAGAAGGCATACAACCCCATCCATTAGGATACATCATATTGTATATATTAAATAATAAATTCTATTATATCAATAGGAAATACATATAATAATATTATTGAAATGTCGCCACCTTGCATAAGCTAACGCATGATTGCTAAGGGGCATGCTTGCATGAATGCCAATTGGCGATCATGCGTGCCTATGAGGTGGCGAGCATGCATGTATCCAAACCATGCTATGTAAACATGTATTTGACTATTGATGAACCATTCTGGTTCAACACCAGTCTTCGGCATATTCTTGTAAACGTTGCTCTCATTGTTAATACATTATCAAATTCTTCTTATCTCTCTCATATCTTTCGCTTCTCATTCTCTTCTTCATTTTAAAACTCGTTCCTAACTTTGGCCCTGACACGCTATCACGCCGAATATCCGGATGTGCGATAAGTCTGGCTTCTTTCCGAAGTATTTTTCGTGCGGAGTGACCTCGTGCACGCCGGATGTTGTGCACCGGTTCATTAGGTAGACGGTCGTATTTGCAGCTTCGGCCCAATATGACTTGGGCATATGCTTCTCGTTCATCATGGCCCACGCTACTTCGAGGATGTGCCGATTTTTGCGCTCGGCTACTCCGTTTTGTTGCGGAGTGTGTCGGCAAGTGAATTCGCGCTGAATTCCTTCCTTTCGGAGAAGTACTCCTTGCCGCCATCCAAACGAAGGCATCGTACATGTCGGCCCGTGGCTTTCTCGACTTCATTCTTGAAATTTTGGAAGTGTCCGAACACTTCGCTGTTTTGCCACATCGGGTGGATCCAAGTGTGCCTAGAGAAGTCGTCGATGAAGAGCACGTAATATCGGCATCCGCCGAATGTAGCCGTCTGCGCCGGTCCCCATACGTCGGAATGGACTACGTCGAGTAGACCTTTGCTCACGTTCCGCTCTTTCGGGAATGGGTGTCGGTGTTGCTTGCCGAATTGGCACACTTCGCATACACCTTCAATCTCCTTCTCTTTGAATGTCGGGAGTCCGATGACGACTCCTTTCGATTTCATTGCTTTGAGTTTGTTGAGATTGATGTGGCCGATTCGCTTGTGGCATAGCCTATGTCGGAGTCGGCTTTCGTGCTTTTCGCGAACATGGCGGATTTCATCTCGTGTGAATCGAGAATGAACATCCGGCCCTCTCTTCGTCCGCGTGCAATGAGTCGGCCCTCTTTTTCGATGAAGCAACCGCCTTGATTAAATCGAACTTGCATCCCTTGCTCTACAATTTGGCCAACGGAGACCAAATTCTTCATAATGGTTGGTACATGCAAGACATTTTTAATGTAATTTTGCTTACCTTCTTTTCCGAACGGAACATTGCCGATGTGTCGAATTGGGTGCGTAGTGTCATCTCCGGTTTCGACATAACCGGGTCGCTCCGGCTCTCGAAGTTCGAGAAACCATTCTTTATGAGATGTCATATGGTTTGAGGGTCCGGAGTCAACAAACCATACGTCCTCCGGATTGAGGGCACTAGTTGAGGTAGAGGCCGACATAGAGTTTGCTCTATGTTTCATCATGAACATTCCGCCACGGTCGGAGTTGTATGCATACATTCCACCACGATCCTCGTAGTCGAAGTTGTGCCTGTACATTCCGCTATACTCTTCGTAGTTGGAATTGTGCGCGTAATTCGCGAGTTGTCGGCTTGTGGAAGCCGATTCACGCATCTTCTTTCGGCACTCTTCTTCGTGGTGGCCGAGCTTTCCGCAATATCCGCATTCGGTTGCATTTTGACGGCTCAGGCCGGAGTGGAAGCTCCCCCTTCTTGCAAAGGTTCCTCGTTGGCTTCCATTTTGCGGCTGAAATTGGGAGTTGTTATTGTAGGTCGGACCTCGTCTGCCTTGTCCTTGGCCAAATCGGCCTCTCGACCGTCCGCGTCCTCTTCCTCCGTTCGAGTGCGTGTAGAGCATGTGGCCTTCCGACTCATTGCTCCTTGTACACACGTGGTTTTCTTCGACCAATAGCATTGATTGGAGCTCGAAGAAGGAGGGAGATTTCTCCCATGCTAGAACGGCGGTTCGCATCGCGCCGAACCGTGGTGCGAGGCCGTCGAGGCATATTTGAACCATCTCATCATCATCGATATTTACGCTTATTGAGCCGAGCGAATTGCAAAGCTCCTTGATCTTCAAGGTGTATGTCGTAATGGACATGTCCCTTTGTTGAATGTTGTTCAACTCTTGGTGGAGTTAAAGCCGTCTTGCAGTTGTGTTCGCCGCGAAAATCTTTCGTAGATTTTCCCATGCCTCCTTCAGCATCTTGGCTTCACGAATGTAGCAGAGCATGTGATCGTGAACACATGTCGCCAAGCAATACATCATGCGGCTTGCGGCTTGCTCCCATGTCGCGTATCCGGGAGCCGCTTCGGCGGGTCGGTCTTCATGCGCTCCTTTGATGTAGCTCCAATAGCCTTGTTCGACAAGGTATAGGTGCATCTTGTACTCCCAAGATGCAAAGTTGTTTCGATCCAACTTCTCGGTAGGGAGAGTGCTCCCCATTTGAGTATTCATTATGTCGATTCTTCTTCTTCTTCTTCTCTCTTTGAATGCGAGCTATGTAGCGAAGCTACGATAGCGATGAGCCGGTTCTTGGTCATCGGCGTAGAGCACAACACACGATCACAATGAGGCGAATGGGCTAGATTGAGCTACCAAATCGCTCTGATACCATGTAAAGAATCAAGAGATGGATTCTTGTGAAACGGAAGAGATATGAGTTATGTGTGTGTATGAGAGAGAGTGAGTGAGTGAGACAAGGAATAAGACATAGAGAATACGCAAGGTAAATGTATATTAACAAAGGAGAAAGACTCAACAAAATACAAGGTGGGAGGAGGGTGCTTTATATAGTCACCCTCTCTCTTCATTAACTACAAGGCTCGTGGAGCATGGGGAATGTGAAAGCTCATAAGTTATGTGTCATAGAATATGATTCTATGACTCATACTAAATGCTAGAATACAAAGAGGTGACTTAATGGTGACTCTTGACCATTGGAGTGTCTATTCACTCTCAATGTGAGTTCACACACTAGACCAAGTTGAGCTTGATTCTCAACAGCTCGCTAATGGCAATACTATTTGGATGTATAATGGAATCAAAGATAAGTGCATGGGCTGAAAAAAAATGGTAAGAGAGCTTATGGACAAGCTGGCTTTCGAAAACACCATAGCACCATTGATCACCTTGTCACTCTTCAAGTATTAATGAAGGAAAGACGCCATGGAGGTAAAGGTTTATATTGTTCCTTCGTAGACTTTAAGAAAGATTTTCATATGGTACCTTGTGAGCATCTTTGGACACAAATGGAAGAACTCAAAGTGCCAAGTGAATATATGTTTGTAATCTCCTAAATATATGAGAAAGTTATATGTTGTGCATGTGAATGTTAATGTGCGGAAGCGTCAGACAGAACCGACTCAGCTAGATAGTAACAGAAAATGAGATGAAGGTTTAATGGAAAAGCTTAAAACACAAAGGAGACACAGAGAGCAGAACATAAAACTATATTCAAAAATTAACTCTAAAACTCTGTACATACAACGTGCTAAACAACACTATTTATACAAGTCCATAAAGGACTGACATAAGTATTGACAGGTACTTCAATGCTCACACGTGCGACTGACACTAACTACGAGACAATGATTACCTAGTAGTCTAGGCTACTACTAGGCTTCCAGTACCCGCTCGAATCCGGCTCCCCGATTTGGCCGGTTGTTTTCAGATACCGATCTGGCTCAGGCTTATTCAGCCGATCTAGATCCGGTTGAGCTTGCTCACTCAACACTCCCCCTCAAGCTCAACTTGAGGTCGGATCGTGGTGTTAGTGTCCGCGGCAGCCGGTTCTTCTACCCGGCTCCTTTTCGCGTTGCTCCGCCTCACTCACGTTCCTCGTCCAATTCGGTCTTGTTTGCCGTGACCCTTCCGGTTCTGCGTACCTCGATCTCCTCGGTCGGCTTGTCTGCTCAGCAGGCCCATTTTAGCTCCCTCGCTGCTGCGCCTCCAGCACTTGTCGACCTGTCGATTCCTTCCTGTTGGCATCGACTTCCGCTCCGTTTGTGTTCGCTTGGCCTTTAGTTGACCCGACTTCTCCGAACCTTGAACCAAATCGGTTTCCTTCGATTCGTTCCAGCTCTTATCTGAGTTGGTGTTCTCCAACTTGTGTTCTGGTTTCAAGCCCTTCACCACACCAGACTACGTCCGGTTCTTGGCCGTTTTCTTTCCGTCGGCTCTGTCCTTCTTGATTCTGCCACCGTTGCCGCTTGTTCCGACCTTTCCGGATGTGCCAACTCCTTCGGACGGCTCGGCTTCCTTTTTCCTCTTGTCTCCCCCTTTGATGGTTCTTTCTTCCTCTCCGACTCCTTGTTCGGTGCCATCTGTTCCCTTTCCTTTTCTCCCCCTCAAGTGCAGCACGACGAGATACTGAACACCAAGCATTTCGGTGAAGTGTTGCAATTTGTCCTATCCGAGCGGTTTGGTGAAGATATCGGCAATTTGCCGATCCGTCTGAACATACCGAAGTTCTACTTCATCACTCAAAATCCGTTTACGCACAAAGTGATAGTGGACTTCTATGTGCTTCGTCCGAGCATGGAACACGGGGTTCTTGGCGAGTTGAATGATGCTCATGTTGTCACAGTAGATCAGGATCAGG
This sequence comes from Azolla caroliniana, assembly GCF_043228905.1. Taxonomy (NCBI): domain Eukaryota; kingdom Viridiplantae; phylum Streptophyta; class Polypodiopsida; order Salviniales; family Salviniaceae; genus Azolla; species Azolla caroliniana. The sequence continues at coordinate 15,977,950 of NW_028230444.1, forward strand.
GTCGGTACCTCAATCCATAGGTCTCGCAGTAGTCGCCAAAGCCAGATGGCTTCATAAGTGGCATTGGTAGCGCCCTAGTATTCAGCCTCAGTGCTCGATAGAGCCACTGTTGGCTACTTTTTGCTGCTCCACGCAACAACCACGCTACCCAGAGAAAACATGTAAGGCAATTTGCCGATCCGTCTGAACATACCGAAGTTCTACTTCATCACTCAAAATCCGTTTACGCACAAAGTGATAGTGGACTTCTATGTGCTTCGTCCAAGCATGGAACACGGGGTTCTTGGCGAGTTGAATGATGCTCATGTTGTCACAGTAGATCAGGATCAGGGTCGGTACCTCAATCCATAGGTCTCGCAGTAGTCGCCAAAGCTAGATGGCTTCATAAGTGGCATTGGTAGCGCCCTAGTATTCAGCCTCAGTGCTCGATAGAGCCACTGTTGGCTACTTTTTGCTGCTCCACGCAACAACCACGCTACCCAGAGAAAACATGTAACCGAAGGTGGATCGGCGATCCGATGCATCACCAGCCCAGTCGGCATCAGTATATCTGACTAGCTTCCGAGCTATACTGTGTCGGTATAACAATCCCCGGTCCTTCGTGCCACTGACATACCGGAGTATCCGGTGTGCGCACTAAAGGTGCTCGACGGTTGGCTTCTGCATGAACTGGCTTATCACTCTGACCGGGTAACTGAGGTCGGGTTGAGTGATTGTTAAGTATATCAGGCTTCTGATGATTTGTCGGAACCGTTTCTCATCGCAGGTCGGTCCAGAGTTGGGACAAATCTTCTGGTTCCGGTCCAAGGGTGTGGAGACAGGTCAGCACTCCGTCATACCAAACTTGTACAACATATTCAACATATAGTGTTGTTGTGAGAGCAATATGCCGTCAGGGGTTCAGATCACCTCGATCCCGAGAAAATAATGAAGGTCCCCTAGGTCCTTCATTTCAAATGCGTCCGACAGCTAGGACTTTACTCGGTCGATTTCATTGAGTTCGGGTCCGGTGATGACTTAATCATCAACATAAAGTAGGATGCAAACCGGACCGTTCGGACCTTGCCGAATGAACAACGACGAGTCGGATTTAGAGGTCACAAACCCCATCTTACGCAACTGGTGCATGATCTTTGCATTCCAAGCTCGAGGGGCTTGTTTCAGACCATAAAGCGACTTCTTGAGCTGGCACACCGCTAACTTGTTCATCTCCGACTGAAAACCGGGAGGTTGGATCATATAGACCAATTCTTCAAGGTCACCTTGAAGAAACGCATTCTTCATGTCCATCTGGTGAAGACTCCACCCCCTTACCGCAGCAACCGCCAGTACCACACGAACCGTTGTCATCTTCGCTACTGGAGCGAAGGTCTCGTTGTAATCGATTCCCTCGGTCTGTGCGTATCCCTTCGCCACTAACCGGGACTTGTATCGGTTAACCAAACCGTCGGCATTTTACTTTACCTTGTACACCCATTTGCAACCGATCGGTTTATAGTGTCGGGGAGGGTCAACGAGGTCCCATGTGTCATTGGCATCTAGTGTCCACATTTCTTCCTCCATAGCGGCACGCCAATTTGTGCCCTTTGTCGCTTCTACGTAGCTCTCCGGCTCACGCACTTCTGCCACCTTAGTCATGAACGCATAATGATGCGCCATGTACTCATTGTACCCGTACTACGTAACGGGGTTCTTCAGGCGGGAAGACCGTCATAACTTGGTATTACCCGGTTTCGAACCCTTCTTGGCCAAGTCGGACGTCGTTCCCGAAGATCCGCCTTCATCCTTTCCGGAGTCGGATTCGCTCCGATCCGACTCAACGTTGCCGGTTTCGTATTCCGGCATCTTCTTCTTCCCCTTCTCTTTGCACGTGAACCGTCTCCTCGGTTCCTTGCGCGGGGAGACCACAGAAGAGTCTCCACTATTCGCCGGTTCCTCATCTGACTAGTCATCCCTACTCAACCGCTCATTCGGTCCACTTAGCCGGAATGAGATGGGACTCTCTTCTAGAGTGTTGAAGTCTTCATCTTCTACCTGGACCTCCTAGGGCTCACTAGCCTCATCTTTCGGAATCGGGTCTTCGTCAGAAGTTGGAGTCGGTAAGGAGTACCATGATGCTGTCTCATCAAACTCAACATCTCGGCTTACTCGGACCTGCTTAGTCCAGGGGTTATAGCACTTATACCCCTTCTGCTCATGCCAGTAACTAACTAGAATGCACTTCTCCGACTTCGGATCCAGCTTCCTCCGCTTCTCATCCGGTACATGCACATATGCTATGCTACTGAATATCTGAAGGTGTCTCAAATTCGGCTTTCGCCCAAAATACAACTCATGTGCTGACACCTTGTCACCGATCCGGTTTTGGATGTAGACGACCATTCGGACCGCCTCGACCCAGTAGAAATGGGGCATGCTCTTCTCCTCCAGAATTGCCCTTGTCGCGTCGATAATCGACCGGTTCTTCCTTTCGGCCACACCATTTTGCTCCGGTGTGTACCTACAGTTGAATTCTCTCCGAATTCCGTTCTATTGCAGACAATTGTTGAATTGGCTGGAAAAGTATTCTTTCCCGCCATCCGACCGCATGCACTTGATCTTCCTCTCTGTTTCCCGTTCAACCAAGATTTGAAGGTTCTAGAAACACTCGAAGACTTCGCTCTTCCTCTTGATGAGGTAGATCCACATGTGCCGGTTGTAGTCATCAATGAAGGAGACGAAATACCGACTCCCGCCAAGACTAACGTCTTGTGTCGGTCCCCATACATCCAAATGGATTAAATCGAGCTTGTTATGGCTCCGGTTTCGATCGATGGGGAATGGAAGCCGATGTCGCTTCCCGAGTTGACAGGCTTCACAAATTTCGGCAAACCAAAAACAACTTGTTTCGATTGAAAGTCTCAAACCCTCTGATAATTGACGTGGCCGATCCGCTTGTGCCACAGGTCGATGTCTGATTCGACCTTCTGCCCTTTCGCAAACATAGCAATGCTGACATCATTAGTGTTGAGGATGAACATCCTCCCGTCTCTGTGCCCTTGCGCAATCCAGAAGTAGTCTTCTTTATCGAGTTAGCCTTGTGCTTCATCACGAAGGCTGGCCCTTTACCAATTTCCCAGTTCTGGATCCTTCCGCGTAGTGTGAGCTTTGCCGGTTCTCCCGATCGGTTTTGCCGGATTCGGATTTGTCCGAATCGGCGCGCTTCTTCCAGCACTCGCTTTCTCTGTGGCCCTTTTTGCCACAGTACTAGCATTCCGTGTCGGCCTTTCCTTGTCGGTTCTCGGCGCCGCTTTGACTCCCCCTGCTTGTGGAGGATCCGGAACTACTGTCGGCACAACCTCTGTGCCTCCGGTCCTGCTCTTTTCGGCCGCCTCCATTGTGTGTTGACCCACCTCGTCCACCACGTCCATGGGGCCGATCTATCCCCGTGTACAACATCTGGTCGTCTGATTGAGTGGTCCTTGACCCACTTGCATGGTTTTCTTCGACCATCAACATCGATTACAAGTCAAATAAGGACGATGGTTTCTCCCGGGTGCAGATCGCTATTCGGATTGGCCCATACCTTTGCGCTAGACCACTGAGGTAGATTTGTACCATCTCGTCTTCGTCCACCGTCACGTTGATGGACCCGAGTGTGTCACAAATCTCCTTTATCTTGGTGGTGTAGTCCATAACCGACATGTCTCTTTGCCAGATGTTGTTCAACTCTTGTCGGACCTACAACTTACGAGCCGTGGTACTTGCGACGAAAATCTTCCGTAGATTTTCCCAGGCCTCCTTCGACGTCTTTGCATCCTTGATGTAGTTGAGCATTTGATCATGCACACCGGACGCGAGACAGTATAGTACCCGACTCACTCCTTGCTCCCATACCGGAAGTCTTTGTGTGACGGCTCCAGTGCCGCTTCATTTGTTCCTTCCACGAAGCTCCAATATCCATGCCCCAATAGGTACTGGTGCATTTTATATGACCAAGACGCATAGTTGCTCCGGTCGAGCTTCTCTGTTGGAAGTGAACTCGCCATTCCTCTTTCCATATCTTCTCTCTATTTGTTGTTACTAGGTTCTAGGGTTCGTCTATGGAAGCAAATGTCGGCTGCAGAGGTTCTCAACCCTTGTGCTCTGATACTATGTGAATGTTAATGTGCGGAAGCATTAGATAGAACCGACTCAGCTGGATAGCAACAAAAAATGAGATGAAGGTTTAATGGAAAAGCTTAAAACACAAAGGAGACACAGAGAACATAACATAAAACTATATTCAAAAATTAACTCTAAAACTCTGTACATACAACGTGCTAAACAACACTATTTATATAAGTCCATAAAGGATTGACAGAAGTACTAACAGGTACTTCAATGCTCACACATGCGATTGACACTAACTACGAGACAATGATTACCTAGTAGTCTAGGCTACTACTAGGCTTTCGGTTCCCGCTCGAATCCGGCTCTCCGATTCAGTCAGTTGTTTCCGGATACCGATCCGGCTCATCCTTCCGGATGCCGATCCGGATCCGGTTGAGCTTGCTCGCTCAACAATGCGCGTATGAGCGATAAACTCTCAGATTTTTTCAATAGCACTATTAAGCAAGGATGCCTACTCTCACCAATTCTAATTGGTTTATGCATTGATGAAATTGAAAAAATGGTTTCCAAGTTTGTAAATGAAGAAGTTGCAATTGGGAATGTTTTGTTATTATGCTTTTGCTATATGCGGATGATGTAGTGTTTTTTGCAAATACTTTAGGAGATGCGCAAAAGCTTATGAAGGCATTGGAAAAAAATTGCATGCATACGAAATTAAGTGTAAATAGCTCTAAAACAAAGATTGTGCTTGTGAAAAGCCAAAAAAGAGATAAGCCATGCATATATACAATAATGTACCACTTGAATGTGCGGAAAGCTTCAAATATCTTGGCCTTGAAGTTCCTTCAAATCATAGATTGAATGAATGTGCTACACGCCACTTAGAGGTGGGAAAGCGAGCATATTATGCATTTGAGAATACATGCAATCATGGAGATATTAAGTGTTGGGACCTCAAGAAATACCTTTTCGACACTTTGGTGACACTGGTGCTTGACTATGGGGTGGTAACATCCCTAGATCTACTCGGAAAGAGTTTGAAAATGTCCAAAAACGTTTTCTTACAAAGTTTCTACAAGTCAAGAAACAAACATCATACATCTTCCTCCTCCTTGAGATGGGATCACTTCCCATTTGAGATCATGTCCATGGAAAGGGGTTGTTGAATACATGCTTAAGGTTCAAAAAAGTCCCTCACATTGACTTCCTAGAATCTCATGGGAAGCAAGGAAAAAGATCATAAAGATGCATAAAAGCAAATTTTTGTGTTCTAGTTGGATGCAATATATTAAAAAGTGGTTTGGTAGATGGGATGCAGCATCTAAAGTGAAAATCCCAAATTGGATATTTGAACAAATTGCAGACAAATTTATGTGGGAAATAACAAGCCTGTTTATTTCATACCAAACAAAAAAGCAATCCAATCGAACATACTTCCAATGATATCATATTATTTGTTAGGCGGGGGTAGACATGGATGGTAGAAAAGAACGGGGAATCACAAGGTGTATGTATAGAGGGGTGAGTAGAGAGAACGAGGAATCGCAAGGTCCAATGGGCAGGCAAGGGCAAAAGTGTATTTATTCTGTGAAGGCAGGCAAGCGAAAGTATCTCCAACATTGTGGGCTGCGTATGGACGCATTTTCCGCGTGCGTGTGTGCGTGCGTGCGTGTGTGAGTGGAGTGCTTGCGAGCGTGGGGCCGGATAATAAAAGAAAAGTCTTGTACTCATTCCATTCCCAGTCATATATATATATATATGATGGATGCGCTCGCTGGCTCGCTCGCTCTTCTTCTTCATTTCTCACACTAACCAAGTCTCTCTCATTTGGACTCTTCTCAAGTCTTTTACCACCAAAGTCTGTCTCTTGTCTTGTCTTGTCTTGTCTTGTATCTGTTCGTTCATCCACACTTTTTCCTGCTCTTCTTCCTCCCTCCTGCAATTCTAGGGTTTCCTCCCATCTCTCTCTCTCTCTCTCTCTCTCTCTCTGTGCGTTTCTCTGCGCATCGAGTCTTCCGTTCTTCTTAGTGCCACGTCCTTCTGTTGCCTCGACTACTTCTGCAGCTTTCATGGCTTCTCCAAGGTATGAAAGTGCTCCTTTCTTTTCTGGTCGAACCTCTGCAAGGATTTTTTTTTAAAATTTTCCTCTGGGATCTTCTTTTATGTTAAATACCAATTCTTGCAGCTTCTGCATTGCGTTTCTTTTTCTTTCTTCTTTGATGCTGCTACAGTTCACGTGGCTTTGCACGGCTCCCTCAAATTCAGAAGGTAAGACTAATATCAGTCTATACTATATACCATAGAATGGATTCATCCATGTATATATATATATATATATATATATATATATACACACACACACACACGAGGGAAAAGAAGAAATGAGAAATGAGAAAAAGATGGAGGCTATACTGCGTATGCATTCTGGCTTACATTATATTGGAGCCAAAATCTAGCGAGAAATCAAAGCAATCTATATGTTTTCGTTAGAATTGGACATAAGCTCAATCTAGAAGTATACCTATTTCACGAGATGAATTGAAAACATCAAGAACAGATCTGATGACACACCAAACAAAAATCTGATAAAAGCAAGCAAAGCATGCCGTTCTCTTAATTGAGATGAGCATAACGGCTTGAGTATTTAATCATAAGTATAGTTTACTATTTATCGAAGATCCATCAATATTTGAGATGAAATGCTTTCTAGATTTTCAAGTTTTAATGGTACATTCCCAGCAAAAAATGTAATTTACAGTTAAGTTTACAAATGCTAGGGTTCTACACTGATAAATTTGCTGACCAAGCATAATTTTGTACTGTTTAAGTGTCTTTTCTCGAGGACTGCTTTGCATCAAGTATTCTATAAATCTACTGGATATCCTAGGATATAATTCAACATCATCATGCCAGTTCCTATTAAGCCTATAAATATATTTGGAGGTGGCTTTGTGGAAGCCCATAGCTTCACCTTTACCACGTTCGCTCTTACTTCTCATGTGTAGTGATAATCCTTGCTGTTGAGATGTCGTTGTAGCCATGGATGGGATACTCAAACCAAGAGTAAATCATCAACATAGAGGACACTGTGAATGGGGCCACCTGATAAGTCGTGCCATCTCTTCAGCCACATTGGACACCTTCTCAATGACGTAGAGTCCAAAAAGAGTAGGGAGATTACACATCCTTGATTGATGTGTCTTGTGTTTGTGATGATATCCTATAATCTGTAAAGCATTCTATACAGCCCAACATGTGCTCATATAGTGCACATATTATCCCTTTCATGGAGAATGGATTTCAGAGTGATTAGTCTAGAAAATTTCAGCATGTTATAGTATCAAAGCCTTTGTGGAAATCCACAAAGAAACCAACAGCAAGCATCTGAAGCTCTAATAGATTTGGGATCTCCCAAAGCAAAGGTACCCAAGGCTTACAGTTAGGTCATCAAAACAATTGGCTGAATATGGAGACAAAAAATCATTGTTAGTATGTTGAAATGTAAGAATGGTTCTAGTTGCTTGGCATAAGTTAAATGTACTAACCCCATTCCAATATAGCTTGGAATGTCCACACCTAAGCATAATTATAGGGGAAAAGAATAAAGCGATCCAAGCTGATATCATTCAATTGGATTAAATAGTCCATTGTAAGGATCTCTTCTTCTTATGTCTATCTCATGTGCTTTGTAGTGTGATAGAGCAGCTCAAGACCTCTTCACATCAATTAAAATTTGTGATAGGTAAATGTCATGCAAACCATTTGGAAGAATGGGCATGCCAATTGTGCTTTTCGTGGGTTAGATATGCACAAATACCCCTTGAATAAAGAATTTTCCAATTGTTTCATCATGGAGTGGAATTTGAAGAACACCATGTTTGTCATTGTGCTGGTTTTTATGAAATACAGAAGGGCATATTGTTGCCTCTTTAATCAAATTTGGCCCACTATGCAAGGTAATGGAATAAGGGCCAATGGTGCTTGGGACTTTTCTTGTTAGAACTCAAGAGTTAGAGGGAGAAGTTGTTGAAGGACAACAATAAAACCACACACGCTCAATAACAAAAAACAATTGCAACTTTCTTTAGCCCCATTGGTGAAGTGTGTGGTTTAATTTGACAAATAAAGGCTATTATCTCTCCCAATCACAAGTTCTTCCCTCACTTTGGAGATCAAACTACGCTAGAGATATTTTGAAGACAAAACTCACAGCATATTTGACTTGAGAATCTTACATGTATAGATGAGAAGACTCTTTTGTCACATCTAATTCCAATTCTATTTTCTTTTTTATTTACTTGCAACATTAAGATTTAATGCCTTATTTGGTCTTACAGGCCATTTTTTACCTCTTAAAAGACATTATTATGTCTTTCTTTCTCCATTGTAATTGCAGTCTTAATTAAGTGTTAACTAAAGGGCGACTAAGTTAATTTAGTGTTAACTATGGGCTGCCTTTTGTGGTTGGGAAGTGATCTTTCTTCCTTCGCACTATGTGCCATGTAGTTGGTTGGAGCCATCTTTTGTGATTGGCAATTTCCATCAACTCCCGCAAACAACTCACTTATTGATAAGCATGTGTTGTGCTATGAAGGATCAAACATGTAAATGGAGAATGTCCACTCATGTTGAGCAATATTGTTTCTTACTTTTAACAAATAGAAGTTGAACTACAAAGATTGGAATGTAATTTTCTTCTCTTCACTTGCGATCTTGTACTTTGTGTTTTTTGCAATGTCCGTCTAATCTTTGCTTTTCGTTCCTTTGCATTTTTTGAAATGTATGCGTAACCTTTGAGTTCTTGTCTACAACATTTTCTACAATGTTTGCCTAGTTTCTGTAATCAGGTTAATCTTTTTGTTCCTCCCTCTATGGTTTGCATTTCTCCAACCTAATTCTTGCACCTATTGTCCTAGCTATTGAATACAATGGATTACGAATGGACAACAAATGAAGATATGCTTCTGAACTCCCATGAAGATGGTCTAGATCAACGGAAGACCCCAAAAAGCTACAATAGAAGAAAAGAATGAGATGGGAGCACCCTGACAAAGTGCCTAAAGGGCGCACGAGGCACCCAAAATTACATTAGATATTGAAGAAGGGAAAGGTGATCTCTTATCTCATTCATTTACCCAAGAGATCAATCATATGAGAGATGGCATACAAAGCACTTTAAAAGAGGAAATGCAAAAAGATATAGGAAACCAAAAAAATAGTTGCATATCTCTCTCAAAATGGAGTTATTAGAAGCCATACAAAAGGACATAAGGAGTCTTGTAAAGAAATTAAACCTTGAACTTAAAGATGGCATTTTTGCAGTACTAAAAAGATGAAATATCCTCATATCATGTCGAACTAGTAGCTATTGACGTTGAGTTACAAAAAGGACATGGAGCTTTGGAAAAATTTATTCCACTTTTAAAGACAATGTAATTAAGGAATTGCAAACATAGGTAGAGATGGCCAAAGATGCCAAAGCTCAAGTTGAGCATGCTAACAAAGAAATTAAAGCAAACACTCCCAAAATAGAGGTTGTAAAAAAGCAAAAAGGAACATTGGTGGATAAGATGCAATGATGAATGCTACATGAGAAGATGAAGCCAAAAGAAAAGCTCGTGTGTTCCATGTTCGAATGGTTGGTTGAGAAAGGACGCCCACAAGAAGATTCCAAGAACTTCGAGCAAAGATTGAGCATAAGATACTCCATTTATTTCTAAATGGAGGGTAGGAAGAGATGAGGCTAGAGCTAAAGCCTTGATCATTCACTTCATGGATATGGAAAAGAAAAAAGCTTTCATATCCAAGACAAGGGCAGTTCAAGATGATTTTTTTTAGATGAAAATCTCACTCCAACTCAAGTAGCACATTGCAAAGAAAAGATGCCACGTAGCACATCACAAAGAAAACATGCCGCGAGTGCTCGATGCAAGAAAGGAAGGAAAATGGGTTGTACATAGAGATGGGAAGGTCATTATTGTAGAAAACAGGGTTACATGACCCTTAACATGACTATGGAACTGCCACTGCTTTTTTGCTAAGACCTTTATTCATGAAGGTTTTGCTTTAATTTCTTTATGAGCATGTTCAGGTTGAGCTTTCACATCTTTGGCCATCCTTGCACTTTTTCACATTTTCTTATTAACATTGGCTTCAATTGTGGAGATACATTTTTCCACTACTTGTCCATTTCGTAAATCGACATTAATTACTACGAGTTTGACCTTATTTGAAGATATTTCATCCTTTAGCTATTGTGACAAGTTATCTTTAAAAGTTTGATTTCTTAACAAGATATGTTGTGTCTCTTTGTATGGCTTCTAATCAAAGTTCGTAATATTCACATACGTCCAATCTGGTAGACATATACGAATGTTTGTATAAGTTCGCATATAATACGTGATATTCATTTTCCTTTTTCTATTTTATTTAGGAATGAGTTACAAACTTACAACAATCTACTAAGAAACTGAGAAGGAGGCCGTGCGACCAATGTAACAAGGAGGGCGCGCGGCCTCCACTCATGGCCTTCCATCCTCGCACTCGTGCCCACCCTCTTGATTCACCCTCATCTTCACGCTCTCACCCTTAGGATTCACCGTCACAATTCACTGTCACGCCTTACAAAGGACCCCTCATGAGTTACAGTTCCCTCACTTTTACCCTCTTGCACATTTTCCTATATCCTCAAACAACAAACCAAGGTAATGTCACGTGCATCTAATAAAAAATATCATGGGCCACTCTTTCTCTATCATATGTCCTATTGTCACACAATTTGATGCATTATACATACATACTTGCAATACATTTGTTCGGCCAATTTCAAGAATAGTAGATTTTAGAATATTAAAGATATACTCTCTTGTTTTACATTCGTCACTTGTATCCACAGACCTCAGAAAGATTGAACCAAGCATTGATGAAGCGAGAACATTAATTATGGGCCTATTTCTAGTATCTAACCAACTGTCACTTACTATAGTGCATCCATATATTTTCTATTTATCTTTAATGCATGAAAGTTTATCTTTAACATATTTCATTTCTTCATCTAGGTATCTCTTTCCTAATTGGAAAGAACTTGGTGGCTTATATGAAGGACTAACCTTCGTAGTTGCTTGAAGCATGTCATGAAAAAATGAGTTATCAACCTTTAGATGTGGAATATCCTCTACAAAAAAGAACCTTCTCACTGATTCATCGACAATTTTATTCAAACTTTTTTGTCGAGACATTTGTAGTGATCTGCCACTATTCTCAATTATCCTCTTCTTACATGATGAAGATGGCATGTCATTTATAGATGCACTAGTAGATGGCACAACATTTGCGTTAGAAGTACTTGCGTCCACATTATTGTCACATTCCACAATACAATTTTCATTGGCATCAAGAATTTTATGAGCATCAACATTTGATATCAATTTCTTATCTCATCTTTTATTAGTCCAATCACATTGTGACATTTATCAACACCTTGTCCTTTTAACCCAAAAGATGTGCTTTAATTCGTGTGGACACCAACAAATACATGCTTGTAACGTTTGCATTCAATTACATGCATTCCTTTTGTCGTTTCGTTTCACCACAATAACATGATCCCATAAAAAACTCTTTTGTTTACCTATACTCAAGAAATTGTAATCAACTCTTGTGTCAAGGTGTCACTTATGGAAGAGGGTAAAAGTGAGGGAACCATGAATCGTGAGGGCAACTTGGTAAGGCGTGATGGCGAATTATGAAGGTGAATGGTGAGGGTGAGCGTGAAGATGAGGGTTAATCAAGAGGGTGAGCGCGAGTACAAGGATGGAGGGCCGCAAGTGGAGGTTGTGTGCCCTGAGGATGAGAGCGTGAGGTTGAGGGAGAGTGTGAGTGTTGAGGATGGAGGGTTACGGGTGGAGGTCCACCATGGAGATCGCGCGCGCCTTGTTCGCTTCGTTGTTTGTGTGGCCTCCTTCCGAGTTTCTCAATAGATTGTTGTAAGTTTGTAACTCATTCCTAAATAAAAACAAAAAGGAAACGAATATCACTCATTATCGCGCGCCTTTTAATAACTCTATTTTGAGAGAGGCATGCAACTTTTTTTTTGTTTCCTTATCTCTTGTTACATTTTCTTGGTTAAGGCTTTTTTAATGTCATCTCTCAAATCAAATGACTGAAGAGATCACCTTCCCCTCTCAATATCTAATAAAATCTGCATTTTGAGTGCATTTGGTCACCCTTAGGGCACTTTCTAGGAGTGCTTGACATTGAGAAAGAAAGATATATTAATGTCTTTTATGAGGCCCAAATGGTCTATGAGACCAAACAAGATATTGCACTTTAAAATGTTGCCTCATCTTTGTGGACAACAAACCAAAATAAATGCAACTAAGTAAAAAAGGAAATAGAAATAGAGTAAAGCCTAGACTAAAGAATCTCATAATCTATACATGTAAGATTCTCAAGATGAGAAGTACAATATATCTGGCTTTAGATAGCTGGGCTTCATAGTCCATTACCTTGTGTAGTGGGCTGATGCCTTGCTAAAAGAGCAATGGTATCTCCCTCTTATTTCATAAAAACAGCACAATTATAAACATAGCGTTCTTTAGATTCTACTCTATGATGACACAATTGACGAATTCTTTCTTCTAGAGGTATTCGTGCATATCTTCCTACCTCAATCTCAAACTGATGTGAAGAAGTTTGCGACCTCCCTATCACACTGCGCAACATAGAGGATAGATGTATGTTCATATAAGAAAGCATGATAATGTTTCCATCCTCCGATGTGTAAAAAGTGTCTCATAATGGGTCATTTTCTTTCCAATGGATGTTGTGGGGATGACCCATGTTATTTTGTTTTCCAATTTGACAATATCAGTTCGGATCACAATGTTCTTTTCCTCTTTGATCATGTTTGATGGGGACAATCCATGTTGTATTGGAATGGGGGTAGTGCATTTATGTTTATGCCATGTGAATCAAACCATTGTTGGGTTTCAGCTTACCAACAATAAATAAGTGGGTTGCTGAGGACTTTGAAGAAAAGCCCTAAACCCTAGTCTTCTCAAGGCATCTCAAATGATATAAACATGTATGCATATGAGGTTTCCAAAGTATGCCATATATTTGGATCCTCCATCAGGATTAGGAGACAAGGTTCTTTGATGTGGCATCAAGCTTTTGGGTGTTTATCTACTCCTGAAGAGGTGGTATTGATCCCAATATCTTGTTTTTTCATAGATCAGTTTTTCTTAATATAGACAGGTGAGGATCGTTATTTGTTTGTGTCATTTTCCAAATGCTTATGTGAGTGGAAAACTATCATAACATTCCTCCACAATCCTTATCATACCAAGGATTCTGACGCATGTTTACATGGGTGTGAAGTCCTAAGGGTATGTGAAGTAAACTGTAAAGTAAATGAGTTTGGATTGAGTCTATGGAGGTTCATAGCAGTCCAATAAGTCTCCGGTTGTTAGATTCAACTGACTAAACATGCAAAGCTATGATAGAAGCAATGTGTAACAATAAACCATGGTGCAAAGCAGTGCTTTGGTTGGTGTTTTACTCCTTAGTTTCATTTTGGCCTTTTCAAGATGTTTTCATAACAGTTCATTATCTAAATTTATCATCCCAGATTATGCTGAAATGTTGATCTTGTTTATATCTGAAAATATTACATTCTACAATTGTTATATGTACAGGTAATGCATTGACGGTAGTGAAATCTTTGTTACAGGATCCTCAAGGAAGGCTCTCCTCTTGGGATGCTAACCTTGTAGATCCATGTAGCAGTTGGCAAGGTGTAACATGCATCAATCAGAATGTTGATACAGTGTAAGATTGATGAAATTTCCACATCCTCTTATTGAGTAGCATTTGTTTTCAAACCAATGAAATTGCAGGCTCTTATCTTTGTTGTTTGGTAGGGCGCTGCCGATGTGTGGGCTATCTGGTACTCTCTCCAGTGCTATTGCATCTTTGCCTGAACTACGGACACTGTAAGCAGCACATGCATTTCATTTTAGCTTAGGATGATATTCCTATTCCCATAGCACAATAAAATACTGAAATTTTGAAGTACTGCTCATTAATTACTGAGTTACCCTAGTCAAGTTATTGGAGTAGAGGCAGTTATTATTTAAATTCTTTCAATTTGTTACCAAACTTCCCTGCAATCCTTAGTTATGTTTATATTGAAGAGATAACATCTGGGTCAATTATGTATTGTTTTGACTCCAATTTGTTGTTCTCTGTGTGTAGACATCTGTATGCTTCCATAGGGTTGTCATCATTATAACATATTGGCTAACATGCAGGATTCTTCAAGACAACAATATAAGTGGGTATTTACCCAATGAGCTAGGAAACTTGTCGAATTTGGTGACATTGAAAGTACAAAACAATTCTTTTACTGGTCCAATTCCAAGTACATTGGGCAACCTCACTGAATTAAAGACATTGTGAGTCATCTTTATCATGTTGTATTTTTATCACTGAATCAATAAGCTATTGCTTGGCGTATATATTAGGAAATTCATGATTTTGAAACTATTTCTGAGTAAATCAAGTTCGATTTCTATGAAGATTCATCAATTTTTTATACAAATGTGAAAAATAATTTATCAGAGTAAAAGAGGACATCTTCCAAAGTTCCCTTTTTGGGAGTAGCTAGTCTGTCTCCATGTGCAGTTCTTGTTTTCAAGATGTCATTGTGGAATGCAGCTCTATTTTAACATTCCTTTTCCTGATTTCCCTTTTCTCGATCGAGTATTATTTTTGGCGTCAGCTCTTGATGTTTCATCCAGAATGCCTGTTCTTATTCTTCTTCTTTTTGAGAATGAGAACCCTACTGAGCTTTTCCTGTGAGTATGGAGTTCATTGATAAACAAGAATATGTGTATGTCTTGTCAAGGCTCGAGTACCTTGTGGCACTAGAGCAAGTGATAAGTCTTGTAGTGAAATTTGATAGTACATGATCACAGGTCTGAGAAATCTTGATTAATGTGGTAGATTTCCAAGTTCTTGCATGTGACATCCCAATTGGATAAAGAAACATTAAACTGCCATGGGTTATGCAATGGTGTGAAGGATTTGCTTCTTATATTTCATGAAATACTATATATAGGGAAAATCTCAACATTGTCAAATCATTTTGTTCAACACCAATCTTCAGCATGATGTTATAACTCTTGTCTCTTTTGTCCATAATAAAAGTTCTTTTCCTTATTCCTCTTTTCTCAATCTAGTAATGTTGAATTCTATATGGAAGTCCACAAAGTAGCAACAAACCTCTTTTTATGCGCACTGCCCTCCTCGATAAGGGCTTGGAGGGTCAATGTGGACAAAAGCTTCTCAGCTGAAGATGCACTGATGGTCATACAAGCCTGATTTGGCAGACCAAGTCTCCTCTGATATGCCACCTTAAGTGAATTGTGTGGGGATCAATGAATAATATGTACTGCAGTTTGTAAAACCTCTCCCCAAAATGCATGATGGAGATTAGCTGCAGACAACATACATCAAACCCTTTGACATAATGTCCTATTGTATCATTAAGCCATACCATTCGATGTTGGATTGTAGGGAGTTGTAAGCTCTCTTTTAATTCCATTTTTTGCACAAAAAATTGTAAATCGAATATGCCAATTACTCTCCTCCATTGACTATCGTCAGACATTTCAATTTAAGACCTGTTTGAGTAGTGGTAAATGCATGAAAGTTTTTGAACACAAGAAACACTTCAGTCCTTAACTAAATACACCCAACACTTTCTAGTTTCAGTTTCAGACGTATTTTGAGTTGTAATATATGCATGAAAGTTTCTAAAAGCATCAAACACCATAGTCTTATCCTCTACTAAATACACCCAACACTTTTTGGAGTAATCATCAATGAAAGTTATGAAATTTAAGGAGCCTCTTGAGGATTTAGTAGAATTGTACATAAAACAAAGTGTAAGTGGTGGTATTTTACTTAAAGAACAAGTACAATAAGAACTCTTTACTTGTTTTACATTAGTGCAGTCATTGCAAAATTTAAGCTTGTTAATTTTGGTCCCTAACTTATGAGAAGAGAGTAGAATGTCCAAGGCTTTTTGGCTCATATGGTTTTAACCTTTTGTGCCACAATTCGACTTCATTTTCTGCTTCTGCAACTGCAATGAATCGACCACGAAGAGCTCAACATGAGAGGCAATAGAGTGGACCTCTCTTGCTTCTCTGGGAAATGAATCTTGAATCGCATACAACCTTCCATGCTCCACTCGTGGAAATTGTGGAATAACCCTGTAAATCAAGCTGACCCACAGACAACAAGCTCTTCTTTATCCCCAGAACAAAATGAACTTGGTCTAGTTTCAGCTCGTGACCATTCTCCATGGCCACACTAGCAATGCTAAGGCCTTCAATGTTGCAAGAACTGTAATTGCCAAGATAAACCGTCCCAAAGTTAATTGTGAAAAATGAAAGAAAGCACTCCCTAGAAGGAGTGCAATGAAAGGAGGCACCATAGTCAATTATCCATGTCCAAATAACATAATCTTGTACTAATAGCAATGCATTTACTAAAGCTATATCAATAATTCTGATATCTGAGCATGTCTTTTGTGTCAAGAATCTCCTCAATGATGACATCAATGACTATATTTTCCTTCGTTTTCTCTTTTCCTTTGTTGTCCCCAACATCTTTCTTTTCTGTTGTATCTTTTTTATTCTTCTTTTTTCTTTCCAGGTCTTGTTTGTAAAATCTACAGTCAAGCTTTTTTATGCCCTTTACAGCTATTTACTTAGAAATATTTATTTTATTTTGATTTGTTGTTCTCAAAGACAAAACACTTACAATGGAATCTCTTGTTTGGCCATATAGGCCATTTTGGCTCTTAAAAGACGTTAATATATATATATATATATATTATTTCCCCTTGCTTTTACATTTGTTCTTTATTTGTTGCAACTCTCCCTCTTGTTATGTTAGTAGAACTAGAAGACTCCCCAGCTATTCTTTGACAAATTTCTTCATCAAGGATCTCTCCTCTAACTCCATCAAATGTAATGCTTACACTATTTGGGAGTGAGACTCCAGGAGCCTCCCATGTTTCAAGCAATGTCATGAGTAAGAAGATTGCCTTCATTTTGTCGTGGAAGATCTGCAATCCCACATCTTGATGCTGATTGATTAGCCATTGAATGTTGAAATGTGTTTGGCTGCAGACTTGACATCTTCAAATCATGCATCCGTGAGCCTTCTCATCAAGTGAACTTTATTCATTGCAATGGTTGTCTTCAGTTTGTTCCATACCTCATGACCACTAGTCAGCCCCTTGATATTTACTAAAACTTCACTTGATACGACAATGTAAATGTGGGTATTCACCTTACAATTGAGCAATTCCAAAGTTGCATCATAGCTGATTTGTTTTCCTCCAAATCTTCTACACATCCTTGTAAGTAAAGTGTGTTTTCCATCATACATACCAGCTGATTTGTTTTCCTCCAAATATTCTACACATCCTTGTAAGTAAAGTGTGCTTTCCATTCTAACTTCCATAAGTCAAATCCATTGTCTTCGAATTTCCTGATTTCTACCCCAACACTGGCATATGTATTTGCCATGGTAAAAGGAATACAGCACAGACACAGACAAAACTCCCACTTATTCAAGGTGGAAGACTAAGGAATTGAGCTCTTGAAAAGATGCAATGCTTGCTAGAACTCAAGCAACATAACTTTAGAAAGAAAGAATATATTAATGTATTTTAAGAGGCCAAAAGGGCCTATAAGACCAAACACAAGAGATTCCTTCTTAAAATGTTATCTCATCTTTGAGAATAGCAAACAAAAGTAAACGTAACTAAATATAAAAATAAACATAATTAGGAATGAGACGTGACTAAAGAATATCGTCATCTATACATATAAGTAAAATATATCGTACTTTTTGTCTTTGAAAGATCTCTAGCATAGGTCGAGCCAAAATGGAGAGGTCTTCGAAGCGAGAGAAGCATTTGCATTGGCAGAGATAATAGCCTTTATCTGTCAATAACAAAGGTGATTGGATCGTGGTCGATGAGTACAGATCCTAAGTGCAAAACAAATTGCTATTGCCTGATCTATTGTAACACCTTTGTAATGTCCTAGTTGGGGGCCCATTTGTGTAGCCCTTGATTGAATTGTAGCATGAGTGGGAGTGATAGGGCTAAAGGAAGTTGTGATTATTCTTTGTCGATGAGCTTTTGTGGCTGTATTGTGGTCTTCCAACAATATCTTCTTGTGTCTCTTTAGTTCTAGCAAGAAATGCCCCAAGCACCATTGGTCCTCATTTTCTATTGCCTTGCATAGTGGGCAAAAGCCCTCCTATTGTTTAATCCCTCCTATGTCTTAAACCCCATAATTGTTTTTAGTTTCTATATCTCTACCTATAGATATTTCAGAAAACTGTCATTCTATCTTCTACTTCCTTACAACTGGTATCAGAGCAAGCGTTGAATCCTCCCAGGATCTCCATTGTTTAGTCACGCCTTTGATAAAGTGCCTGATGATAAGTCTTTCTTTGATGTGTGTAAAACGTCTCTTATTGTGGGCCATCTTCCTACCAAGAGATGTTGTAGGGCTGATCCATGTTATTCAGTTTTCCAACTCGATATCAGTTTGGATCACTCTATTCTTTTCCAACAAATGCTGATGTGACAGCTCAGTTATGGCCTCATAAATACATAATTAAGTCCGACTGGGAATATTGTCCAAGGGTCACATTCAGTGTACAACATTTTATTTTAGGATTTGTACTACAATTCTGGAAACGAGACTGTACAATTCTAACAGATATCAGAAAATTTTAATTATATAAAAAATATTTTTCTGGTTTGTTAGGAGCAACCTAAGGGCCATCAATCCCAACAGCCTTCCTTGTAATCGACAAAACAAAGCTATTATCTCCCACCATTGCATGTGCTTCCCTACCTTTCAGAGATCTCTCCATTTTGGACTGGCCTATGCTAGATACCTTTCGAATTAAAAAATTATGATCTATCTGACTTGAGAATCTCAAATATATAGATAACAGGATTCTTTAGTGCTTAGCTTATTTTGTTACGATTGTTTTGGTTTGTTGTTCTCAAAGATGAGACCACATTCTAAGGTATAATCTATTGTTTCATCTTATAGGTCATTTTGGCCTCTTAAATTATGTTAATATATCTTTCTTTATTTCTGATAATATGCAGAATGAAGAGAAACTAATATATAGTGTACCATCTTGAAGTATCATATGCATTATAAAAGCCGGATAAGAGAAGTTTGATATTTGGAAATGTACATGATAAATCACCTGCCCTTTACACTATTCATGCACGTCATCTGAATGTATCCTTTTCTTTTTTTATAAACTACTTGTTTCAGCTGGCTATATAGAATATCTGGCCAATTTTCCCAGCTTTATTTTAATTAACTTGTCTGCTTGCATCACCACATGGTTTGGGAAGATTAGATTAATCTTTTGTCAATGATTTATTTGCAGAATGCTGAATAACAATAATTTTACAGGAGAAATCCCTAGTTCACTAGCGAATATTGCCGACAGTCTGACTAATCTGTAAGTCTTTCATTAACTAAGTGTCAGACACAATAAAATGGTATTGAACTGCTGGTAAGGTAGGACTTGGGGTTATAGATTATCTGATTGTAGAAATTTTAGGCTACTTTGATTGTTTTTCATTGTAGCAATTCATCATTTATATTGAGCTCATCTTTTTCTGAAATGTCTGAGAGTATCATGTCTGAGGTGCACAAATAAAAAAAGATAGAAACCTAGAAAATGTAAAGCATGTCGGAAGTTGACCTTTGGTCTCTACAAAAAGATTGTAAAGATAAGACTGATGATTGATTGTATTTTGTGTGAAAGCATCTGTAAATCTTGGATTTGGCCTGTGCTTTTGGATGCTCAATTGCATTGACATTGGGGCACATGTGGTCTTCATAATATTCATGCTTCCTCCATATCAGCCTTCTGGATTGGATATGTCCTGGAAGCAGTCAGGATTTATGTCACAGAGCTTCCTTTGCAAGAGATTTGATCAGAGTGAAATCTGACATGTTAATTAGTTGTATTCCAGGAAATGTATCCCATGATGGTTGGTTTTTTTTGTAAAGCATATTTAAGTCCTGGAAGTAAAGCTTCTTTGCAGCCGCAGTAGTGATCTTTATGATATTCACAGTTTCATTGTGTTGTTGTGGATTTAATGTACACCTGTATCTCTAATCACTTGCTTTTAGCTTATCTTAACTTAGTTCTAATATGCTCATGTTCCATGGCACAAGTTTCAGCTGATTTAGTTTTAAGTTATCACTGGTCAGTTATTCAGCCTCCATGCTCTGCCTATTTATGGATTTTTGGGGAATTGGATTTGCTTTCCATGATTTACAAATTCCCTATAATTTTGTTATAATTTGTTTGTATATTATGGACCTGATTTAGTTTCTGATTTGAGTTTCATCATAACCTTCAAATTCCATTTTGTAGTAGTGTTTCATTGTTGTTTCAGCATTTTATTATGTTTCAATCGTGATACATGCATGGGGTCTTGTGAACTGTGGTCTATAGGTCTGCTAACCATGCACCTGATCCCCTGCTTGATGTGCAGCTGAAGTGCTATGTGATCCTTGTCCAAATTTTAATTTCATCTCACCATATCCTTTAAACTACTTCAACATAATACTCAAATCAACTGGCATAGCCCCGCTACTAGCTCTGATACAAATCTCAAAGTTTCACCATGGTTTTCTTTTCACTTGATGATGAAAATGAATGAATGAAAGAAATAGCTGATGAAATGAAAGAAAGATATATTAAGGTCTTTTAAGAGGCCAAAATGGCCAATAAGTCCAAACAAGTGATTACATCTTAAGTGTTGTCTCGTCTTTGAGAACAACAAATCAAAATGAAATAAATATTACGAAGTAAATATAAAAATAAATAAGGTAAAAAGAGACTACAAAATCTGGTTTTCGGCCCATGTAAGATTCTCAAGTCAGATATATTATAACTTTTGTCTTCGAAAGATCTCTAGCATAGGTTGATCTAGAATGGAGAGGTCTCCGAAGCGAGGGAAGCACCTGCGATGGTGGGAGATAATGGCCTTTATCTATCAATGACAAGGGTGGTGAGATCGTGGTCCATGGGGCTGGGGCCTACATGCACGACAAATTACTATTGCCCGATATATTTTAACCCTTTTGTTATGTCTTGTGAATTGCCAATGGTTTCTTGTGATTTGTCCTATTAAGATTTTTTGTGAAATAATATTTGATAGGGATCCCTGATGTACATCATTTTATTTGTGATTGTCATTTAATTCAACATAGTTGTTTACATTACTATAAGTGTGATGGTTTGTGGCTAATGTTTAAAATTAATTAATATTTACAGGGATCTGTCTAGTAATAGCTTGGTTGGACAAATTCCTCTTGGACTTTTCAAAATTCAAAGCTTCAAGTAAGCAAGTTAATAGGTCCTATCTTGCTTTTAAGTGTAGAGCTTCTATTGTTTCACATAATTGAGCTTTTCCTTGTTGTGTCAGCTTCACTGGAAATAACCTTGATTGTGGCGCTAACAACTCTCATCAATGCCAGTCCAGCTCTCTCTCACCGAGCAATAGTAGTAATGTTGTTTCATATGTAGTTTTTCAGTATTGGAGAGCTTTGAACCTTAGGTCTAAGATGGATTTTCTGGCTAGCTTCAACATCATCTACAAAAGCAGCCGTTGGTGGAGTCATTGCTGCAGCATTCATTGTTTTTGGAGTTGTTATTGCCCTTATATTCATTGAACGACGCCGTCGCAAAGGAATACTACTCAGAAAAGAGGTTTTTGTTGATGTTCCAGGTATGGCAAACCACCGAAATTTACTATTATCAGTTTTTTGACTTTCCAGGAATTTATGAAAGAAAAAGAGAGAGAAAGCAAAGGTAAAAGAAATATGCTTTTTTAATGGGAATAAAATTCATGAAACATGTGCCAGGAAAGATAATGAAGTGGAGGTGAGAACCAACAATCCGCAACGGTTCAGTTCAGTTCAAGAATGTCCAAAACGAACCGTTTTAAAATTTTGAAACTTGAACTGAACCAAATCAAACCGTTACAAAAATATCTAAACCATTAAACCGCTAAAACTGCAGTTTTGTGGTTTGGTTTCGGTTTTCAATTTTAAAATTTTTCATTATTTCAAATTTAAAATTTTACAAACTTTAAAGATTATTCCTAAAATGTGAGAATTAGCTTTAAAATGAAAAGGTTATTAATAAAAAAGATTAATTTAAAAAATAATTTAAAATTTTAAAAACCATCAAACCGTTTAAACCATGGTTTCAAACCATTTAAACTGAACAAAACCAAAATCGAACCGTTTAAAAAAACTTGAACCTAAACCAAACCGTTTAAACCGCAGTTTCGCGGTTCGGTTTGGTTCACCAAACCATTGCCGATTGTTACGGAGAACCCGCAACAAATCCTTTTAGAGAAGTGATCAAGGGGCACTATATCCTTTGAGTTTTGACTTGGGAAGAATTTAAAGAATCTTAATGTAGTTTTCACTATATACCACCTACATCTCTTGACTTGTAAGTGATGATTGACTACATGACCGGCCTGAAGTAATGACCTGTTTTATTTTGGTTACTGTTGAGAAACCTCTTATTTTCTGTTTAGGTAATGGTAAAGTAACTGGCATCTTCACGATCTCCTTGTATGAGGTTTTAAAGTGTTACTAGGATTTCTCTAAAAGCTTGAATTATTATAACAGAATTTTTCACTTGATAGCATGTCTAACATCTTATGATCAATATCTTCTCATGAAAATCATCATACTTACGATCATTTTGCCACCTCGACATGAAGAAAAAATTTATTCCATATATATGCATAGGATCAGGGTTTAGCACAATCCTTTCAACTTCAAATAATTCTAATATTTTTCAGATTAGATTCATTGGGTGTTCTACAAAACTATGAGTAATGTCACCAAAAGTTATTTTCGATTGTGATGGGTCCATTTTTGTTTGCAGCTGAAGATGATTTTAAGATAGCTTTTGGACAGTTGAAGAAATTTTCGTGGAGAGAGCTGCAGACGGCAACAAATGACTTCAGCGAGTCAAATGTGATTGGGCAAGGAGCATTTGCAAGGGTTTATAAGGGTGTCCTTAATGATGGTGCAGAAATAGCAGTAAAGCGTTTGTTTACCACCACCAGTGAGGATGGAGGTGAAGCGTCATTTCTGCAGGAAATAGAGATGATTAGTGTGGCAGTGCATCGGAACCTATTGCATTTGATAGGATTTTGCATCACATCATCAGAGCGGATTCTTGTCTATCCCTATATGCCAAACAAGAGTGTCGCCCACTGCCTAAGAGGTGAATTTAGTGAATGCTTTCCGAAATCCTTTCTAGGAACTATAACTAAGAGGTGGAGTGTTGCAGGTAGAAAGAAAGGAGAACCAGGATTAGATTGGAATGTGCGGAAGAAGATCTCCTTAGGAGCAGCCCGTGGGTTAGAGTATCTACATCATTATTGTAACCCCAAGATAATCCATAGGGATGTTAAGGCTGCAAATGTATTATTAACTCAAGATTATGAGGCTGTTGTTTCTGACTTTGGGCTGGCCAAACTATTGGATCCAATGAACACCCATGTGACAACAGTTGTAGCAGGCACAATGGGGCATATAGCTCCAGAATATCTTTCAACTGGTAAATCATCAGAGAAGACTGATGTTTTCGGCTACGGAGTGATGCTCCTTGAACTTGTAACAGGGCAGAGAGCAATCGACTTTTCTCGGCTTCAAGAAGAAGATGAAGTTTTACTCTTGGATCATGTAACCCATTTCTAATTTTCAATGAATTATCACTTGGAACTGCCCCTTACCTTTTGGGTACATACCAGAATAACTCTAGGTTTTCAAGAACGACCAGAATAGCCCTCTGAATTAACTTGTACAGTAGAAGGGTATATTGGTAATGTTTTGGAAACTGAAGGTTATTCTGGTATTTTTGCATTTTGTCCTTTTAGAGTACTTATTTGTGCAAAGCTGCTTGATTTTTAAAAAACAGGTCAAAAAGCTGCAGCATGAGAAGAGGCTCGATATGATAGTCGATCCAGCTTTGCTAGAATATGATGTTAAAGAGGTGGAGCAAATGATACAAGTAGCACTGCTATGCTCCCAACCAAGCCCTGAGGAGAGACCTAACATGGCTGAAGTTGTAAGGATGCTTAGTGGGGAAGGACTTGCAGAGAGGTGGGAAGAATGGCAACAAGTAGAAGTAATCCGCAGACAAGAATATGATGCCATGCCACAAAGATTGGCTGAATGGGTTGAAGATTCAACAGTCAATCAAGAAGCTGTGCAACTTTCTTCAGCAAGATAAGACATTACATGACACTGTACCTACATATTGTGTACACATGAGCCAGATCTGTTTCCATGCTTAGGAATTGCACTCTTGCAATTTTGAATGAGGAAAACGGTATAGATGAATGTGATATGCCTTCATCTCCTATGTATGTATCATTAAGAGAAGCTTTCAAGGGAAGAAAATATGCACCATTTATTATAGAGGATCGAATATGCTTTACCGTGAGTAGTGTGGCAGTCACACTCCAATGTACCATTGTATAACACATTTTTTTAATTTAGGGTAAAATACCACCTTCAGTTTACTTCATTGCAGGCACTACTTTTATATTACTTCTGTTTCCTAGAATATGAATTCATTTCTCCAGTATTCATTCTATTGTTTTCAAATTTTCTTGCAGGTGCATCAATTTGCATTTACTGCAAACTATCAAAGCATCTTCTTTTGCTATAATCCTATCATAAATAGAGCTTACTACTGCCAAAGATTGCCCATTACCAAGACAGTTGTCTGTGCAGACGAGTTAGACGACACAGTAAGTTTGAACTTTCAGTACATGTTTAATAATTCAACTTCATTGCACAAAGCAATCGTTCTTAAAAGCTACGTCTAAGTAAAGTTCCAAAGACCATAACGCTTATCTGCTAAGAGAGTCTAACAGAACTCACTCACATTAAGACATATCTTCGGATTACATTTTAGAGATGCGGCGAGCTACCTACTTCCTATATTCCGGTAACCTTGCCAAATCAAGCGATTTCACACCTCCGTATGGCTAAGACAATATGTACGATCCCCACAACAAATATCTTCATTTCAAATCGAACGTTACCAAGCTGTTTGAATATCACGTCTAACCGATTTCGCTTTTTCACTATATTATCTTAATTCAATTGTAAAAGGTTGGTTTTCGGACAGATTATGCATGTGGCAAATGAAACAAAGATAATGTGCAACTCCTTACATGATTAACGTTTGGAACTTTAAAATGAAAATCCAGTTTTGAAAGCTGCCATTTATTGTCAAAATGGCCTTAAATACATTGACTTCTCTCCCAAGGGTGACAGATATGTCTAGATTGATAAGCGCGCGTGTATATGAGTTTGAATAGTCTTGATATTTGCCTCTCCCAAGGGTTACAGCCATGTCTAGATTGCTAAGCACGGATATGTGTATATATGAGTTTGAATAGTCTTCTATCAAGACAAGAGCAAATCCTAAGTATCCCTGTCACGAGATTGTTCCTAAATTTTGGCTTCGATGGCAATGTCTATTAAGTCAAAGTACTGCCTCAATACAAACCACACATGTTTGAGACTGTCACCGCCGGAGAATGTAGACCTCGCAGTGTCACTGGAGGAACGGTAACTACATTACGCCAATTCTATACTTAAAGCCTCGATTGCCACAAAAAATATCGAATCAGAAGAAACCCAAATTGCAGCGGTTCCCATGTCAGAAGAGAGATATGGAGGAACCCAAATTCACAAGGCGCTGATTAGAAGGAACCAATCAGCAGAGTGGCAATAACATGGAAAGGCAGGAAGCCACCAGAAGAGGAAGCATCAGATCTCCAAGGTTAGCAGTATCATTTGCAAATCAACATCAACGATAGAACAATTCCCATTTAGGGTATCCTCAGTTGCTTTCTTCCCTAGGGCGAGACTTCCGATCATTTCAGTTCATGCGATGTATTAGAGCCTCAAAAGGCCAAGTTGAAATTGCACGATCTTGTCTCTAATCCAAAGACATTGCACACTAGTGCGTCCTTGGCCCTCTGTAGGCATCAGATATCCAAGGTTTAGCATCATGCACAGATGTGTCAGATGCAAATTACCCATTAGTTTTTCAGATTCCTCATTTGCCATGAGCAAGATGTAGAGCTCGTGTACATTTACAGTGTAAGGAAAAACAAAATGCTCCAATGAGAGAAAGCAGGCAGCTATAGTCCGAGCAAGAAAACATACAGGAAGCTAGACAAAGAGAGATCAGACTGACGTGCAATTCTCCTCATTGAGAGGTAGGGTTTCTTCACCTTTTAACGAGTGAGTACTTTGGCCCCTACCACTTAGAAATCGTCCATTGTTTTCGTCATATCTCTCTGAGAAACATAGAAGACGATGCATTTGTCTACCACGGTTCTAACCTCTGGTATCCGTAAGCTTAATCGACTGAAGCTAATAAGAAAGATCAGTGGGGTATCATCTAAACTCCAGAGAATCTCCATAGCATGCTAAAATTACAGCAAAGCATATGTTAATATCATAGTTTCCGAGTCTAAGCACAATCTCGACAATAACAGATAAGGAGGAAAACACAACAAACACACAGACGAAACAATATCTTCAGTGAATGGATTTCCTGCTAAGTCGCCTAACATCATCCTCTTCATTACCCCAAAGCCCCTCTCTCTCTCTGCGTCACAGCGTGAGACTGAAACTGCGACCCACATTCGCTTTTTAAATGCGATACAGGCTATGTTTTCTAGGGTTAGGGTTAGGGTTAGGGTTAGGGTTTAGGGAGCGATCCAAATGGTTTCAAACGTGTCCGCCCACAATGCTTGAGTTTTCACACTAATAATGCGAATGCAAAAACCACCCCGTGTAACGCGTCACTTAGACACACACGACCCTTCCTTCTATCAACTCGACTCAGACACAGACATAGACCCAAACCCAGACCCAGACCCGTTGGAGAAGTTAGTCCTAGGCCTCTCACTCCATTGAAAAGATCATCAAATCACACACACATGTGTCGTTTGAGCACACTAGAATGTAGCTAGCTTGTCCAAGTTGAACCAAGAATAAGGAACGTCCATGCGAGACTCGCATTCATTCATTGAGCATGTCTTATCAACGTTGTCGATTCGATTTTTGTACATGGGGTGGCCAATGATTGTTTGCTTATGTATTCATCAAAGGTCGGACGCATATATTACACACGTATATCCTTATTTACACACGTACTCGTGTGCATAAACTTACACCTATACATACTCACTCACTCACTCAAACACATTCAGATACTTCTTCGCATCGGTTTTTATTCTTCATGATTTTGCATAGCCGATGAACATGCAAATTTAATATGTTTTCTCTATTTGGTCAAGCATGAGGATCTAGCTTTGTTCTTTTCTCTGCTAAGATATGGTTGCACACAATATACAAAATTGATCAACATGTGGTTTATGGAAAACCGCATTACATATGGAGTGTTGAGACCTAATACTTCGTGACGTGAAATGTTTTGTAGATAGCAAGTGGTGCCAATAATGTCTTGCCAAAATTACTTGGAACATGCTTCAACTCAGATCAACAACCATTCTAATTTTTCATTTTTGTGGTGGATTGTAAAGGATGATATGTTCATGAAAAACTTGGTCCATTCACATATTTCTTCTAATTTTGGTGATCTTACTTTCACATTGATTTTGACTCTAGCTTTGTAGGTTATGAAAGATTTGAAGCCTCCTCTTTAGGAGAACATAAGCTTGGAAATCTAGTAAAATCATCTATAAAAGAGATGAATCCTTTGTTGCCATCCAATCGAATAGTTAGCATTGGTTCACATAGACTAGAATGAATTGATTGCAATGGTCTCTCCGTTTTGTTATATTGTGTGGAAACTTTCACTTTGTTGATATTGTTTTCCATAAATGTATCCTTCACATAAGAACATGTATTTACGGAGTTGTTGGAATGCCTTCAAAATAGTTCATGGATTTTAGTTCAAAGTGATAATTTCAAAGAAGTAGAGGATCAATGATGAGGTTTCCTTATGGTGTATGGGCTTGGGTTGATGTTTGATATCTTATTTGATGAGGGTACAGACGACCAAGTTTTGGGCATGAAGTTTGAGGATTCCTCTAGTTGGTAATTGATGTCATATTATTGCACAATTGAAGTGAAAATTTATTATGGTCCATTACTTGTGGCTTCACTTACAACATAATAGACATTTAGAATGTTAACTGGCTTTATTTTATTTATTGATAGGGTCACTCCTCCTTTACTAATGGTTGTTTTCATGCCATTGCCTCCAAACCCAACTTCTACTACTTATGGAAGAGCTTTGTAGTTGTGTTAGAGGTTCTCATTGTGCGTTGCATAGTATCAAAGAACAAATGTTCTCAACTTGCACCGTGTTTGGTGGACCCAATTATGATTTTATTTCTTGCTTTCTTATTGCATCATTTCTTTTTCTATCTTCTACTTCACATATGAATGCTTGAATGAAGTTATTATTGTTTTCTTTGTGGTTCCAATTTCTTGTGAAGAAAAACTTCGTCCTTTAATTCCTCTTTGATCACATTGCTTCTTTCTAAATGGATGTTCAATATGAGCACATTTGTTGCAATGTCGACGAATGATTGTATTTGTTGTGATTTCTACCAATCGTCGTAGAGGAAAATCATTCCTCATGGGTAACTTTTGGATTTTCAATTCGTGATAATTGCCTTTGTGATGTTTCATTGATGTTGCCATAGCCATATGACTAACTTCAAAGAGGTCATTTGGTCTCTTTTGTCACAATTCATCACGTTTGATTTTTTTTCTATTAGATTATTTATATTGAGATTCGTTTTCATCACCGTAAATACTTAATCCTTATGACGGTGATAAAACATGAGAGTAATGCACCTATGAGCTTTTCACATTTTGCTATCTCATCAATAATGTTACGCACCATGATTGCAACATCTAACTTGTCTTTGCTAATAAAAAATGAAGATGTTAATAGATTCTACTTCACGCATCTCCATGTTCATCAATATTCGATATGAGAAGATTTTAGTGGTAGAGTCAAAGGGCCGGTGTAATTGATTCAAGTATCCCCACATTGCTTCAATCACTTAGATGCATTATTATCTCTATCCTTGCATCTAGCTAAGGTCTTTACTTTTCTACTCACGATGTGCCTGAACCCATTTACAATTTCTTTGAGATTTGTTATCTCTAGATATGTTCTCATTTTCCCCATTCAAAAATCGTGCAATGTGAGTTTCTCCACCCACCACATTTCCCCATTGCTCGTGCACAAATAGGTATCAAGCCTTTATCCAAAGGTGGAGATTAAGTAATGAAAAGATAAATTGCAAAATTATGAATATGAAAATACTAAGTGCGGAGCGTGCATCGTGCACTCAGCATAACAATGGTCAAGGTGTGCCACTAACTAGATTTGAGCATTGCAAAATTACACTAATAAAAATAATGAAAGAGGATTAGCTTATTTCCCAGCTGAATCGTGTCAAGAGGTTAAGTTGGTGCTATTTATGATGCCAAAACCAAAGAGGAGATTGCAGCCAAATTACAAGTGGCCATCCTCTGCATATACTCAAAAATAGTCTAGAATCCTAGAGAATCCAAAATTAGTGAAAATGGCAAGCACAGATATACCGAACTAATCTCGAGGATAAGCTGATCTGAGCTCATCAACAAGTACAAAGATGTCTTTTGCAAGGCACCTAAAATGGGGCTAGTCTCAACTGTGATGGTTAATTAATTATTCCCCAAAAAATTGATGGAAAGCTTTTAAGAGTTGTGTTCTGATCCTAGATGGCACACACGCTTCTGATTGCCTCGAACAAAAGGGTGGAAAGCTTAGGAATTGCGTGAAGACTAGTGAAAGTCCGTCACGAGGAAACCCCAAAGAAAGGGAAAAAGAAAACTTGCTACTTCTTATCAAACAGCACAATGACATTTGTGATTATCCACATTAAAACCCACATCTTGAATTTAAATCCCATATGTTTCCTTGCCAAATTAAATATACCCTCATTTTTTTCTCTATGTATGATGCAAAGAAAATAGATAAATAGACATAGCAAGGTTCCAACTGGGGTTGGAATCTCTCTATTTTATGATTTTCATGCTGCAATGTAAACGAGCCACCAAAGAGAGGAAGAGATTCATCTCTTGTATATTGAAAGAAGATTGATTGATGTAAAACATTGAAAGTACTACATGGCAAGAGGAGGCCTCTTGTATGGAACAAATCCAGCACCACTATATCTTGAACATGCTATTGGTCTAGAAATCATTTGATTTCCATCAGGTTTTGCTTTTGCTTTTGTTCTCATATTAGTAAAGGCTGATCTATCATTCCCTGGTCTATTCTCTTGAAACATGAGAGAAAATGGCAAAGTGGGTCTGTTATCAATCTCATGGGAATCCCTTTCTCTGTGTTCTTCATTGTTACTGCTTATACCTACTCCAATTGAATTATCGACCTCAGGTGATACTTGACTTTGCAGGGTTGATCTAAAATTACATACATACTCATCACTCACTCTTCCACCATCATCAAACACACTGGACCTTTTGAGCCTCTTTGTCACTGATGGTTCATCGGAACTAGTTCTACCACAACATGATAAATTTCTGGTGCCTGAGGCCATGTCAAAGCGTTGATCAGAGCTAGAATCCTCGGCATTACGATGCTCATTCTCACTATTCCTTTGGGCACTGCATTTACTATTATTAACATTATCATTATTATTGCCCATCACCTTTCTCGAGTTGCATGTAGTCGCTGGCAATTGAGGCCTAAAAGAGCCCATAAGAGCTGTTGGGCTATACAACAAGTTCACATTGTTGTTAAAACCAGATAAAGAACTATGCATGGATGACCAGGCTGATGCTATAAAAGCATGAGAGGCAGCATGATCAAAAGCATTCATATCATCACCATCAACATCACCATCCTTGGACGTGGCATATTGACCGAAACTGTATGGCCAATACATTGGAAATGGCATCATAGAGTTTAAAGCAGGTAGATATGATTGGCTTGGAAACTGTTGCGATGTCTGTGATTCCATAGAAATGCTAGTAGAATTTGCTGCATTAGGTGTTTGGCCATCCTCATCACAGTCAAGATTGGAAGTTACAGATTGATGAACAAGTTCCGTTTCATCATCGGATACGCCAGATTTGGTGTTGCTAATGGGTTGCAGTATAGTGCTAGAGATCTCCCCGGCTTCCATTGACATGTGATCTGTTCCCGTTGAAACCTCTGACTTAGGAGAATATTCACTTTCATTCTCCGGAATGACAAAACTTTTACCGAATAACCGGAGTTTTGTTTCAGTTAATCCAGTTATTTCTTTTAGTACCTAGTACATAGCAACAAATTGTACTTTTAAGAGTTTTTCATCTTCAATTACTATGAAAAAACAGGCAGGTCTCATGAGACCAAGCCATCTTATTAATATGCAACTATTCTCAATACATTCTCCTAAATCAAGATCTCTATGCTACCATGGTAAAACAAAAATAAAAACATTAGAACCAAATAGAAATTACTAATCATGCTTGAAAACAAAGTACAAAATTTTAAGTCATTAATTGAGCAATGAACCATGCTTTAGTCAATCTTACTTTTGTTAACAAATATATAAAAGGCATTTGCACATTGAAGACAAACCTCAATAGGTGATGAGTCTGTGTCTTCAACTAATCGATAAGGCGTTGAGTGTGAATTCCCTTCTTTACGAGGATATGGGTGATTTGATCGTCTTTTTGGACGTGGTGGTGGTATTTCAATCTCTCCCGAGCTTCCATGATTTATTGAACACCCACCTATTGCACTCTCTCTCTCCATCTAAATACACAGAAATCATATCAAAGAAGAGGATGTCAGTTCTGAAACACTGGTAGTTCTAGCACACAAGCAATGGCTAGGATCCATATCTTATAAAACAGAAACTTGAATCCAATATCCAATGATGTTTCTCCATTCTTATGTTAAGCAAAAGGGAACATAAGAGTATGTGTTATACTGGTGCCTAATTAATTTGTGCTTGAAAAACTTGAAGACAAAATGATTTGATGTTTCTAATAAGGCTAATATAAAGAATTTCCTCTTAGTTGCTTCAAAATCTGACTAACCGAAGCTTCATTTGATCGAGGAGAGAAGTAAAATATCTTCATAAAAGATTATTTGTCCAAATCTTTTAAGGGCTATGAGGAGTTTCATTTTGGAATGCTCTGTATTTTCGAAATGCTTAACCAAGTCACATGTATGATTTACTCATTGCTTGAGATTTTTTTAGTAGTTTTTATTGATCAATACACACATACACATACATTTATATATAGCATATGAATCATAGTGATTGGAAGAAACCTTTGAGAAGAACTTTTGTGCGTGGCTTCGTATTTGAATTGTTGTTTTCGTGCCAATGTGTTCTACACAAGGGTAGATGTAGCACATTCACTTTAAATCCATAAAATGAAATACTTTCACCACATATCATCTCTCCCTCTCCCTCTCCCTCTCTATTCATGTATCTATCTATCTATCTCCAAATAACTAATATACATACATGCATACCCAAATAACTAACCTTCAATACATCGCCAAGCGCGACCATAGAGCTTTAATGCTTCCAGGAACTTGTGATGTTCATCTTCTGACCATTTCTCTCTTTGTTTAGAGATGGTGTAAGGTTTCCTAACCTATTTTTGGATACAAAAAAACAGATCTGTGAGAGGTTTCACAGGGATAGATTTTAAGCTTCACATGAAATTCTGTCTCAAAATTCAAAGAAATGCCCAAGAAACTTTGCAATTTAAAAACTAACAATATTCAACGATAGGATGTTTGAGGTGGGAAACTCGGAAATACCCCTGGGTCTTTTGAATTTTTTCCATTCCCCGCATTCTCATTGTTTTCCCATGCCGACACTGGCCCCAAACAGGGTTTGACGAAAGGGCATTTGGGTAAAAACAAGGAGAACTAGGGGGCCTCCAAACTCCGGGGGGGTATTTCGGAGGGTTTTATTTTCCCTGCATATTAATTTGATGGGATTACTAGATGGATATTTTTACCTTGATTGCGTTATCGTTAGGAGGAGTGGGAAGTTCAGTTCCTTTGATTTTCATCAGACCATTTACAGAATTCACCATAGACGGAGACGATATTCGGAAACTCATAATCCTTCTTTTGTTGGCAGCTTATCTGAACAGAATTTTGTAAAAACACAGGGGGGAAAAAAACCAAAGATCAATACAAGACAAGCAAGATGAGGAAATCTTTCTTTTCAAGAATGATCTGAACATGGACAGGTACGCAGATCAAGTTTTCAATCCCGTGTTGAAAACGACATGATTTATGTGAAAATCGAGAATGAAAACAGAGAAGAAAGAATAAAATATACCGGGTCATTTCTGTTTTCCCTTTTTCTGTTCCAATTTGTTTTTTAATTTTACTTTTTTTAGGGTTCCGTTGTCTGGCTCAAAGAAACGAGAGAGAACAAGAACTCAAAGATTTGGGGAAAACAAGAGAAGGAGAAGGAGAATGGGAATTAGGTGGGGAGGTGCATACCAGAAGGTCGGGATGCCAGATCGATGATGAGAATCGTTGAGGCCCAAGGAAGGAGGCGACGATGGTGATGGTGAGGATGGAA